>NC_064649.1:155180990-155485268 GCF_023864345.2 Schistocerca serialis cubense | reverse complement strand
GTTCATATAAGAATGTAGCATTTTATTTCCAAAGTGTAGTAAATCTTTGTTTTCTCACAGCAGGGTGATAGCACTACAAGGCTGCAATTTTTAATTGCCCATCAAGTGGGCTTTTGGTGGAAATGACACACCACCAACAGCGTGTTGTCCACGAGAGGGGGGTGGGATGGGCGGGCGAGCAGGAGAGGACAAGTTGTTCTTCTGTTGGTATGTACTCAGGCTTTATAGTGTTTGATAGAATGTTCTTTCAAGTTCATATAAGAATGTAGCATTTTATTTCCAAAGTGTAGTAAATCTTTGTTTTCTCACAGCAGGGTGATAGCACTACAAGGCTGCAATTTTTAATTGCCCATCAAGTGGGCTTTTGGTGGAAATGACACACCACCAACAGCGTGTTGTCCACGAGAGGGGGGTGGGATGGGCGGGCGAGCAGGAGAGGACAAGTTGTTCTTCTGTTGGTATGTACTCAGGCTTTATAGTGTTTGATAGAATGTTCTTTCAAGTTCATATAAGAATGTAGCATTTTATTTCCAAAGTGTAGTAAAGATTTGTTTTCTCACAGCAGGGTGATAGCACTACAAGGCTGCAATTTTTAATTGCCCATCAAGTGGGCTTTTGGTGGAAATGACACACCACCAACAGCTTGTTGTCCACGAGTGGGGGGTGGGATGGGCGGGCGAGCAGGAGAGGACAAGTTGTTCTTCTGTTGGTATGTACTCAGGCTTTATAGTGTTTGATAGAATGTTCTTTCAAGTTCATATAAGAATGTAGCATTTTATTTCCAAAGTGTAGTAAATCTTTGTTTTCTCACAGCAGGGTGATAGCACTACAAGGCTGCAATTTTTAATTGCCCATCAAGTGGGCTTTTGGTGGAAATGACACACCACCAACAGCGTGTTGTCCACGAGAGGGGGGTGGGATGGGCGGGCGAGCAGGAGAGGACAAGTTGTTCTTCTGTTGGTATGTACTCAGGCTTTATAGTGTTTGATAGAATGTTCTTTCAAGTTCATATAAGAATGTAGCATTTTATTTCCAAAGTGTAGTAAATCTTTGTTTTCTCACAGCAGGGTGATAGCACTACAAGGCTGCAATTTTTAATTGCCCATCAAGTGGGCTTTTGGTGGAAATGACACACCACCAACAGCGTGTTGTCCACGAGAGGGGGGTGGGATGGGCGGGCGAGCAGGAGAGGACAAGTTGTTCTTCTGTTGGTATGTACTCAGGCTTTATAGTGTTTGATAGAATGTTCTTTCAAGTTCATATAAGAATGTAGCATTTTATTTCCAAAGTGTAGTAAATCTTTGTTTTCTCACAGCAGGGTGATAGCACTACAAGGCTGCAATTTTTAATTGCCCATCAAGTGGGCTTTTGGTGGAAATGACACACCACCAACAGCGTGTTGTCCACGAGAGGGGGGTGGGATGGGCGGGCGAGCAGGAGAGGACAAGTTGTTCTTCTGTTGGTATGTACTCAGGCTTTATAGTGTTTGATAGAATGTTCTTTCAAGTTCATATAAGAATGTAGCATTTTATTTCCAAAGTGTAGTAAATCTTTGTTTTCTCACAGCAGGGTGATAGCACTACAAAGCTGCAATTTTTAATTGCCCATCAAGTGGGCTTTTGGTGGAAATGACACACCACCAACAGCGTGTTGTCCACGAGAGGGGGGTGGGATGGGCGGGCGAGCAGGAGAGGACAAGTTGTTCTTCTGTTGGTATGTACTCAGGCTTTATAGTGTTTGATAGAATGTTCTTTCAAGTTCATATAAGAATGTAGCATTTTATTTCCAAAGTGTAGTAAATCTTTGTTTTCTCACAGCAGGGTGATAGCACTACAAAGCTGCAATTTTTAATTGCCCATCAAGTGGGCTTTTGGTGGAAATGACACACCACCAACAGCGTGTTGTCCACGAGAGGGGGGTGGGATGGGCGGGCGAGCAGGAGAGGACAAGTTGTTCTTCTGTTGGTATGTACTCAGGCTTTATAGTGTTTGATAGAATGTTCTTTCAAGTTCATATAAGAATGTAGCATTTTATTTCCAAAGTGTAGTAAATCTTTGTTTTCTCACAGCAGGGTGATAGCACTACAAGGCTGCAATTTTTAATTGCCCATCAAGTGGGCTTTTGGTGGAAATGACACACCACCAACAGCGTGTTGTCCACGAGAGGGGGGTGGGATGGGCGGGCGAGCAGGAGAGGACAAGTTGTTCTTCTGTTGGTATGTACTCAGGCTTTATAGTGTTTGATAGAATGTTCTTTCAAGTTCATATAAGAATGTAGCATTTTATTTCCAAAGTGTAGTATATCTTTGTTTTCTCACAGCAGGGTGATAGCACTACAAGGCTGCAATTTTAATTGCCCATCAAGTGGGCTTTTGGTGGAAATGACACACCACCAACAGCGTGTTGTCCACGAGAGGGGGGTGGGATGGGCGGGCGAGCAGGAGAGGACAAGTTGTTCTTCTGTTGGTATGTACTCAGGCTTTATAGTGTTTGATAGAATGTTCTTTCAAGTTCATATAAGAATGTAGCATTTTATTTCCAAAGTGTAGTAAATCTTTGTTTTCTCACAGCAGGGTGATAGCACTACAAGCTGCAATTTTTAATTGCCCATCAAGTGGGCTTTTGGTGGAAATGACACACCACCAACAGCGTGTTGTCCACGAGAGGGGGGTGGGATGGGCGGGCGAGCAGGAGAGGACAAGTTGTTCTTCTGTTGGTATGTACTCAGGCTTTATAGTGTTTGATAGAATGTTCTTTCAAGTTCATATAAGAATGTAGCATTTTATTTCCAAAGTGTAGTAAATCTTTGTTTTCTCACAGCAGGGTGATAGCACTACAAAGCTGCAATTTTTAATTGCCCATCAAGTGGGCTTTTGGTGGAAATGACACACCACCAACAGCGTGTTGTCCACAAGAGGGGGGTGGGATGGGCGGGCGAGCAGGAGAGGACAAGTTGTTCTTCTGTTGGTATGTACTCAGGCTTTATAGTGTTTGATAGAATGTTCTTTCAAGTTCATATAAGAATGTAGCATTTTATTTCCAAAGTGTAGTAAATCTTTGTTTTCTCACAGCAGGGTGATAGCACTACAAGGCTGCCATTTTTAATTGCCCATCAAGTGGGCTTTTGGTGGAAATGACACACCACCAACAGCGTGTTGTCCACGAGAGGGGGGTGGGATGGGCGGGCGAGCAGGAGAGGACAAGTTGTTCTTCTGTTGGTATGTACTCAGGCTTTATAGTGTTTGATAGAATGTTCTTTCAAGTTCATATAAGAATGTAGCATTTTATTTCCAAAGTGTAGTAAATCTTTGTTTTCTCACAGCAGGGTGATAGCACTACAAGGCTGCAATTTTTAATTGCCCATCAAGTGGGCTTTTGGTGGAAATGACACACCACCAACAGCGTGTTGTCCACGAGAGGGGGGTGGGATGGGCGGGCGAGCAGGAGAGGACAAGTTGTTCTTCTGTTGGTATGTACTCAGGCTTTATAGTGTTTGATAGAATGTTCTTTCAAGTTCATATATGAATGTAGCATTTTATTTCCAAAGTGTAGTAAATCTTTGTTTTCTCACAGCAGGGTGATAGCACTACAAGGCTGCAATTTTTAATTGCCCATCAAGTGGGCTTTTGGTGGAAATGACACACCACCAACAGCGTGTTGTCCACGAGAGGGGGGTGGGATGGGCGGGCGAGCAGGAGAGGACAAGTTGTTCTTCTGTTGGTATGTACTCAGGCTTTATAGTGTTTGATAGAATGTTCTTTCAAGTTCATATAAGAATGTAGCATTTTATTTCCAAAGTGTAGTAAATCTTTGTTTTCTCACAGCAGGGTGATAGCACTACAAGGCTGCAATTTTTAATTGCCCATCAAGTGGGCTTTTGGTGGAAATGACACACCACCAACAGCGTGTTGTCCACGAGAGGGGGGTGGGATGGGCGGGCGAGCAGGAGAGGACAAGTTGTTCTTCTGTTGGTATGTACTCAGGCTTTATAGTGTTTGATAGAATGTTCTTTCAAGTTCATATAAGAATGTAGCATTTTATTTCCAAAGTGTAGTAAATCTTTGTTTTCTCACAGCAGGGTGATAGCACTACAAGGCTGCAATTTTTAATTGCCCATCAAGTGGGCTTTTGGTGGAAATGACACACCACCAACAGCGTGTTGTCCACGAGAGGGGGGTGGGATGGGCGGGCGAGCAGGAGAGGACAAGTTGTTCTTCTGTTGGTATGTACTCAGGCTTTATAGTGTTTGATAGAATGTTCTTTCAAGTTCATATATGAATGTAGCATTTTATTTCCAAAGTGTAGTAAATCTTTGTTTTCTCACAGCAGGGTGATAGCACTACAAGGCTGCAATTTTTAATTGCCCATCAAGTGGGCTTTTGGTGGAAATGACACACCACCAACAGCGTGTTGTCCACGAGAGGGGGGTGGGATGGGCGGGCGAGCAGGAGAGGACAAGTTGTTCTTCTGTTGGTATGTACTCAGGCTTTATAGTGTTTGATAGAATGTTCTTTCAAGTTCATATAATAATGTAGCATTTTATTTCCAAAGTGTAGTAAAGATTTGTTTTCTCACAGCAGGGTGATAGCACTACAAGGCTGCAATTTTTAATTGCCCATCAAGTGGGCTTTTGGTGGAAATGACACACCACCAACAGCGTGTTGTCCACGAGAGGGGGGTGGGATGGGCGGGCGAGCAGGAGAGGACAAGTTGTTCTTCTGTTGGTATGTACTCAGGCTTTATAGTGTTTGATAGAATGTTCTTTCAAGTTCATATAAGAATGTAGCATTTTATTTCCAAAGTGTAGTAAATCTTTGTTTTCTCACAGCAGGGTGATAGCACTACAAGGCTGCAATTTTTAATTGCCCATCAAGTGGGCTTTTGGTGGAAATGACACACCACCAACAGCGTGTTGTCCACGAGAGGGGGGTGGGATGGGCGGGCGAGCAGGAGAGGACAAGTTGTTCTTCTGTTGGTATGTACTCAGGCTTTATAGTGTTTGATAGAATGTTCTTTCAAGTTCATATAAGAATGTAGCATTTTATTTCCAAAGTGTAGTAAATCTTTGTTTTCTCACAGCAGGGTGATAGCACTACAAAGCTGCAATTTTTAATTGCCCATCAAGTGGGCTTTTGGTGGAAATGACACACCACCAACAGCGTGTTGTCCACGAGAGGGGGGTGGGATGGGCGGGCGAGCAGGAGAGGACAAGTTGTTCTTCTGTTGGTATGTACTCAGGCTTTATAGTGTTTGATAGAATGTTCTTTCAAGTTCATATAAGAATGTAGCATTTTATTTCCAAAGTGTAGTAAATCTTTGTTTTCTCACAGCAGGGTGATAGCACTACAAGGCTGCAATTTTTAATTGCCCATCAAGTGGGCTTTTGGTGGAAATGACACACCACCAACAGCGTGTTGTCCACGAGAGGGGGGTGGGATGGGCGGGCGAGCAGGAGAGGACAAGTTGTTCTTCTGTTGGTATGTACTCAGGCTTTATAGTGTTTGATAGAATGTTCTTTCAAGTTCATATAAGAATGTAGCATTTTATTTCCAAAGTGTAGTAAATCTTTGTTTTCTCACAGCAGGGTGATAGCACTACAAAGCTGCAATTTTTAATTGCCCATCAAGTGGGCTTTTGGTGGAAATGACACACCACCAACAGCGTGCTGTCCACGAGAGGGGGGTGGGATGGGCGGGCGAGCAGGAGAGGACAAGTTGTTCTTCAGTTGGTATGTACTCAGGCTTTATAGTGTTTGATAGAATGTTCTTTCAAGTTCATATAAGAATGTAGCATTTTATTTCCAAAGTGTAGTAAATCTTTGTTTCCTCACAGCAGGGTGATAGCACTACAAAGCTGCAATTTTTAATTGCCCATCAAGTGGGCTTTTGGTGGAAATGACACACCACCAACAGCGTGTTGTCCACGAGAGGGGGGTGGGATGGGCGGGCGAGCAGGAGAGGACAAGTTGTTCTTCTGTTGGTATGTACTCAGGCTTTATAGTGTTTGATAGAATGTTCTTTCAAGTTCATATAAGAATGTAGCATTTTATTTCCAAAGTGTAGTAAATCTTTGTTTTCTCACAGCAGGGTGATAGCACTACAAAGCTGCAATTTTTAATTGCCCATCAAGTGGGCTTTTGGTGGAAATGACACACCACCAACAGCGTGTTGTCCACGAGAGGGGGGTGGGATGGGCGGGCGAGCAGGAGAGGACAAGTTGTTCTTCTGTTGGTATGTACTCAGGCTTTATAGTGTTTGATAGAATGTTCTTTCAAGTTCATATAAGAATGTAGCATTTTATTTCCAAAGTGTAGTAAATCTTTGTTTTCTCACAGCAGGGTGATAGCACTACAAAGCTGCAATTTTTAATTGCCCATCAAGTGGGCTTTTGGTGGAAATGACACACCACCAACAGCGTGTTGTCCACGAGAGGGGGGTGGGATGGGCGGGCGAGCAGGAGAGGACAAGTTGTTCTTCTGTTGGTATGTACTCAGGCTTTATAGTGTTTGATAGAATGTTCTTTCAAGTTCATATAAGAATGTAGCATTTTATTTCCAAAGTGTAGTAAATCTTTGTTTTCTCACAGCAGGGTGATAGCACTACAAGGCTGCAATTTTTAATTGCCCATCAAGTGGGCTTTTGGTGGAAAT
Source organism: Schistocerca serialis cubense (assembly GCF_023864345.2). Classification (NCBI taxonomy): domain Eukaryota; kingdom Metazoa; phylum Arthropoda; class Insecta; order Orthoptera; family Acrididae; genus Schistocerca; species Schistocerca serialis. The sequence continues at coordinate 155,478,620 of NC_064649.1, read as the reverse complement.
GACACACCACCAGCAGCATGTTGTCCACGAGAGGGGGGTGGGATGGGCGGGCGAGCAGGAGAGGACAAGTTGTTCTTCTCTTGGTATGTACTCAGGCTTTATAGTGTTTGATAGAATGTTCTTTCAAGTTTATATAAGAATGTAGCATTTTATTTCCAAAGTGTAGTAAATCTTTGTTTTCTCACAGCAGTGTGATAGCACTACAAGGCTGCAATTTTTAATTGCCCATCAAGTGGGCTTTTGGTGGAAATGACACACCACCAACAGCGTGTTGTCCACGAGAGGGGGGTGGGATGGGCGGGCGAGCAGGAGAGGACAAGTTGTTCTTCTGTTGGTATGTACTCAGGCTTTATAGTGTTTGATAGAATGTTCTTTCAAGTTCATATAAGAATGTAGCATTTTATTTCCAAAGTGTAGTAAATCTTTGTTTTCTCACAGCAGGGTGATAGCACTACAAGGCTGCAATTTTTAATTGCCCATCAAGTGGGCTTTTGGTGGAAATGACACACCACCAGCAGCATGTTGTCCACGAGAGGGGGGTGGGATGGGCGGGCGAGCAGGAGAGGACAAGTTGTTCTTCTCTTGGTATGTACTCAGGCTTTATAGTGTTTGATAGAATGTTCTTTCAAGTTCATATAAGAATGTAGCATTTTATTGCCAAAGTGTAGTAAATCTTTGTTTTCTCACAGCAGAGTGATCGCACTATAAGACTGCAATTTTTAATTGCCCATCAAGTGGGCTTTTGGTGGAAATGACACACCACCAGCAGCATGTTGTCCACGAGAGGGGGGTGGGATGGGCGGGCTAGCAGGAGAGGACAAGTTGTTCTTCTATTGGTATGTACTCAGGATTTATAGTGTTTGAAAGAATGTTTTTTCAAGTTCATTCAAGAATGTAGCATTTTATTTCCAAAGTGTAGTAAATCTTTGTTTTCTCACAGCAGGGTGATTGCACTACAAGGCTGCAATTTTTATTTGCCCATCAAGTGGGCTTTTGGTGGAAATGACACACCACCAGCAGCATGTTGTCCACGAGAGGGGGGTGGGATGGGGGGGCGAGCAGGAGAGGACAAGAAGTTCTTCTATTGGTATGCACTCAGTCTTTATAGTGTTTGAAAGAATGTTCTTTCAAGTTCATATAAGAATGCAGCATTTTATTTCCAAAGTGTAGCAAATTTTTGTTTTCTCACAGCAGGGTGAACGCACTACAAGGCTGCAATTTTTATTTGCCCATCAAGTGTGCTCTTGGTGGAAATGACACACCACCAGCAGCATGTTGTCCATGAGAGGGTGGTGCGGCGGTGGGGAGGGGGGGGGGGGGGCGAGCGTAAGAGGACAAGTTGTTCTTCTATTGGTATGTACTAAGGCTTTATAGTGTTTTAAAGAATGTTCGTTCAAGTTCATATAAGAATGTAGCATTTTATTCCCAAAGTGTAGTAAATCTTTGTTTTCTCACAGCAGGGTGATCACACTACAACCCTGCAATTTTTATTTGCCCATCAAGTAGGCTTTTGGTGTGAATGACACACCACCACTAGCATGTTGTCCACGAGAGAGGGGTAGGATGGGGGGGCGAGCAGGAGAGGACATGTTGTTCTTCTATTGGTATGTACTCAGGCTTTATAGTGTTTGAAAGAATGTTCTTTCAAGTTCATTTAAGAATGTAGCATTTTATTTACAAAGAGCAGTAAATGTTTGTTTTCTCACAGCACGGTGATCGCACTACAAGGTTGCAATTTTTATTTGCCCATCAAGTGGGCTTTTGGTGGAAATGACACACCACCAGCAGCATGTTGTCCACGAGAGGGTGGTGGGATGGGGGGGCGAGCAGGAGAGGACAAGTTGTTCTTCTATTGGTATGTACTCAGGCTTTATAGTGTTTGATAGAATGTTCTTTCAAGTTCATATAAGAATGTAGCATTTTATTTCCAAAGTGTAGTAAATCTTTGTTTTCTCACAGCAGGGTGATCGCACTACAAAGCTGCAATTTTTATTTGCCCATCAAGTGGGCTTTTGGTGGAAATGACACACCACCAGCAGCATGTTGTCCACGAGAGGGGGTGGGATGGGGGGGCAAGCAGGAGAGGACAAGTTGTTCTTCTACTGGCATGTACTCAGGCTTTATAGTGTTTGAAAGAATGTTCTTTCAAGTTCATATAAGAATGTAGCATTTTATTTCCAAAGTGTAGTAAATCTTTGTTTTCTCACAGCAGGGTGATCGCACTACAAGGCTGCAATTTTTATTTGCCCATCAAGTGGGCTTTTGGTGGAAATGACACACCACCAGCAGCATGTTGTCCACGAGAGGGGGGTGGGATGGGGGGGCGAGCAGGAGAGGACAAGTTGTTCTTCTACTGGCATGTACTCAGGCTTTAAAGTGTTTGAAAGAATGTTCTTTCAAGTTCATATAAGAATGTAGCATTTTATTTCCAAAGTGTAGTAAATCTTTGTTTTCTCACAGCAGGGTGATCGCACTACAAGGCTGCAATTTTTATTTGCCCATCAAGTGGGCTTTTGGTGGAAATGACACACCAACAGCAGCATGTTGTCCACCAGAGGGGGGTTGGATGGGCGGGCGAGCAGGAGAGGACAAGTTGTTCTTCTGTTGGTATGTACTCAGGCTTTATAGTGTTTGATAGAATGTTCTTTCAAGTTCATATAAGAATGTAGCATTTTATTTCCAAAGTGTAGTAAATCTTTGTTTTCTCACAGCTGGGTGATCGCACTACAGGGCTGCAATTTTTATTTGCCCATCAAGTGGGCTTTTGGTGGAAATGACACACCACCAGCAGCATGTTGTCCACGAGAGGGGGGTGGGATGGGCGGGCGAGCAGGAGAGGACAAGTTGTTTTTCTATTGGTATGTACTCAGGCTTTATAGTGTTTGATAGAATGTTCTTTCAAGTTCATATAAGAATGTAGCATTTTATTTCCAAAGTGTAGTAAATATTTGTTTTCTCACAGCAGGGTGATCGCACTACAAGGCTGCAATTTTTATTTGCCCATCAAGTGGGCTTTTGTTGGAAATGACACACCACCAGCAGCATGTTGTCCACGAGAGGGGGGTGGGATGGGCGGGCGAGCAGGAGAGGACAAGTTGTTCTTCTATTGGTATGTACTCAGGCTTTATAGTGTTTGATAGAATGTTCTTTCAAGTTCATATAAGAATGTAGCATTTTATTTCCAAAGTGTAGTAAATATTTGTTTTCTCACAGCAGAGTGATCGCACTACAAGGCTGCAATTTTTATTTGCCCATCAAGTGGGCTTTTGGTGGAAACGACACACCACCAGCAGCATGTTGTCCACGAGAGGGGGGTGGGATGGGCGGGCGAGCAGGAGAGGACAAGTTGTTTTTCTATTGGTATGTACTCAGGCTTTATAGTGTTTGATAGAATGTTCTTTCAAGTTCATATAAGAATGTAGCATTTTATTTCCAAAGTGTAGTAAATCTTTGTTTTCTCACAGCTGGGTAATCGCACTACAGGGCTGCAATTTTTATTTGCCCATCAAGTGGGCTTTTGGTGGAAATGACACACCACCAGCAGCATGTTGTCCACGAGAGGGGGTGGGATGGGGGGGCAAGCAGGAGAGGACAAGTTGTTCTTCTACTGGCATGTACTCAGGCTTTATAGTGTTTGAAAGAATGTTCTTTCAAGTTCATATAAGAATGTAGCATTTTATTTCCAAAGTGTAGTAAATCTTTGTTTTCTCACAGCAGGGTGATCGCACTACAAGGCTGCAATTTTTATTTGCCCATCAAGTGGGCTTTTGGTGGAAATGACACACCACCAGCAGCATGTTGTCCACGAGAGGGGGGTGGGATGGGCGGGCGAGCAGGAGAGGACAAGTTGTTCTTCTATTGGTATGTACTCAGGCTTTATAGTGTTTGATAGAATGTTGTTTCAAGTTCATATAAGAATGTAGCATTTTATTTCCAAAGTGTAGTAAATATTTGTTTTCTCACAGCAGGGTGATCGCACTACAAGGCTGCAATTTTTATTTGCCCATCAAGTGGGCTTTTGGTGGAAATGACACACCACCAGCAGCATGTTGTCCACGAGAGGGGGGTGGGATGGGCGGGCGAGCAGGAGAGGACAAGTTGTTTTTCTATTGGTATGTACTCAGGCTTTATAGTGTTTGATAGAATGTTGTTTCAAGTTCATATAAGAATGTAGCATTTTATTTCCAAAGTGTAGTAAATCTTTGTTTTCTCACAGCTGGGTGATCGCACTACAGGGCTGCAATTTTTATTTGCCCATCAAGTGGGCTTTTGGTGGAAATGACACACCACCAGCAGCATGTTGTCCACGAGAGGGGGTGGGATGGGGGGGCAAGCAGGAGAGGACAAGTTGTTCTTCTACTGGCATGTACTCAGGCTTTATAGTGTTTGATAGAATGTTCTTTCAAGTTCATATAAGAATGTAGCATTTTATTTCCAAAGTGTAGTAAATCTTTGTTTTCTCACAGCAGGGTGATCGCACTACAAGGCTGCAATTTTTATTTGCCCATCAAGTGGGCTTTTGGTGGAAATGACACACCACCAGCAGCTTGTTGTCCACGAGAGGGGGGTGGGATGGGCGGGCGAGCAGGAGAGGACAAGTTGTTTTTCTATTGGTATGTACTCAGGCTTTATAGTGTTTGATAGAATGTTGTTTCAAGTTCATATAAGAATGTAGCATTTTATTTCCAAAGTGTAGTAAATCTTTGTTTTCTCACAGCTGGGTGATCGCACTACAGGGCTGCAATTTTTATTTGCCCATCATGTGGGCTTTTGGTGGAAATGACACACCACCAGCAGCATGTTGTCCACGAGAGGGGGGTGGGATGGGGGGGCGAGCAGGAGAGGACAAGTTGTTCTTCTATTGGTATGTACTCAGGCTTTATAGTGTTTGATAGAATGTTCTTTCAAGTTCATATAAGAATGTAGCATTTTATTTCCAAAGTGTAGTAAATCTTTGTTTTCTCACAGCAGGGTGATCGCACTACAAAGCTGCAATTTTTATTTGCCCATCAAGTGGGCTTTTGGTGGAAATGACACACCACCAGCAGCATGTTGTCCACGAGAGGGGGGTGGGATGGGCGGGCGAGCAGGAGAGGACAAGTTGTTTTTCTATTGGTATGTACTCAGGCTTTATAGTGTTTGATAGAATGTTCTTTCAAGTTCATATAAGAATGTAGCATTTTATTTCCAAAGTGTAGTAAATATTTGTTTTCTCACAGCAGGGTGATCGCACTACAAGGCTGCAATTTTTATTTGCCCATCAAGTGGGCTTTTGGTGGAAATGACACACCACCAGCAGCATGTTGTCCACGAGAGGGGGGTGGGATGGGCGGGCGAGCAGGAGAGGACAAGTTGTTCTTCTATTGGTATGTACTCAGGCTTTATAGTGTTTGATAGAATGTTCTTTCAAGTTCATATAAGAATGTAGCATTTTATTTCCAAAGTGTAGTAAATCTTTGTTTTCTCACAGCAGGGTGATTGCACTACAAGGCTGCAATTTTTATTTGCCCATCAAGTGGGCTTTTTGTGGAAATGACACACCACCAGCAGCATGTTGTCCACGAGAGGGGGGTGGGATGGGGGGGCGAGCAGGAGAGGACAAGTTGTTCTTCTGTTGGTATGTACTCAGGCTTTATAGTGTTTGAAAGAATGTTCTTTCAAGTTCATATAAGAATATAGCATTTTATTGCGAAAGTGTAGTAAATCTTTGTTTTCTCAGAGCAGAGTGAACGCACTACGAGACTGCAATTTTTATTTGCCCATCAAGTGGGCTTTTGGTGGAAATGACACACCACCAGCAGCATGTTGTCCACGAGAGGGGGGTGGGATGGGCGGGCTAGCAGGAGAGGACAAGTTGTTCTTCTATTGGTATGTACTCAGGATTTATAGTGTTTGAAAGAATGTTTTTTCAAGTTCATTCAAGAATGTAGCATTTTATTTCCAAAGTGTAGTAAATCTTTGTTTTCTCACAGCAGGGTGATTGCACTACAAGGCTGCAATTTTTATTTGCCCATCAAGTGGGCTTTTGGTGGAAATGACACACCACCAGCAGCATGTTGTCCACGAGAGGGGTGTGGGATGGGGGGGCGAGCAGGATAGGACAAGTTGTTCTTCTATTGGTATGCACTCAGTCTTTATAGTGTTTGAAAGAATGTTCTTTCAAATTCATATAAGAATGTAGCATTTTATTTCCAAAGTGTAGTAAATCTTTGTTTTCTCACAGCAGGGTGAACGCACTACATGGCTGCAATTTTTATTTGCCCATCAAGTGTGCTCTTGGTGGAAATGACACACCACCAGCAGCATGTTGTCCATGAGAGGGTGGTGCGGCGGAGGGGGGGGGGGGGGGGTGAGCGTAAGAGGACAAGTTGTTCTTCTATTGGTATGTACTAAGGCTTTATAGTGTTTTAAAGAATGTCCGTTCAAGTTCATATAAGAATATAGCATTTTATTCCCAAAGTGTAGTAAATCTTTGTTTTCTCACTGCAGGGTGATCACACTACAACGCTGCAATTTTTATTTGCCCATCAAGTGGGCTTTTGGTGGGAATGACACACCACCACTAGCATGTTGTCCACGAGAGGGGGGTAGGATGGGGGGGCAAGCAGGAGAGGACATGTTGTTCCTCTATTGGTATGTACTCAGGTTTTATAGTGTTTGAAAGAATGTTCTTTCAAGTTCATTTAAGAATGTAGCATTTTATTTACAAAGAGCAGTAAATGTTTGTTTTCTCACAGCACGGTGATCGCACTACAAGGTTGCAATTTTTATTTTCCCATCAAGTGGGCTTTTGGTGGAAATGACACACCACCAGCAGCATGTTGTCCACGAGAGGGGGGTGGCATGGGGGGGCGAGCAGGAGAGGACAAGTTGTTCTTCTATCGGTATGTACTCAGGCTTTATAATGTTTGAAAGAATGTTCTTTCAAGTTCATATAAGAATGTAGCATTTTATTTCCAAAGTGTAGTAAATCTTTGTTTTCTCACAGCAGGGTGATCGCACTAAAAGGCTGCAATTTTTATTTGCCCATCAAGTGGGCTTTTGGTGGAAATGACACACCACCAGCAGCATGTTGTCCACGAGAGGGGGGTGGGATGGGGGGGCAAGCAGGAGAGGACATGTTGTTCTTCTATTGGTATGTACTCAGGCTTTATAGTGTTTGAAAGAATGTTCTTTGAAGTTCATATAAGAATGTAGCATTTTATTTTCAAAGTGTAGTAAATCTTAGTTTTCTCACAGCAGGGTGATAGCACTACAAGGCTGCAATTTTTATTTGCCCATCAAGTGGGCTTTTGGTGGAAATGACACATCACCAGCAGCATGTTGTCCAGGAGAGGGGGGTGGGATGGGGGGGCGAGCAGGAGAGGACAAGTTGTTCTTCTATTGGTATGTACTCAGGCTTTATAGTGTTTGAAAGAATGTTCTTTCTAGTTCATATAAGAATATAGCATTTTATTTCCAAAGTGTAGTAAATCTTTGTTTTCTCACAGCAGGGTGATCGCACTACAAGACTGCAATTTTTATTTGCCCATCAAGTGGGCTTTTGGTGGAAATGACACACCACCAGCAGCATGTTGTCCACGAGAGGGGGGTGGGATGGGGGGGCTAGCAGGAGAGGACAAGTTGTTCTTCTATTGGTATGTACTCAGGATTTGTAGTGTTTGAAAGAATGTTTTTTCAAGTTCATATAAGAATGTAGCATTTTATTTTCAAAGTGTAGTAAATCTTTGTTTTCTCACAGCAGGGTGAACGCACTACAAGGCTGCAATTTTTATTTGCCCATCAAGTGTGCTCTTGGTGGAAATGACACACCACCAGCAGCATGTTGTCCATGAGAGTGTGGTGCGGCGGAGGGGGGGGGGGGGGGGGGGGAAGAGGACAAGTTGTTCTTCTATTGGTATGTACTAAGGCTTTATAGTGTTTTAAAGAATGTTCGTTCAAGTTCATATAACAATGTAGCATTTTATTCCCAAAGTGTAGTAAATCTTTGTTTTCTCACAGCAGGATGATCACACTACAACGCTGCAATTTTTATTTGCCCATCAAGTGGGCTTTTGGTGGGAATGACACACCACCACTAGCATGTTGTCCACGAGAGAGGGGTAGGATGGGGGGGCGAGCAGGAGAGGACATGTTGTTCTTCTATTGGTATGTACTCAGACTTTATAGTGTTTGAAAGAATGTTCTTTCAAGTTCATTTAAGAATGTAGCATTTTATTTACAAAGAGCAGTAAATGTTTGTTTTCTCACAGCACGGTGATCGCACTACAAGGTTGCAATTTTTATTTGCCCATCAAGTGGGCTTTTGGTGGAAATGACACACCACCAGCAGCATGATGTCCACGAGAGGGGGGTGGGATGGGGGGGCGAGCAGGAGAGGACAAGTTGTTCTTCTATTGGTATGTACTCAGGCTTTATAGTGTTTGATAGAATGTTCTTTCAAGTTCATATAAGAATGTAGCATTTTATTTCCAAAGTGTAGTAAATCTTTGTTTTCTCACAGCAGGGTGATTGCACTACAAGGCTGCAATTTTTATTTGCCCATCAAGTGGGCTTTTGGTGGAAATGACACACCACCAGCAGCATGTTGTCCACGAGAGGGGGGTGGGATGGGGGGGCGAGCAGGAGAGGACAAGTTGTTCTTCTGTTGGTATGTACTCAGGCTTTATAGTGTTTGAAAGAATGTTCTTTCAAGTTCATATAAGAATATAGCATTTTATTGCGAAAGTGTAGTAAATCTTTGTTTTCTCACAGCAGAGTGAACGCACTACGAGACTGCAATTTTTATTTGCCCATCAAGTGGGCTTTTGGTGGAAATGACACACCACCAGCAGCATGTTGTCCACGAGAGGGGGGTGGGATGGGGGGGCAAGCAGGAGAGGACATGTTGTTCTTCTATTGGTATGTACTCAGGCTTTATAGTGTTTGAAAGAATGTTCTTTGAAGTTCATATAAGAATGTAGCATTTTATTTTCAAAGTGTAGTAAATCTTAGTTTTCTCACAGCAGGGTGATAGCACTACAAGGCTGCAATTTTTATTTGCCCATCAAGTGGGCTTTTGGTGGAAATGACACACCACAAGCAGCATGTTGTCCAGGAGAGGGGGGTGGGATGGGGGGGCGAGCAGGAGAGGACAAGTTGTTCTTCTATTGGTATGTACTCAGGCTTTATAGTGTTTGAAAGAATGTTCTTTCAAGTTCATATAAGAATATAGCATTTTATTTCCAAAGTGTAGTAAATCTTTGTTTTCTCACAGCAGGGTGATCGCACTACAAGACTGCAATTTTTATTTGCCCATCAAGTGGGCTTTTGGTGGAAATGACACACCACCAGCAGCATGTTGTCCACGAGAGGGGGGTGGGATGGGGGGGCTAGCAGGAGAGGACAAGTTGTTCTTCTATTGGTATGTACTCAGGATTTGTAGTGTTTGAAAGAATGTTTTTTCAAGTTCATATAAGAATGTAGCATTTTATTTTCAAAGTGTAGTAAATCTTTGTTTTCTCACAGCAGGGTGAACGCACTACAAGGCTGCAATTTTTATTTGCCCATCAAGTGTGCTCTTGGTGGAAATGACACACCACCAGCAGCATGTTGTCCATGAGAGTGTGGTGCGGCGGAGGGGGGGGGGGGGGGGGGGGGAAGAGGACAAGTTGTTCTTCTATTGGTATGTACTAAGGCTTTATAGTGTTTTAAAGAATGTTCGTTCAAGTTCATATAACAATGTAGCATTTTATTCCCAAAGTGTAGTAAATCTTTGTTTTCTCACAGCAGGGTGATCACACTACAACGCTGCAATTTTTATTTGCCCATCAAGTGGGCTTTTGGTGGGAATGACACACCACCACTAGCATGTTGTCCACGAGAGAGGGGTAGGATGGGGGGGCGAGCAGGAGAGGACATGTTGTTCTTCTCTTGGTATGTACTCAGGCTTTATAGTGTTTGAAAGAATGTTCTTTCAAGTTCATTTAAGAATGTAGCATTTTATTTACAAAGAGCAGTAAATGTTTGTTTTCTCACAGCACGGTGATCGCACTACAAGGTTGCAATTTTTATTTGCCCATCAAGTGGGCTTTTGGTGGAAATGACACACCACCAGCAGCATGATGTCCACGAGAGGGGGGTGGGATGGGGGGGCGAGCAGGAGAGGACAAGTTGTTCTTCTATTGGTATGTACTCAGGCTTTATAGTGTTTGAAAGAATGTTCTTTCAAGTTCATATAAGAATGTAGCATTTTATTTCCAAAGTGTAGTAAATCTCTGTTTTCGCACAGCAGGGTGATCGCACTACAAGGCTGCAATTTTTATTTGCCCTTCAAGTGGGCTTTTGGTGGAAATGACACACCACCAGCAGCATGTTGTCCACGAGAGGGGGGTGGGATGGGGGGGCGTGCAGGAGAGGACAAGTTGTTCTTCTATTGGTATTTACTCAGGCTTTATAGTGTTTGATAGAATGTTCTTTCAAGTTCATTTAAGAATGTAGCATTTTATTTCCAAAGTGTAGTAAATTTTTGTTTTCTTACAGCAGGGTGATCGCACTACAAGGCTGCAATTTTTATTTGCCCATCAAGTGGGCTTTTGGTGGAAATGACACACCACCAGCAGCATGTTGTCCACGAGAGGGGGTGGGATGGGGGGGCAAGCAGGAGAGGACAAGTTGTTCTTCTACTGGCATGTACTCAGGCTTTATAGTGTTTGAAAGAATGTTCTTTCAAGTTCATATAAGAATGTAGCATTTTATTTCCAAAGTGTAGTAAATCTTTGTTTTCTCACAGCAGGGTGATCGCACTACAAGGCTGCAATTTTTATTTGCCCCTCAAGTGGGCTTTTGGTGGAAATGACACACCACCAGCAGCATGTTGTCCACGAGAGGGGGCTGGGATGGGGGGGCGAGCAGGAGAGATCAAGTTGTTCTTCTATCGGTATGTACTCAGGCTTTATAATGTTTGAAAGAAAGTTCTTTCAAGTTCATATAAGAATGTAGCATTTTATTTCCAAAGTGTAGTAATTCTTTGTTTTCTCACAGCAGGGTGATCGCACTACAAGGCTGCAATTTTTATTTGCCCATCAAGTGGGCTTTTGGTGGAAATGACACACCACCAGCAGCATGTTGTCCACGAGAGGGGGGTGGGATGGGGGGGCAAGCAGGAGAGGACATGTTGTTCTTCTATTGGTATGTACTCAGGCTTTATAGTGTTTGAAAGAATGTTCTTTCAAGTTCATATAAGAATGTAGCATTTTATTTTCAAAGTGTAGAAAATCTTTGTTTTCTCACAGCAGGGTGATAGCACTACAAGGCTGCAATTTTTATTTGCCCATCAAGTGGGCTTTTGGTGGAAATGACACACCATCAGCAGCATGTTGTCCACGAGAGGGGGGTGGGATGGGGGGGCGAGCAGGAGAGGACAAGTTGTTCTTCTATTGGTATGTACTCAGGCTTTATAGTGTTTGAAAGAATGTTCTTTCAAGTTCATATAAGAATGTAGCATTTTATTTCCAAAGTGTAGTAAATCTTTGTTTTCTCACAGCAGGGTGATTGCACTACAAGGCTGCAATTTTTATTTGCCCATCAAGTGGGCTTTTGGTGGAAATGACACACCACCAGCAGCATGTTGTCCACGAGAGGGGGTGGGATGGGGGGGCGAGCGTAAGAGGACAAGTTGTTCTTCTATTGGTATGTACTCAGGCTTTATAGTGTTTGAAAGAATGTTCTTTCAAGTTCATATAAGAATATAGCATTTTATTTCCAAAGTGTAGTAAATCTTTGTTTTCTCACAGCAGGGTGATCGCACTACAAGGCTGCAATTTTTATTTGCCCATCAAGTGGGCTTTTGGTGGAAATGACACACCACCAGCAGCATGTTGTCCACGAGAGGGGGGTGGGATGGGGGGCTAGCAGGAGAGGACAAGTTGTTCTTCTATTGGTATGTACTCAGGATTTATAGTGTTTGAAAGAATGTTTTTTCAAGTTCATATAAGAATGTAGCATTTTATTTCCAAAGTGTAGTAAATCTTTGTTTTCTCACAGCAGGGTGATTGCACTACAAGGCTGCAATTTTTATTTGCCCATCAAGTGGGCTTTTGGTGGAAATGACACACCACCAGCAGCATGTTGTCCACGAGAGGGGGGTGGGATGGGGGGGCGAGCAGGAGAGGACAAGTTGTTCTTCTATTGGTATGTACTCAGTCTTTATAGTGTTTGAAAGAATGTTCTTTCAAGTTCATATAAGAATGTAGCATTTTATTTCCAAAGTGTAGTAAATCTTTGTTTTCTCACAGCAGGGTGATCGCACTACAAGGCTGCATTTTTTATTTGCCCATCAAGTGGGCTTTTGGTGGAAATGACACACAACCAGCAGCATGTCGTCCACGAGAGGGGGGTGGGATGGGGGGGCGAGCAGGAGAGGACAAGTTGTTCTTCTATTGGTATGTACTCAGGCTTTATAGTGTTTGAAATAATGTTCTTTCAAGTTCATATAAGAATGTAGCATTTTATTTCCAAAGTGTAGTAAATCTTTGTTTTCTCACATCAGGGTGATCGCACTACAAGGCTGCAATTTTTATTTGCCCATCAAGTGGGCTTTTGGTGGAAATGACACACCACCAGCAGCATGTTGTCCACGAGAGGGGGGTGTGATGGGGGGGCGAGCAGGAGAGGACAAGTTGTTCTTCTATTGGTATGTACTCAGGCTTTATAGTGTTTGAAAGAATGTTCTATCAAGTTCATATAAGAATGTAGCATTTTATTTCCAAAGTGTAGTAAATCTTTGTTTTCTCACAGTAGGGTGATCACACTTCAAGGCTGCAATTTTTATTTGCCCATCAAGTGGGCTTTTGGTGGAAATGACACACCACCAGCAGCATGTTGTCCACGAGAGGGGGGTGGGATGGTGGGGCGAGCAGGAGAGGACATGTTGTTCTTCTATTGGTATGTACTCAGGCTTTATAGTGTTTGAAAGAATGTTCTTTGAAGTTCATATAAGAATGTAGCATTTTATTTTCAAAGTGTAGAAAATCTTTGTTTTCTCACAGCAGGGTGATAGCACTACAAGGCTGCAATTTTTATTTGCCCATCAAGTGGGCTTTTGGTGGAAATGACACACCATCAGCAGCATGTTGTCCACGAGAGGGGGGTGGGATGGGGGGGCGAGCAGGAGAGGACAAGTTGTTCTTCTATTGGTATGTACTCAGGCTTTATAGTGTTTGAAAGAATGTTCTTTCAAGTTCATATAAGAATGTAGCATTTTATTTCCAAAGTGTAGTAAATCTTTGTTTTCTCACAGCAGGGTGATTGCACTACAAGGCTGCAATTTTTATTTGCCCATCAAGTGGGCTTTTGGTGGAAATGACACACCACCAGCAGCATGTTGTCCACGAGAGGAGGGTGGGATGGGGGGGCGAGCGTAAGAGGACAAGTTGTTCTTCTATTGGTATGTACTCAGGCTTTATAGTGTTTGAAAGAATGTTCTTTCAAGTTCATATAAGAATATAGCATTTTATTTCCAAAGTGTAGTAAATCTTTGTTTTCTCACAGCAGGGTGATCGCACTACAAGGCTGCAATTTTTATTTGCCCATCAAGTGGGCTTTTGGTGGAAATGACACACCACCAGCAGCATGTTGTCCACGAGAGGGGGGTGGGATGGGGGGCTAGCAGGAGAGGACAAGTTGTTCTTCTATTGGTATGTACTCAGGATTTATAGTGTTTGAAAGAATGTTTTTTCAAGTTCATATAAGAATGTAGCATTTTATTTCCAAAGTGTAGTAAATCTTTGTTTTCTCACAGCAGGGTGATTGCACTACAAGGCTGCAATTTTTATTTGCCCATCAAGTGGGCTTTTGGTGGAAATGACACACCACCAGCAGCATGTTGTCCACGAGAGGGGGGTGGGATGGGGGGGCGAGCAGGAGAGGACAAGTTGTTCTTCTATTGGTATGTACTCAGTCTTTATAGTGTTTGAAAGAATGTTCTTTCAAGTTCATATAAGAATGTAGCATTTTATTTCCAAAGTGTAGTAAATCTTTGTTTTCTCACAGCAGGGTGAACGCACTACAAGGCTGCAATTTTTATTTGCCCATCAAGTGGGCTTTTGGTGGAAATGACACACCACCAGCAGCATGTTGTCCACGAGAGGGGGGTGTGATGGGGGGGCGAGTAGGAGAGGACAAGTTGTTCTTCTATTGGTATGTACTCAGGCTTTATAGTGTTTGAAAGAATGTTCTTTCAAGTTCATATAAGAATGTAGCATTTTATTTCCAAAGTGTAGTAAATCTTTGTTTTCTCACATCAGGGTGATCACACTACAAGGCTGCAATTTTTATTTGCCCATCAAGTGGGCTTTTGGTGGAAATGACACACCACCAGCAGCATGTTGTCCACAAGAGGGGGGTGGGATGGTGGGGCGAGCAGGAGAGGACAAGTTGTTCTTCTATTGGTATGTACTCAGGCTTTATAGTGTTTGAAAGAATGTTTTTTCAAGTTAATATAAGAATGTAGCATTTTATTTCGAAAGTGTAGTAAATTTTTGTTTTCTCACAGCAGGGTGATCGCACTACAAGGCTGCATTTTTTATTTGCCCATCAAGTGGGCTTTTGGTGGAAATGACACACAACCAGCAGCATGTCGTCCACGAGAGGGGGGTGGGATGGGGGGGCGAGCAGGAGAGGACAAGTTGTTCTTCTATTGGTATGTACTCAGGCTTTATAGTGTTTGAAATAATGTTCTTTCAAGTTCATATAAGAATGTAGCATTTTATTTCCAAAGTGTAGTAAATCTTTGTTTTCTCACATCAGGGTGATCGCACTACAAGGCTGCAATTTTTATTTGCCCATCAAGTGGGCTTTTGGTGGAAATGACACACCACCAGCAGCATGTTGTCCACGAGAGGGGGGTGTGATGGGGGGGCGAGCAGGAGAGGACAAGTTGTTCTTCTATTGGTATGTACTCAGGCTTTATAGTGTTTGAAAGAATGTTCTTTCAAGTTCATATAAGAATGTAGCATTTTATTTCCAAAGTGTAGTAAATCTTTGTTTTCTCACAGTAGGGTGATCACACTTCAAGGCTGCAATTTTTATTTGCCCATCAAGTGGGCTTTTGGTGGAAATGACACACCACCAGCAGCATGTTGTCCACGAGAGGGGGGTGGGATGGTGGGGCGAGCAGGAGAGGACAAGTTGTTCTTCTATTGGTATGTACTCAGGCTTTATAGTGTTTGAAAGAATGTTCTTTCAAGTTCATATAAGGATGTAGCATTTTATTTCCAAAGTGTAGTAAATCTTTGTTTTCTCACAGCAGGGTGATCGCACTACAAGGCTGCATTTTTTATTGGCCCATCAAGTGGGCTTTTGGTGGAAATGACACACAACCAGCAGCATGTCGTCCACGAGAGGGGGGTGGGATGGGGGGGCGGGCAGGAGAGGACAAGTTGTTCTTCTATTGGTATGTACTCAGGCTTTATAGTGTTTGAAAGAATGTTCTTTCAAGTTCATATAAGAATGTTGCATTTTATTTCCAAAGTGTAGTAAATCTTTGTTTTCTCACAGCAGGGTGATCGCACTACAAGGCTGCAATTTTTATTTGCCCATCAAGTGGGCTTTTGGTGGAAATGACACACCACCAGCAGCATGTTGTCCACGAGAGGGGGGTGGGATGGGGGGGCGAGCAGGAGAGGACAAGTTGTTCTTCTATTGGTATGTACTTAGGCTTTATAGTGTTTGAAAGAATGTTCTTTCAAGTTCATATAAGAATGTAGCATTTTATTTCCAAAGTGTGGATAGTCTTTGTTTTCTCACAGCAGGGTGATCGCACTACAAGGCTGCAATTTTTATTTGCCCATCAAGTGGGCTTTTGGTGGAAATGACACACCACCAGCAGCATGTTGTCCACGAGAGGGGGGTGGGATGGGGGGGGCGTGCAGGAGAGGACAAGTTGTTCTTCTATTGCTATGTACTCAGGCTTTATAGTGTTTGAAAGAATGTTCTTTCAAGTTCATATAAGAATGTAGCATTTTATTTCCAAAGTGTAGTAAATCTTTGTTTTCTCGCAGCAGGGTGATCGCACTACGAGGCTGCAATTTTAATTTGCCCATCAAGTGGGCTTTTGGTGGAAATGACACACCACCAGCAGCATGTTGTCCACGAGAGGGGGGTGGGATGGGGGTGCGAGCAGGAGAGGACAAGTTGATCTTCTATTGGTATGTACTCAGGCTTTATAGTGTTTGAAAGAATGTTCTTTCAAGTTCATATAAGAATGTAGCATTTTATGTCCAAAGTGTAGTAAATCTTTGTTTTCTCATGGCAGGGTGATTGCACTACAAGGCTGCAATTTTTATTTGCCCATCAAGTGGGCTTTTGGTGAAAATGACACACCACCAGCAGCATGTTGTCCACGAGAGGGGGGTGGGATGGGGGGGCGAGCAGGAGAGGACAAGTTGTTCTCTTAATGGTATGTACTCAGGCTTTATAGTGTTAAAGAATGTTCTTTCAAGTTCATATAAGAATGTAGCATTTTATTTCCAAAGTGTAGTAAATATTTGTTTTCTCACAGCAGGGTGATCGCCCTACAAGCCTGCAATTTTTATTTGCCCATCAAGTGGGCTTTTGGTGCAAATGACACACCACCAGCAGCATGTTGTCCACGAGAGGGGGGTCAGATGGGGGGGCGAGCAGGAGAGGACAAGTTGTTTTTCTATTGGTATGTACTCAGGATTTATAGTGTTTGAAAGAATGTTCTTTCAAGTTCATATAAGAATGTAGCACTTTATTTCCAAAGTGTAGTAAATCTTTGTTTTCTCACAGCAGGGTGATCGCACTACAAGGCTGCAATTATTATTTGCCCATCAAGTGGGCTTTTGGTGGAAATGACACACCACCAGCAGCATGTTTTCCACGAGAGGTGGGTGGGACTGGGGGGCGAGCAGGAGAGGACAAGTTGTTCTTCTATTGGTATGTACTCAGGCTTTATAGTGTTTGAAAGATTGGTCTTTCAAGTTCATATAAGAATGTAGCATTTTATTTCCAATGTGTAGTAAATATTTGTTTTCTCACAGCAGGGTGATCACACTAAGGGGCTGCAATTTTTATTTGCCCATCAAGTGGGCTTTTGGTGGAAATGACACACCACCAGCAGCATGTTGTCCACGAGAGGGGGATGGGATGGGGGGGCGAGCGGGAGAGGACAAGTTGTTCTTCTATTGGTATGTACTCAGCCTTTATAGTGTTTGAAAGAATGTTCTTTCAAGTTCATATAAGAATGTAGCATTTTATTTCCAAAGTGTAGTAAATCTTTGTTTTCTCACAGCAGGGTGTTCGCACTACAAGGCTGCAATTTCTATTTGCCAATCAAGTGGGCTTTTGGTGGAAATGACACACCACCAGCAGCATGTTGTCCACGAGAGGGGGGTGGGATGGGGGGGGCGAGCAGGAGAGGACAAGTTGTTCTTCTATTGGTATGTACTCAGGCTTTATAGTGTTTGAAAGAATGTTCTTTCAAGTTCATACAAGAATGTAGCATTTTATTTCCAAAGTCTAGTAAATCTTTGTTTTCTCACAGCAGGGTGATCGCACTACAAGGCTGCAATTTTTATTTGCCCATCAAGTGGGCTTTTGGTGGAAATGATACACCACCAGCACCATGTTGTCCACGAGAGGGGGGTGAGATGGGAGGGCGAGCAGGAGAGGACAAGTTGTTCTTCTAATGGTATGTACTCAGGCTTTATAGTGTTAAAGAATGTTCTTTCAAGTTCATATAAGAATGTAGCATTTTATTTCCAAAGTGTAGTAAATCTTTGTTTTCTCACAGCAGGGTGATCGCACTACAAGGCTGCAATTTTTATTTGCCCATCAGGTGGGCTTTTGGTGGAAATGACACACCACCAGCAGCATGTTGTCCACGAGAGGGGGTTGGGATGGGGGGGTGAGCAGGAGAGGACAAGTTGTTCTTCTATTGGTATGTACTCAGGCTTTATAGTGTTTGAAAGAATGTTATTTCAAGTTCATATAAGAATGTAGCATTTTATTTCCAAAGTGCAGTAAATGTTTGTTTTCTCACACCAGGGTGATCGCACTACAAGGCTGCAATTTTTATTTGCCCATCAAGTGGGCTTTTGGTGGAAATGACACACCACCACCAGCATGTTGTCCACGAGAGGGGGGGGTGGTATGGGGGGGCGAGCAGGAGAGGACAAGTTGTTCTTCTATTGGTATGTACTCAGGCTTTATAGTGTTTGAAAGAATGTTTTTTCAAGTTCATATAAGAATGTAGCATTTTATTTCCAACGTGTAGTAAATCTTTGTTTTCTCACAGCAGGGTGATCGCACTACAAGGCTGCAATTTTTATTTGCCCATCAAGTGGGCTTTTGGTGGAAATGACACACCACCAGCAGCATGTTGTCCATGAGAGGGCGGTGCGGCGGGGGGGTGTGGGGGGGGGGGGGGGGGGGCGAACGTAAGAGGACAAGTTGTTCTTCTATAGGTATGTACTAAGGCTTTATAGTTTTTTAAAGAATGTACGTTCAAGTTCATATAAGAATGTAGCATTTTATTTCCAAAGTGTAGTAAATCTTTGTTTACTCACAGCAGGGCTATCGCACTACAAGGCTGCAATTTTTATTTCCCCATCTAGTGGGCTTTTGGTGGAAATGACACACCACCAGCAGCATGTTGTCCACGAGAGGGGGGTGGGATGGGGGGGCGAGTAGGAGAGGACAAGTTGTTCTTCTATTGGTATGTACTCAGGCTTTATAGTGTTTGAAAGAATGTTCTTTCAAGTTCATATAAGAATGTAGCATTTTATTTCCAAAGTGCAGTAAATGTTTGTTTTCTCACACCAGGGTGATCACACTACAAGGCTGCAATTTTTATTTGCCCATCAAGTGGGCTTTTGGTGGAAATGACACACCACCAGCAGCACGTTGTCCACGAGAGGGAGGTGGGATGGGGGGGGGGGGGGGGGCGAGCAGGAGAGGACAAGTTGTTCTTCTATTGGTATGTACTCAGGCTTTATAGTGTTTGAAAGAATGTTCTTTCAAGTTCATATAAGAATGTAGCATTTTATTTCCAAAGTGTAGTAAATCTTTGTTTTCTCACAACAGGGTGATCGCACTACAAGGCTGCAATTTTTATTTGCTCATCAAGTGGGCTTTTGGTGGAAATGACACATCAACAGCAGCTTGTTGTCCACGAGAGGGGGGTGGGATGTGGGGGCGAGCAGGAGAGGACAAGTTGTTCTTCTATTGGTATGTACTCAGGCTTTATAGTGTTTGAAAGAATGTTCTTTCAAGTTCATATAAGAATGTAGCATTTTATTTCCAAAGTGTAGTAAATCTTTGTTTTCTCATAGCAGGGTGTTCGCACTACAAGGCTGCAATTTTTATTTGCCCATCAAGTGGGCTTTTGGTGGAAATGACACACCACCAGCAGCCTGTTGTCCACGAGAGGGGGGTGGGATGGTGGGGCGAGCAGGAGAGGACAAGTTGTTCTTCTATTGGTATGTACTCTGGCTTTATAGTGTTTGAAAGAATGTTCTTTCAAGTTCATATAAAAATGCAGCATTTTATTTCCAAAGTGTAGTAAATCTTTGTCTTCTCACAGCAGGGTGATCGCACTACAAGGCTGCAATTTTTATTTGCCCATCAAGTGGGCTTTTGTGGAAATGACACACCACCAGCAGCATGTTGTCCACGAGAGGGGGGTGGGATGGGGGGGCGAGCAGGAGAGGAGAAGTTGTTCTTCTATTGGTATGTACTCAGGCTTTATAGTGTTTGAAAGAATGTTCTTTCAAGTTCTTATAAGAATGTAGCATTTTATTTTCAAAGTGTAGTAAATCTTTGTTTTCTCACAGCAGGGTGATAGCACTACAAGGCTGCAATTTTTATTTGCCCATCAAGTGGGCTTTTGGTGGAAATGACACACCACCAGCAGCATGTTGTCCACGAGAGGGGGGTGGGATGGGGGGGCGAGCAGGAGAGGACAAGTTGTTCTTCTATTGGTATGTACTCAGGCTTTATAGTCTTTGAAAGAATGTTCTTTCAAGTTCATATAAGAATGTAGCATTTTATTTCCAAAGTGTAGTAAATCTTTGTTTTCTCACAGCAGGGTGATTGCACTACAAGGCTGCAATTTTTATTTGCCCATCAAGTGGGCTTTTGGTGGAAATGACACACCACCAGCAGCATGTTGTCCACGAGAGGGGGGTGGGATGGGGGGGCGAGCAGGAGAGGAAAAGGTGTTCTTCTATTGGTATGTACTCAGGCTTTATAGTGTTTGAAAGAATGTTCTTTCAAGTTCATATAAGAATATAGCATTTTATTTCCAAAGTGCAGTAAATCTTTGTTTTCTCACAGCAGGGTGATCGCACTACAAGACTGCAATTTTTATTTGCCCATCAAGTGGGCTTTTGGTGGAAATGACACACCACCAGCAGCATGTTGTCCACGAGAGGGGGGTGGGATGGGGGGGCTAGCAGGAGAGGACAAGTTGTTCTTCTATTGGTATGTACTCAGGATTTATAGTGTTTGAAAGAATGTTTTTTCAAGTTCATATCAGAATGTAGCATTTTATTTCCAAAGTGTAGTAAATCGTTGTTTTCTCACAGCAGGGTGATCGCACTACAAGGCTGCAATTTTTATTTGCCCATCAAGTGGGCTTTTGGTGGAAATGACACACCACCAACAGCATGTTGTCCACGAGAGGGGGGTGTGATGGGGGGGCGAGCAGGAGAGGACAAGTTGTTCTTCTATTGGTATGTACTCAGGCTTTATAGTGTTTGAAAGAATGTTCTTTCAAGTTCATATAAGAATGTAGCATTTTATTTCCAAAGTGTAGTAAATCTTTGTTTTCTCACAGTAGGGTGATCACACTACAAGGCTGCAATTTTTATTTGCCCATCAAGTGGGCTTTTGGTGGAAATGACACACCACCAGCAGCATGTTGTCCACGAGAGGGGGGTGGGATGGTGGGGCGAGCAGGAGAGGACAAGTTGTTCTTCTATTGGTATGTACTCAGGCTTTATAGTGTTTGAAAGAATGTTCTTTCAAGTTCATATAAGAATGTAGCATTTTATTTCCAAAGTGTAGTAAATCTTTGTTTTCTCACACCAGGGTGATCGCACTACAAGGCTGCAATTTTTATTTGCCCATCAAGTGGGCTTTTGGTGGAAATGACACACCACCAGCAGCATGTTGTCCACGAGAGGGGGGTGGGAGGGGGCGGCGATCAGGATAGGACAAGTGGTTCTTCTATTGGTATGTACTCAGGCTTTATAGTGTTTGAAAGAATGTTCATTCAAGTTCATATAAGAATGTAGCATTTTATTTCCAAAGTGTAATAAATCTTTGTTTTCTCACAGCAGGGTGATCGCACTACAAAGCTGCAATTGTTATTTGCCCATCAAGTGGGCTTTTGGTGGAAATGACACACCACCAGCAGTATGTTGTCCACGAGAGGGGGGTGGGATGGGGGGGCGTGCAGGAGAGGACAAGTTGTTGTGCTATTGGTATGTACCCAGGCTTTATAGTGTTTGAAAGAATGTTCTTTCAAGTTCATATAAGAATGTAGCATTTTATTTCCAAAGTGTAGTAAATCTTAGTTTTCTCACAGCAGGGTGATCGCACTACAAGGCTGCAATTTTTATTTGCCCATCAAGTGGGCTTTTGGTGGAAATGACACACCACCAGCAGCATATTGTCCACGAGAGGGGGGTGGGATGGGGGGGGCGAGCAGGAGAGGACAAGTTGTTCTTCTATTGGTATGTATTCAGGCTTTATAGTGTTTGAAAGAATGTTCTTTCAAGTTCATATAAGAATGTAGCATTTTATTTCCAAAGTGTAGTAAATCTTTGTTTTCTCACAGCAGGGTGATCGCACTACAAGGCTGCAATTTTTATTTGCCCATCAAGTGGGCTTTTGGTGGAAATAACACACCACCAGCAGCATGTTGTCCACGAGAGGGGGGTGGGATGGGGGGGCGAGCAGGAGAGGACAAGTTGTTCTTCTATTGGTATGTACTCAGGCTTTATAGTGTTTGAAAGAATGTTCTTTCAAGTTCATATAAGAATGTAGCATTTTATTTCCAAAGTGTAGATAGTCTTTGTTTTCTCACAGCAGGGTGATCGCACTACAAGGCTGCAATTTTTATTTGCCCATCAAGTGGGCTTTTGGTTGAAATGACACACCACGAGCAGCATGTTGTCCACGAGAGGGGGGTGGGATGGGGGGGGCGTGCAGGAGAGGACAAGTTGTTCTTCTATTGCTATGTACTCAGGCTTTATAGTGTTTGAAAGAATGTTCTTTCAAGTTCATATAAGAATGTAGCATTTTATTTCCAAAGTGTAGTAAATCTTTGTTTTCTCGCAGCAGGGTGATCGCACTACGAGGCTGCAATTTTTATTTGCCCATCAAGTGGGCTTTTGGTGGAAATGACACACCACCAGCAGCATGTTGTCCACGAGAGGGGGGTGGGATGGGGGTGCGAGCAGGAGAGGACAAGTTTTTCTTCTATTGGTTTATAGTGTTTGAAAGATTGGACTTTCAAGTTCATATAAGAATGTAGCATTTTATTTCCAATGTGTAGTAAATATTTGTTTTCTCACAGCAGGGTGGTCACACTAAGGGGCTGCAATTTTTATTTGCCCATCAAGTGGGCTTTTGGTGGAAATGACACACCACCAGCAGCATGTTGTCCACGAGAGGGGGATGGGATGGGGGGGCGAGCGGGAGAGGACAAGTTGTTCTTCTATTGGTATGTACTCAGCCTTTATAGTGTTTGAAAGAATGTTCCTTCAAGTTCATACAAGAATGTAGCATTTTTTTCCAAAGTGTAGTAAATCTTTGTTTTCTCACAGCAGGGTGATCGCACTACAAGGCTGCAATTTTTATTTGCCCATCAAGTGGGCTTTTGGTGGAAATGATACACCACCAGCACGATGTTGTCCACGAGAGGGGGGTGAGATGGGAGGGCGAGCAGGAGAGGACAAGTTGTTCTTCTAATGGTATGTACTCAGGCTTTATAGTGTTAAAGAATGTTCTTTCAAGTTCATATAAGAATGTAGCATTTTAATTCCAAAGTGTAGTAAATCTTTGTTTTCTCACAGCAGGGTGATCGCACTACTAGGCTGCAATTTTTATTTGCCCATCAAGTGGGCTTTTGGTGGAAATGACACACCACCAGCAGCATGTTGTCCACGAGAGGGGGGTGTGATTGGGGGGGGGGGGGGGGGGGCGAGCAGGTGAGGACAAGTTGTTCTTCTACAGGTATGTACTAAGGCTTTATAGTTTTTTAAAGAATGTACGTTCAAGTTCATATAAAGTGTAGCCATTTATTTCCAAAGTGTAGTAAATATTTGTTTTCTCACAGCAGGGCTATCGCACTACAAGGCTGCAATTTTTATTTCCCCAACAAGTGGGCTTTTGGTGCAAATGACACACCACCAGCAGCATGTTGTCCACGAGAAGGGGCGGGAGGGGGGGGCGAGTAGGAGAGGACAAGTTGTTCTTCTATTGGTATGTACTCAGGCTTTATAGTGTTTGAAAGAATGTTATTTCAAGTTCATATAAGAATGTAGCATTTTATTTCCAAAGTGCAGTAAATGTTTGTTTTCTCACACCAGGGTGATCGCACTACAAGGCTGCAATTTTTATTTGCCCATCAAGTGGGCTTTTGGTGGAAATGACACACCACCACCAGCATGATGTCCACGAGAGGGGGGTGGTATGGGGGGGCGAGCAGGAGAGGACAAGTTGTTCTTCTATTGGTATGTACTCAGGCTTTATAGTGTTTGAAAGAATGTTCTTTCAAGTTCATATAAGAATGTAGCATTTTATTTCCAAAGTGTAGTAAATCTTTGTTTTCTCACAGCAGGGTGATCGCACTACAAGGCTGCAATTTTTATTTGCCCATCAAGTGGGCTTTTGGTGGAAATGACACACCACCAGCAGCATGTTGTCCACGAGAGTGGGGTGGGATGGTGGGGCGAGTAGGAGAGGACAAGTTGTTCTTCTATTGGTATGTACTCAGGCTTTGTAGTGTTTGAAAGAATGTTCTTTCAAGTTCATATAAGAATGTAGCATTTTATTTCCAAAGTGCAGTAAATGTTTGTTTTCTCACACCAGGGTGATCGCACTACAAGGCTGCAATTTTTATTTGCCCATCAAGTGGGCTTTTGGTGGAAATGACACACCACCAGCAGCATGTTGTCCACGAGAGGGGGGTGGGATGGGGGGGGGGGGCGAGCAGGAGAGGACAAGTTGTTCTTCTATTGGTATGTACTCAGGCTTTATAGTGTCTGAAAGAATGTTCTTTCAAGTTCATATAAGAATGTAGCATTTTATTTCCAAAGTGTAGTAAATCTTTGTTTTCTCACAACAGGGTGATCGCACTACAAGGCTGCAATTTTTATTTGCTCATCAAGTGGGCTTTTGGTGGAAATGACACACCACCAGCAGCATGTTGTCCACGAGAGGGGGGTGGGATGTGGGGGCGAGCAGGAGAGGACAAGTTGTTCTTCTATTGGTATGTACTCAGGCTTTATAGTGTTTGAAAGAATGTTCTTTCAAGTTCATATAAGAATGTAGCATTTTATTTCCAAAGTGTAGTAAACCTTTGTTTTCTCATAGCAGGGTGTTCGCACTACAAGGCTGCAATTTTTATTTGCCTATCAAGTGGGCTTTTGGTGGAAATGACACACCACCAGCAGCCTGTTGTCCACGAGAGGGGGGTGGGATGGTGGGGCGAGCAGGAGAGGACAAGTTGTTCTTCTATTGGTATGTACTCTGGCTTTATAGGGTTTGAATGAATTTTCTTTCAAGTTCATATAAAAATGCAGCATTTTATTTCCAAAGTGTAGTAAATCTTTGTCTTCTCACAGCAGGGTGATCGCACTACAAGGCTGCAATTTTTATTTGCCCATCAAGTGGGCTTTTGTGGAAATGACACACCACCACCAGCATGTTGTCCACGAGAGGGGTGTGGGATGGGGGGGCGAGCAGGAGAGGACAAGTTGTTCTTCTATTTTTATGTACTCAGGCTTTATATTGTTTGAAAGAATGTTCTTTCAAGTTCTTATAAGAATGTAGCATATTAATTCCAAAGTGTAGTAAATCTTTGTTTTCTCACAGCAGGGTGATCACATTACAAGGCTGCAATATTTATTTGCCCATCAAGTGGGCTTTTGGTGGAAATGACACACCACCAGCAGCATGTTGTCCACGAGAGGGGGGTGGGATGGGGGGGCGAGCAGGAGAGGACAAGTTGTTCTTCTATAGGTATGTACTAAGGTTTTAGAGTGTTTTAAAGAATGTACGTTCAAGTTCATATAAGAATGTAGCATTTTATTTCCAAGATGTAGTAAATCTTTGTTCTCTCACAGCAGGGCTATCGCACTACAAGGCTGCATCTTTTATTTCCCCATCAAGTGGGCTTTTGGTGGAAATGACACACCACCACCAGCATGTTGTCCACGAGAGGGGGGTCGGATGGGGGGGCGAGCAGGAGAGGACAATTTGTTCTTCTATTGGTATGTACTCAGGCTTTATAGTGTTTGGAAGAATGTTCTTTCAAGTTCATATAAGAATGTAGCATTTTATTTCCAAAGTGCAGTAAATGTTTGTTTTCTCACACCAGGGTGATCGCACTACTAGGCTGCAATTTTTATTTGCCCATCAAGAGGGCTTTGGGTGGAAATGACACACCACCAGCAGCATGTTGTCCATGAGAGGTGGGTGGGATGGGGGGGCGAGCAGGAGAGGACAAGTTGTTCTTCTATTGGTATGTACTCAGGCTTTACAGTGTTTGTAAGAATGTTCTTTCAAGTTCACATAAGAATGTAGCATTTTATTTCCAAAGTGTAGTAAATCTTTGGTTTCTCACACCAGGGTGATCACACTACAAGGCTGCAATATTTATTTGCCCATCAAGTGGGCTTTTGGTGGAAATGACACACCACCAGCAGCATGTTGTCCACGAGAGGGGGGTGCGATGGGGGGGCGAGCAGGAGAGGACAAGTTGTTCTTCTATTGGTATGTACTCAGGCTTTATAGTGTTTGAAAGAATGTTCTTTCAAGTTCATATAAGAATGTAGCATTTTATTTCCAAAGTGTAGTAAATCTTTGTTTTCTCACAGCAGGGTGATCGCACTACAAGGCTGCAATTTTTATTTGCCCATCAAGGGGGCTTTTGGTGGAAATGACACACCACCAGCAGCATGTTGTCCACGAGTGGGGGTTGGGATGGGGGGGCCAGCAGGAGAGGACAAGTTGTTCTTCTATTGATATGTACTCAGGCTTTATAGTGTTTGAAAGAATGTTCTTTCAAGTTCATATACGAATGTAGCATTTAATTTCCAAAATGTAGTAAGTCTTTGTTTTCTCACACCAGGGTGATCGCACTACAAGGCTGCAATTTTTATTTGACCATCAAGTGGGCTTTTGGTGGAAATGACACACCACCAGCAGCATGTTGTCCACGAGAGGGGGGTGGGATGGGGGGGCGAGCAGGAGAGGACAAGTTGTTCTTCTATTGGTATGTACTCATTCCTTATAGTGTTTGAAAGAATGGTCTTTCAAGTTCATATAAGAATGTAGCATTTTATTTCCAAAGTGTGGTAAATCTTTGTTTTCTCACAACAGGGTGATCGCACTACTACAGGAAATGACACACCACCAGCAGCATGTTGTCCACGAGAGGGGGGTGGGATGGGGGGGCGAGCAGGAGAGGACAAGTTGTTCTTCTATTGGTATGTACTCAGGCTTTATAGTGTTTAAAAGAATGTTCTTTCAAGTTCATATAAGAATGTAGCATTTTATTTCCAAAGTTTAGTAAATCTTTGTTTTCTCACACCAGGGTGATCGCAATACAAGGCTGCAATTTTTATTTGCTCATCAAGTGGGCTTTTGGTGGAAATGACACACCACCAGCAGCATGTTGTCCACGAGTGGGGGGTGGGATGGGGGGGGGCGAGCAGGAGAGGACAAGTTGTTCTTCTATTGGTATGTACTCAGACTTTATAGTGTTTGAAAGAATGTTCTTACAAGTTCATATAAGAATGTAGCATTTTATTTCCAAAGTGTAGTAAATCTTTGTTTTCTCACAGCAGGATGATCCCACTTTAACGCTGCAATTTTTATTTGCCCATCAAGTGGGCTTTTGGTGGAAATGACACACCACCAGCAGCATGTTGTCCACGAGAGGGGGGTGGGATGGGGGGGCGAGCAGGAGAGGACAAGTTGTTCTTCTATTGGTATGTACTCAGGCTTTATAGTGTTTGAAAGAATGTTCTTTCAAGTTCATATAAGAATGTAGCATTTTATTTCCAAAGTGTAGTAAATCTTTGTTTTCTCACAGCAGGGTGATCACACTACAAGGCTGCAATATTTTTTTGCCCATCAAGTGGGCTTTTGGTGGAAATGACACACCACCAGCAGCATGTTGTCCACGAGAGGGAGGTGGGATGGGGGGGCAAGCTGGAGAGGACAAGTTGTGCTTCCATTGCTATGTACTCAGGCTTTATAGTGTTTGAAAGAATGTTCTTTCAAGTTCATATAAGAATGTAGCATTTTATTTCCAAAGTGTAGTAAGTCTTTGTTTTCTCACAGCAGGGTGATCGCACTACAAGGCTGCAATTTTTATTTGCCCATCAAGTGGGCTTTTGGTGGAAATGACACACCACCAGCAGCATGATGTCCATGAGAGGGGGGTGGGATGGGGGGGCGAGCAGGAGAGTACAAGTTGTTCTTCTATTGGTATGTACTCAGGCTTTACAGTGTTTGAAAGAATGTTCTTTCAAGTTCATATAAGAATGTAGCATTTTATTTCGAAAGTGTAGTAAATCTTTGTTTTCCCACAACAGGGTGATCGCACTAAAAGGCTGCAATTTTTATTTGCCCATCAAGTGGGCTTTTGGTGGAAATGACACACCACCAGCAGCATGTTGTCCACGAGTGGGGGGTGGGATGGGGGGGCGAGCAGGAGAGGACAAGTTGTTCTTCTATTGGTATGTACTCATGCTTTACAGTGTTAGAAAGAATGTTCTTTCAAGTTCATATAAGAATGTAGCATTTTATTTCCAAAGTGTAGTAAATCTTTGTTTTCTCACAACAGGGTGATCGCACTACAAGGCTGCAATTTTTATTTGCTTATCAAGTGGGCTTTTGGTGGAA
Organism: Schistocerca serialis cubense; assembly: GCF_023864345.2. Classification (NCBI taxonomy): domain Eukaryota; kingdom Metazoa; phylum Arthropoda; class Insecta; order Orthoptera; family Acrididae; genus Schistocerca; species Schistocerca serialis. The sequence continues at coordinate 155,450,474 of NC_064649.1, read as the reverse complement.
ATGACACACCACCAGCAGCATGTTGTCCACGAGAGGGGGGTGGGATGGGGGGGCGAGCAGGAGAGGACAAGTTGTTCTTCTATTGGTATGTACTCAGGCTTTATAGTGTTTGAAAGAATGTTCTTTCAAGTTCATGTAAGAATGTAGCATTTTATTTCCAAAGTGTAGTAAATCTTTGTTTTCTCACAGCAGGGTGATGACACTACAAGGCTGCAATATTTATTTGCCCATCAAGTGGGCTTTTGGTGGAAATGACACACCACCAGCAGCATGTTGTCCACGAGAGGGGGGTGGGATGGGGGGGCAAGCAGGAGAAGACAAGTTGTGTTTCTATTGCTATGTACTCAGGCTTTATAGTGTTTGAAAGAATGTTCTTTCAAGTTCATATAAGAATGTAGCATTTTATTTCCAAAGTGTAGTAAATCTTTATTTTCTCACAGCAGGGTGATCGCACTACAAGGCTGCAATTTTTATTTTCCCATCAAGTGGGCTTTTGGCGGAAATGGCACACCACCAGCAGCATGTTGTCCGCGAGAGGGGTGTGGGATGGGGGGGCGAGCAGGAGAGGACAAGTTGTTCTTCTATTGGTATGTACTTAGGCTTTATAGTGTTTCAAAGAATGTTTTTCAAGTACATATAAGAATGTAGCATTTTATTTCCAAAGTGTAGTAAATCTTTATTTTCTCACAGCAGGGTGATCGCACTACAAGGCTGCAATTTTTATTTTCCCATCAAGTGGGCTTTTGGCGGAAATGGCACACCACCAGCAGCATGTTGTCCGCGAGAGGGGGGTGTGATGGGGGGGCGAGCAGCAGAGGACAAGTTGTTCTTCTATTGGTATGTACTTAGGCTTTATAGTGTTTCAAAGAATGTTTTTCAAGTACATATAAGAATGTAGCATTTTATTGCCAAAGTGTAGTAAATCTTTGTTTTCTCACAGCAGGGTGATCGCACTACAAGGCTGCAATTTTTATTTGCCCATCAAGTGGGCTTTTGGTGGAAATGACACAACACCAGCAGCATGTTGTCCACGAGAGGGGGGTGGAATGGGAAGGTGAGCAGGAGAGGAAAAGTTGTGTTTCTATTGGTATGTAATCAGGCTTTATAGTGTTTGAAAGAATGTTCTCTCTAGTTCATATAAGAATGTAGCATTTTATTTCCAAAGTGTAGTAAATCTTTGTTTTCTCACAGCAGGGTGATCGCACTACAAGGCTGCAATTTTTATTTGCCCTTCAAGTGGGCTTTTGGTGGAAATGACACACCACCAGCAGCATGTTGTCCACGAGAGGGGGGTGGGGTGGGGGGGCGAGCACGAGAGGACAAGTTGTTCTTCTATTGGTATGTACTCAGGCTTTATAGGTTTTGAATGAATGTTCCTTCAAATTCATATAAGAATGTAGCAGTTTATTTCCAAAGTGTAGTAAGTCTTTGTTTTCTCACAGCAGGGTGATCGCACTACAAGGCTGCAATTTTTATTTGCCCATCAAGTGGGCTTTTGGTGGAAATGACACACCACCAGCAGCATGTTGTCCACGAGGGGGGGTGGGATGGGGGGGCGAGCAGGAGAGGACAAGTTGTTCTTCTATTGGTATGTACTCAGGCTTTATAGTGTTTTAAAGGATGTTCGTTCAAGTTCATATAAGAATGTAGCATTTTATTGCCAAAGTGTAGTAAATCTTTGTTTTCTCACAGCAGGGTGATCGCACTACAAGGCTGCAATTTTTATTTGCCCATCAAGTGGGTTTTTGGTGGAAATGACACACCACCAGCAGCATGTTGTCCACGAGAGAGGGGTGGGATGGGGGGGGCGAGCAGGAGAGGACATGTTGATCTTCTATTGGTATGTACTCAGGCTTTTTAGTGTTTGAAAGAATGTTCTTTATGATTAATGGAAAATCTCATATAAGATATGAAACAAATACTAACAAAGAGATAGAGGGGCTGGCCAGTACTTACCTCAGCTCAGTACAGCCGATAGATACACATAAAACAGAACTGAAAATTTACATTCCTAGCTTTCGGAACTTTGTTCCTTCATCAGGGAGGAGAGAGGGGAAAAAAGGGAAGAAGGGAAAGTGGATTCAGTTACTCACAACCCAGGTTATGAAGCAACAGGGAAAGGTAAACAGGGAGGGTAGCAAGGATGGAGGCATGGTTGTCAGAGGGAAGCCAAAGATATTCTACTGTAAGTACTGTGCCAGCTTCAAACCAAAGAGGATGCATACAGAAGTAAAGAGGTATATAGTATAAAGATAAACACAACTATGTAGGATGAAAAGATGCGTGAATGGCTAAAGAGGAAAGGGAAAGAGGAGAAGACTGAAGAGTGAATGGGAGTGAGGTGGTTTAACGTAGGTTCAGTCCAGGGGGATGGCGGGATGAAAGGATGTGTTGGAGTGCAAGTTCCCATCTCCGCAGTTCAGAGGGACTGGTGTTGGGTGGGAGAAGCCAAATGGCACATACGGTGTAGCAGGTTCCTAGGTCCCTAGAATTATGCTGGAGGGCATGCTCCGCTACTGGGTATTGGGCATCTCCTAGGCGGACAGTTCGTCTGTGTCCGTTCATGCGCTCAGCCAGTTTGGTTGTTGTCATGCCGATGTAAAAGGCTGTGCAGTGCAGGCATGTCAGTTGATAAATGACATGTGTGGTTTCACACGTAGCCCTGCCTTGAATTGTGTATGTTTTACCAGTAGCGGGGCTGGAGTAGGTGGTTGTGGGGGGATGCATGGGGCAGGTTTTGCAACGGGGTCGGTTACAGGGGTAGGAACCGCTGGGTAGAGAAGGTAGTCTGGGAATATTGTAGGGTTTAACAAGGATGTTACGGAGGTTAGGGGGGCGACGAAAGGCAACTCTGGGTGGTGTGGGGAGAATTTTGTCAAGGGATGATCTCATTTCAGGGGTTGACTTGAGAAAGTCATATCCCTGGCGGAGTAATTTGTTGATGTTTTCGAGGCCAGGATAATATTGGGTGATAAGGGGGATGCTTCTGTGTGGTCTGGGGGTAGGAACATTGTTGTTGGACGGGGAGGAATGTATTGCTCGGGATATCTGTTTGTGGACAAGGTCTGCAGGATAGTTGCGGGAGAGGAAAGCACTGGTCAGGTTATTGGTGTAGTTGTTGAGGGATTCGTCACTGGAGCAGATACGTTTGCCACGAATACCTAGGCTGTAGGGAAGGGAGCGTTTGATGTGGAAAGGATGGCAGCTATCAAAGTGAAGGTACTGTTGTTTGTTTGTGGGTTTGATATGGACAGAGGTGTGGATGTGAGCTTCAACAAGATGAAGGTCAACATCCAGGAAGGTGGCTTGGGTTTTGGAGAAGGACCAGGTGAAATTCAGATTCGAAAAGGAGTTGATGTTATGGAGGAAATTAAGGAGTGTTTCTTCACCATGAGTCCAGACCACAAAGATGTCATCTATAAACCTATACCAGGCCAGGGGAAGCAGCTGTTGGGTCTTCAGGAAAGCCTCCTCCATGCGGCCCATGAAGAGGTTGGCATAGGAGGGAGCCATCCTGGTTCCCATGGCCGTTCCCCTGATTTGTTTGTAGGTCTGGCCTTCAAAAGTGAAGTAATTATGGGTGAGGATGAAGTTGGTAAGTGTGATAAGGAACGAGGTTTTTGGAAGATCTTCGGGTGGGCGTTGGGAGAGGTAGTGCTCAAGGGCAGAGAGACCATGGGTGTGTGGGATGTTTGTGTAAAGGGATGTAGCATCTATGGTGACAAGAAAGGTTTCAGGTGGGAGAGGAGTGGGAATGGATTTGAGGCGTTCTAGGAAGTGGTTTGTGTCTTTGATGTAGGATGGGAGTCTGCGGGTGATAGGTTGTAGGTGCTGATCTACCAGAGCTGAGATACGTTCGGTTGGGGATTTGAAGCCTGCTACAATGGGACGGCCAGGATGGTTCTCTTTGTGGATTTTGGGTAATAGGTAGAAGGTAGGGGTACGTGGCTCAGGTGGAGTGAGTAAGTCTATGGAAGCCGTTGTGAGGCCTTGTGAGGGACCTTGGATTTTTAGGATTTTTTGCAGCTCAGTCTGGATGGAGGGAATGGGATCCTGGGTGACAGCTTTGTAGGTTGAGGTGTCAGAGAGTTGACGCAGTCCTTCTGCCACATACTCCACACGGTCAAGTACGACAGTTGTGGAGCCTTTATCCGCCGGGAGGATGACAATGGAGTGGTCTATTTTCAGCTCCTTAATGGCACGGGATTCAGCTGGGGTGATGTTGGGGGTTGTCGGGATGTTCTTCAAGAAGGACTGGGAGGCAACACTGGATGTGAGGAATTCCTGAAATGTCTGCAAGGGATGGTTTTGGGGGAGGGGAGGAGGATCCCTTTGAGAAGGCAGTCGGAACTGTTCTAGACAGGGTTCAACACTGGGTCTAGTACTTGGGGGCTGTGCTTCCAAAAACCTCGTTCCTTATCACACTTACCAACTTCATCCTCACCCATAATTACTTCACTTTTGAAGGCCAGACCTACAAACAAATCAGGGGAACGGCCATGGGAACCAGGATGGCTCCCTCCTATGCCAACCTCTTCATGGGCCGCATGGAGGAGGCTTTCCTGAAGACCCAACAGCTGCTTCCCCTGGCCTGGTATAGGTTTATAGATGACATCTTTGTGGTCTGGACTCATGGTGAAGAAACACTCCTTAATTTCCTCCATAACATCAACTCCTTTTCGAATCTGAATTTCACCTGGTCCTTCTCCAAAACCCAAGCCACCTTCCTGGATGTTGACCTTCATCTTGTTGAAGCTCACATCCACACCTCTGTCCATATCAAACCCACAAACAAACAACAGTACCTTCACTTTGATAGCTGCCATCCTTTCCACATCAAACGCTCCCTTCCCTACAGCCTAGGTATTCGTGGCAAACGTATCTGCTCCAGTGACGAATCCCTCAACAACTACACCAATAACCTGACCAGTGCTTTCCTCTCCCGCAACTATCCTGCAGACCTTGTCCACAAACAGATATCCCGAGCAATACATTCCTCCCCGTCCAACAACAATGTTCCTACCCCCAGACCACACAGAAGCATCCCCCTTATCACCCAATATTATCCTGGCCTCGAAAACATCAACAAATTACTCCGCCAGGGATATGACTTTCTCAAGTCAACCCCTGAAATGAGATCATCCCTTGACAAAATTCTCCCCACACCACCCAGAGTTGCCTTTCGTCGCCCCCCTAACCTCCGTAACATCCTTGTTAAACCCTACAATATTCCCAGACTACCTTCTCTACCCAGCGGTTCCTACCCCTGTAACCGACCCCGTTGCAAAACCTGCCCCATGCATCCCCCCACAACCACCTACTCCAGCCCCGCTACTGGTAAAACATACACAATTCAAGGCAGGGCTACGTGTGAAACCACACATGTCATTTATCAACTGACATGCCTGCACTGCACAGCCTTTTACATCGGCATGACAACAACCAAACTGGCTGAGCGCATGAACGGACACAGACGAACTGTCCGCCTAGGAGATGCCCAATACCCAGTAGCGGAGCATGCCCTCCAGCATAATTCTAGGGACCTAGGAACCTGCTACACCGTATGTGCCATTTGGCTTCTCCCACCCAACACCAGTCCCTCTGAACTGCGGAGATGGGAACTTGCACTCCAACACATCCTTTCATCCCGCCATCCCCCTGGACTGAACCTACGTTAAACCACCTCACTCCCATTCACTCTTCAGTCTTCTCCTCTTTCCCTTTCCTCTTTAGCCATTCACGCATCTTTTCATCCTACATAGTTGTGTTTATCTTTATACTATATACCTCTTTACTTCTGTATGCATCCTCTTTGGTTTGAAGCTGGCACAGTACTTACAGTAGAATATCTTTGGCTTCCCTCTGACAACCATGCCTCCATCCTTGCTACCCTCCCTGTTTACCTTTCCCTGTTGCTTCATAACCTGGGTTGTGAGTAACTGAATCCACTTTCCCTTCTTCCCTTTTTTCCCCTCTCTCCTCCCTGATGAAGGAACAAAGTTCCGAAAGCTAGGAATGTAAATTTTCAGTTCTGTTTTATGTGTATCTATCGGCTGTACTGAGCTGAGGTAAGTACTGGCCAGCCCCTCTATCTCTTTGTTAGTATTTGTTTCATAAAGAATGTTCTTTCAAGTTCATATAAGAATGTAGCATTTTATTTCCAAAGTGTAGTAAATCTTTGTTTTCTCACACCTGGGTGATCGCACTACAAGGCTGCAATTTTTATTTGCCCATCAAGTGGGCTTTTGGTGGAAATGACACACCACCAGCAGCATGTTGTCCGTGAGAGGATGGTGGGATGGGGGGGCGAGCAGGAGAGTACAAGTTGTTCTTCTATTGGTATGTACTCAGACTTTACAGTGTTTGAAAGAATGTTCTTTCAAGTTCATATAAGAATGTAGCATTTTATTTCCAAAGTGTAGTAAATCTTAATTTTCTCACAACAGGGTGATCGCACTAAAAGGCTGCAATTTTTATTTGCCCATCAAGTGGGCTTTTGGTGGAAATGACACACCACCAGCAGCATGTTGTCCACGAGTGGGGGGTGGGATGGGGGGGCGAGCAGGAGAGGACAAGTTGTTCTTCTATTGGTATGTACTCAGGCTTTACAGTGTTTGAAAGAATGTTCTTTCAAGTTCATATAAGAATGTAGCATTTTATTTCCAAAGTGTAGTAAATCTTTGTTTTCTCACATCAGGGTGATCGCACTACAAGGCTGCAATTTTTATTTTCCCATCAAGTGGGCTTTTGGTGGAAATGACACACCACCAGCTGCATGTTGTCCACGAGAGGGGCGTGGGATGGGGGGGGGGGGGGGCGAGCAGGAGAGGACAAGTTGTTCTTCTATTGGTATGTAATCAGGCTTTATAGTGTTTAAAAGAATGTTCTTTCATGTTCATATAAGAATGTAGCATTTTATATCCAAAGTGTAGTAAATCTTTGTTTTCTCACAGCAGGGTGATCGCACTAAAAGGCTGCAATTCTTATTTGACCATCAAGTGGGCTTTTGGTGGAAATGACACACCACCAGCAGCATGTTGTCCACGAGAGGGGGGTGGGATGGGGGGGCGAGCAGGAGAGGACAAGTTGTTCTTCTATTGGTATGTACTCAGGCTTTATAGTGTTTGAAAGAATGTTCTTTCAAGTTCATATAAGAATGTAGCATTTTATTTCCAAAGTGTAGTAAATCTTTGTTTTCTCACAGCAGGGTGATCGCAAGGCTGCAATTTTTATTTGCTTATCAAGTGGGCTTTTGGTGGAAATGACACACCACCAGCAGCATGTTGTCCACGAATGGGGGGGTGGGATGGGGGGGGCGAGCAGGAGAGGACAAGTTGTTCTTCTATTGGTATGTACTCAGGCTTTATAGTGTTTGAAAGAATGTTCTTTCAAGTTCATATAAGAATGTAGCATTTTATTTCCAAAGTGTAGTAAATCTTTGTTTTCTCACAGCAGGGTGATCACACTACAAGGCTGCAATATTTATTTGCCCATCAAGTGGGCTTTTGGTGGAAATGACACACCACCAGCAGCATGTTGTCCACGAGAGGGGGGTGGGATGGGGGGGCAAGCAGGAGAGGACAAGTTGTGTTTCTATTGCTATGTACTCAGACTTTATACTGTTTGAAAGAATGTTCTTTCAAGTTCATATAAGAATGTAGCATTTTATTTCCAAAGTGTTGTAAATCTTTGTTTTCTCACAGCAGGGTGATCGCACTACAAGGCTGCAATTTTTATTTGCCCATCAAGTGGGCTTTTGGTGGAGATGACACACCACCAGCAGCATGTTGTCCATGAGAGGGGGGTGGGATGGGGGGGCGAGCAGGAGAGGACAAGTTGTTCTTCTATTGGTATGTACTCAGGCTTTATAGTGTTTGAATGAATGTTCTTTCAAGTTCATATAAGAATGTAGCATTTTATTTCCAAAGTGTAGTAAATCTTTGTGTTCTCACAGCAGGGTGATCGCAATACAAGGCTGCAATTTTTATTTGCCCATCAAGTGGGCTTTTGGTGGAAATGACACACCACCAGCAGCATGTTGTCCACGAGAGGGGGGTGGGATGGGTGGGCTAGGAGGAGAGGACAAGTTGTTCTTGTATTGGTATGTACTCAGGCTTTATAGTGTTTGAAAGAATGTTCTTTCAAGTTCATATAAGAATGTAGCATTTTATTTCCAAAGTGTTGTAAATCTTTGTTTTCTCACATCAGGGTGATCGCACTACAAGGCTGCAATTTTTATTTGCCCATCAAGTGGGCTTTTGGTGGAAATGACACACCACCAGCAGCATGTTGTCCATGAGAGGGGGGTGGGATGGGGGGGGGGCGAGTGTAAGAGGGCAAGTTGTTCTTCTATTGGTATGTACTAAGGCTTTCTAGTGTTTTAAAGGATGTTCGTTCAAGTTCATATAAGAATGTAGCATTTTATTGCCAAAGTGTAGTAAATCTTTGTTTTCTCACAGCAGGGTGATCGCACTACAAGGCTGCAATATTTATTTGCCCATCAAGTGGGCTTTTGGTGGAAATGACACACCACCAGCCGCATGTTGTCCACGAGAGAGGGGTGGGATGGGGGGGGCGAGCAGGAGAGGACATGTTGATCTTCTATTGGTATGTACTCAGGCTTTTTAGCGTTTGAAAGAATGTTCTTTCAAGTTCATATAAGAATGTAGCATTTTATTTCCAAAGTGTAGTAAATCTTTGTTTTCTCACACCAGGGTGATCGCACTACAAGGCTGCAATTTTTATTTGCCCATCAAGTGGGCTTTTGGTGGAAATGACACACCACCAGCAGCATGTTGTCCACGAGTGGGGGGTGGGATGGGGGGGCGAGCAGGAGAGGACAAGTTGTTCTTCTATTGGTATGTACTCAGGCTTTACAGTGTTTGAAAGAATGGGCTTTCAAGTTCATATAAGAATGTAGCATTTTATTTCCAAAGTGTAGTAAATCTTTGTTTTCTCACATCAGGGTGATCGCACCACAAGGCTGCAATTTTTATTTTCCCATCAAGTGGGCTTTTGGTGGAAATGACACACCACCAGCTGCATGTTGTCCACGAGAGGGGGGTGTGATGGGGGGGGGGGGGGGGTGCGAGCAGGAGAGGACAAGTTGTTCTTCTATTGGTATGTTCTCAGGCTTTATAGTGTTTGAAAGAATGTTCTTTCAAGTTCATATAAGAATGTAGCATTTTATTTTCAAAGTGTAGTAAATCTTGGTTTTCTCACAGCAGGGTGATCGCACTACAAGGCTGCAATTTTTATTTACCCATCAAGTGGGCTTTTGGTGGAAATGACACACCACCAGCAGCATGTTGTCCACGAGAGGGTGGTGTGGCGGGGGGGGGGGAGCGTAATAGGACAAGTTGTTCTTCTATTGGCATGTACTAAGGCTTTCTAGTGTTTTAAAGCATGTTCTTTCAAGTTCATATAAGAATGTAGCATTTTATTTCCAAAGTGTAGTAAATCTTTATTTTCTCACAGCAGGGTGATCGCACTACAAGGCTGCAATTTTTATTTTCCCATCAAGTGGGCTTTTGGCGGAAATGGCACACCACCAGCAGCATGTTGTCCGCGAGAGGGGGGTGGGATGGGGGGGCGAGCAGGAGAGGACAAGTTGTTCTTCTATTGGTATGTACTCAGGCTTTATAGTGTTTCAAAGAATGTTTTTCAAGTTCATATAAGAATGTAGCATTTTATTTCCAAAGTGTAGTAAATCTTTGTTTTCTCACAGCAGGGTGATCATACTACAAGGCTGCAATATTTATTTTCCTATCAAGTGGGCTTTTGGTGGAAATGACACAACACCAGCAGCATGTTGTCCACGAGAGGGGGGTGGGATGGGAAGGTGAGCAGGAGAGGACAAGTTGTGTTTCTATTGGTATGTAATCAGGCTTTATAGTGTTTGAAAGAATGTTCTCTCTAGTTCATATAAGAATGTAGCATTTTATTTCCAAAGTGTAGTAAATCTTTGTTTTCTCACAGCAGGGTGATCGCACTACAAGGCTGCAATTTTTATTTGCCCTTCAAGTGGGCTTTTTGTGGAAATGACACACCACCAGCAGCATGTTGTCCACGAGAGGGGGACGGGATGGGGGGGCGAGCAGGAGAGGACAAGTTGTTCTTCTATTAGTATGTACTCAGGCTTTATAGTGTTTGAAAGAATGTTCTTTCAAGTTCATATAAGAATGTAGCATTTTATTTCCAAAGTGTAGTAAGTCTTTGTTTTCTCACAGCAGGGTGATCGCACTACAAGGCTGCAATTTTTATTTGCCCATCAAGTGGGCTTTTGGTGGAAATGACACACCACCAGCAGCATGTTGTCCACGAGAGGGGGGTGGGATGGGGGGGCTAGGAGGAGAGGACAAGTTGTTCTTGTATTGGTATGTACTCAGGCTTTATAGTGTTTGAAAGAATGTTCTTTCAAGTTCATATAAGAATGTAGCATTTTATTTCCAAAGTGTTGTAAATCTTTGTTTTCTCACATCAGGGTGATCGCACTACAAGGCTGCAATTTTTATTTGCCCATCAAGTGGGCTTTTGGTGGAAATGACACACCACCAGCTGCATGTTGTCCACGAGAGGGGGGTGGGATGGGGGGGGGGGCGAGCAGGAGAGGACAAGTTGTTCTTCTATTGGTATGTACTCAGGCTTTATAGTGTTTGAAAGAATGTTCTTTCAAGTTCATATAAGAATGTAGCATTTTATTTCCAAAGTGTAGTAAATCTTTGTTTTCTCACAGCAGGGTGATCATACTACAAGGCTGCAATATTCATTTTCCCATCAAGTGGGCTTTTGCTGGAAATGACACAACACCAGCAGCATGTTTTTCACGAGAGGGGGGTGGGATGGGAAGGTGAGCAGGAGAGGACAAGTTGTGTTTCTACTGGTATGTAATCAGGCTTTATAGTGTTTGAAAGAATGTTCTCTCTAGTTCATATAAGAATGTAGCATTTTATTTCCAAAGTGTAGTAAATCTTTGTTTTCTCACAGCAGGGTGATCGCACTACAAGGCTGCAATTTTTATTTGCCCTTCAAGTGGGCTTTTGGTGGAAATGACACACCACCAGCAGCATGTTGTCCACGAGAGGGGGACGGGATGGGGGGGCGAGCAGGAGAGGACAAGTTGTTCTTCTATTAGTATGTACTCAGGCTTTATAGTGTTTGAAAGAATGTTCTTTCAAGTTCATATAAGAATGTAACATTTTATTTCCAAAGTGTAGTAAGTCTTTGTTTTCTCACAGCAGGGTGATCGCACTACAAGGCTGCAATTTTTATTTGCCCATCAAGTGGGCTTTTGGTGGAAATGACACGCCACCAGCAGCATGTTGTCCACGAGAGGGGGGTGGGATGGGGGGGCGAGCAAGAGAGGACAAGTTGTGTTTCTATTGGTATGTACTCAGGCTTTATAGTGTTTGAAAGAATGTTCTTTCAAGTTCATATAAGAATGTAGCATTTTATTTCCAAAGTGTAGTAAATCTTTGTTTTCTCACAGCAGGGTGATCGCACTACAAGGCTGCAATTTTTATTTGCCCATCAAATGGGCTTTTGGTGGAAATGACACACCACCAGCAGCATGATGTCCACGAGCGGGGGGTGGGATGGGGGGGCGAGCAGGAGAGGACAAGTGGTTCTTCTATTGGTATGTACTCAGGCTTTACAGTGTTTGAAAGAATGTTCTTTCAAGTTCATATAAGAATGTAGCATTTTATTTCCAAAGTGTAGTAAATCTTTGTTTTCTCACATCAGGGTGATCGCACCACAAGGCTGCAATTTTTATTTTCCCATCAAGTGGGCTTTTGGTGGAAATGACACACCACCAGCTGCATGTTGTCCACGAGAGGGGGGTGGGATGGGGGGGGGGGGGCGAGCAGGAGAGGACAAGTTGTTCTTCTATTGGTATGTACTCAGGCTTTATAGTGTTTGAAAGAATGTTCGTTCAAGTTCATATAAGAAGGTAGCATTTTATTTCCAAAGTGTAGTAAATCTTTGTTTTCTCACAGCAGGGTGATCGCACTACAAGGCTGCAATTTTTATTTGCCCATCAAGTGGGCTTTTGGTGGAAATGACAACCACCAGCAGCATGTTGTCCACGAGAGAGGGGTGGGATGGGGGGGCGAGCAGGAGAGGACATGTTGTTCTTCTATTGGTATGTACTCAGGCTTTTTAGTGTTTGAAAGAATGTTCTCTCAAGTTCATATAAGAATGTAGCATTTTATTTGCAAAGTGTAGTAAATCTTTGTTTTCTCACAGCAGGGTGATCGCACTACAAGGCTGCAATTTTTATTTGCTTATCAAGTGGGCTTTTGGTGGAAATGGCACAACACCAGCAGCATGTTGTCCACGAGAGTGGGGTGGGATGGGGGGGGCGAGCAGGAGAGGACAAGCTGTTCTTCTATTGGTATTTACTCAGGCTTTATAGTGTTTCAAAGAATGTTCTTTCAAGTTCATATAAGAATGTAGCATTTTATTTCCAAAGTGTAGTAAATCTTTGTTTTCTCACAGCAGGGTGATCACACTACAAGGCTGCAATATTTATTTGCCCATCAAGTGGGCTTTTGGTGGAAATGACACACCACCAGCAGCATGTTGTCCACGAGAGGGGGGTGGGATAGGGGGGCGTGCAGGAGAGGACAAGTTGTGTTTCTATTGGTATGTAATCAGGCTTTATAGTGTTTGAAAGAATGTTCTTTCACGTTCATATAAGAATGTAGCATTTTATTTCCAAAGTGTAGTAAATCTTTGTTTTCTTACAGCAGGGTGATCGCACTACAAGGCTGCAATTTTTATTTGCCCATCAAGTGGGCTTTTGGTGGAAATGACACACCACCAGCAGCATGTTGTCCACGAGAGGGGGGTGGGATGGGGGGGCGAGCAGGAGAGGACAAGTTGTTTTTCTATTGGTATGTACTCAGGCTTTATAGTGTTTGAAAGAATATTCTTTCAAGTTCATATAAGAATGTAGCATTTTATTTCCACAGTGTAGTAAATCTTTGTTTTCTCACAGCAGGGTGTTCGCACTACAAGGCTGCAATTTTTATTTGCCCATCAAGTGGGCTTTTGGTGGAAATGACACACCACCAGCAGCATGTTGTCCACGAGAGGGGGGTGGGATGGGGGGGGTGAGCAGGAGAGGACAAGTTGTTCTTCTATTGGTATGTACTCAGGCTTTATAGTGTTTGAATGAATGTTCCTTCAAGTTCATATAAGAATGTAGCATTTAATTTCCAAAGTGTAGTAAGTCTTTGTTTTCTCACAGCAGGGTGATCGCACTACAAGGCTGCAATTTTTATTTGCCCATCAAGTGGGCTTTCTGTGGAAATGACACACCACCAGCAGCATGTTGTCCACGAGCGGGGGGTGGGATGGGGGGGAGAGCAGCAGAGGACAAGTTGTTCTTCTATTGGTATGTACTCAGGCTTTATAGTGTTTGAAGGAATGTTCTTTCAAGTTCATATAAGAATGTAGCATTTTATTTCCAAAGTGTAGTAAATCTTTGTTTTCTCACAGCAGGGTGATCACACTACAAGGCTGCAATATTTATTTGCCCATCAAGTGGGCTTTTGGTGGAAATGACTCACCACCAGCAGCATGTTGTCCACGAGAGAGGGGTGGGATGGGGGGGCGAGCAAGAGAGGACAAGTTGTGTTTCTATTGGTATGTACTCAGGCTTTATAGTGTTTGAAAGAATGTTCCTTCAAGTTCATATAAGAATGTAGCATTTTATTTCCAAAGTGTAGTAAAACTTTGTTTTCTCACAGCAGAGTGATCGCACTACAAGGCTGCAATTTTTATTTGCCCATCAAGTGGGCCTTTGGTGGAAATGACACACCACCAGCAGCATGTTGTCCACGAGAGGGGGGTGGGATGGGGGGGCGAGCAGGAGAGGACAAGTTGTTCTTCTATTGGTATGTACTCAGTCTTTATAGTATTTGAAAGAATGTTCCTTCAAGTTCATATAAGAATGTAGCATTTTATTTCCAAAGTGTAGTAAATCTTTTTTTTTCTCTCACAGCAGGGTGATCGCACTACAGGGCTGCAATTTTTATTTGCCCATCAAGTGGGCTTTTTGGGGAAATGACACACCACCAGCAGCATGTTGTCCGCGAGAGGGGGGTGGGATGTGGGGGCGAGCAGGAGAGGACAAGTTGTTCTTCTATTGGTATGTACTCAGGCTTTATGGTGTTTGAAAGAATGTTCTTTCAAGTTCATATAAGAATGTAGCATTTTATTTCCAAAGTGTAGTAAATCTTTGTTTCCTGACAGCAGGGTGATCGCACTACAAGGCTGCAATTTTTATTTACCCATCAAGTGGGCTTTTGGTGGAAATGACACACCACCAGCAGCATGTTGTCCACGAGAGGGGGGGTGTGATATGGGGGCGAGCGGAAGAGGACAAGTTGTTCTTCTATTGGTATGTTCTCAGGCTTTATAGTGTTTGAAAGAATGTTCTTTCAAGTTCATATAACAATGTAGCATTCTATTTCCAAAGTGTAGTAAATCATTGTTTTCTCACAGCAGGGTGATCGCACTACAAGGCTGCAATTTTTATTTGCCCATCAAGTGGGCTTTTGGTGGAAATGATACACCACCAGCAGCATGTTGTCCACGAGAGGGGGGTGGGATGGGGGGGCGAGCAGGAGAGGACAAGTTGTTCTTCTATTGGTATGTACTCAGGCTTTGTAGTGTTTGAAAGAATGTTCTTTCAAGTTCATATAAGAATGTAGCATTTTATTTCCAAAGTGTAGTAAATTTTTGTTTTCTCACAGCAGTGTGATCGCACTACAAGGCTGCAATTTTTATTTGCTCATCAAGTGGGCTTTTGGTGGAAATGACACACCACCAGCAGCATGTTGTCCACGAGAGGGGGGTGGGATGGGGGAGCGAGCAGGAGAGGACAAGTTGTTCTTCTATTGGTATGTACTCAGGATTTATAGTGTTTGAAAGAATGTTCTTGCAAGTTCATATAAGAATGTAGCATTTTATTTCCAAAGTGTAGTAAATCTTTCTTTTCTCACAGCAGGGTGATCGCACTACAAGGCTGCAATTTTTATTCGCCCATCAGGTGGGCTTTTGGTGGAAATGACACACCACCAGCAACATGTTGTCCACGAGAGGGGGGTGGGATGGGGGGGCGAGCAGGAGAGGACAAGTTGTTCTTCTATTCGTATGTACTCCGGGTTTATAGTGTTTGAAAGAATGTTCTATCAAGTTCATATAAGAATGTAGCATTTTATTTCCAAAGTGTAGTAAATCTTTGTTTTCTCACAGCAGGGTGATCGCACTACAAGGCTGCAATTTTTATTTGCCCATCAAGTGGGCTTTTGGTGGAAATGACACACCACCAGCAGCATGTTGTCCACGAGAGGGGGCGTGGAGGGGGGGGGGGGGGGGGGGCGAGCGTAAGAGGACAAGTTGTTCTTCTATTGGTATGTACTCATGCTTAATAGTGTTTGAAAGAATGTTCTTTCAAGTTCATATAAGAATGTAGCATTTTATTTCCAAAGTGTAGTAAATCTTTGTTTTCTCACAGCAGGGTGTTCGCACTACAAGGCTGCAATTTTTATTTGCGCATCAAGTGGGCTTTTGGTGGAAATGACACACCACCAGCAGCATGTTGTCCACGAGAGGGGGGTGGGATGGGGGGGCGAGCAGGAGAGGACAAGTTGTTCTTCTATTGGTATGTACTCAGGCTTTATAGTGTTTGAAAGAATGTTCTTTCAATTTCATATAAGAATGTAGCGTTTTATTTCCAAAGTGCAGTAAATGTTTCTTTTCTCACACCAGGGTGATCGCACTACAAGGCTGCAATATATATTTGCCTATCAAGTGGGCTTTTGGTGGAAATAACACACCACCAGCACCATGTTGTCCACGAGAGGGGGGGTGTGATGGGGGGGCGAGCGGAAGAGGACAAGTTGTTCTTCTATTGGTATGTTCTCAGGCTTTATAGTGTTTGAAAGAATGTTCTTTCAAGTTCATATAAGAATGGAGCATACTATTTCCAAAGTGTAGTAAATCTTTGTTTTCTCACAGCAGGGTGATCGCACTACAAGGCTGCAATTTTTATTTGCCCATCAAGTGGGCTTTTGGTGGAAATGACACACCACCAGCAGCATGTTGTCCACGAGAGGGGGGTGGAATAGGGGGGCGGGCAGGAGAGGACAAGTTGTTCTCTATTGGTATGTACTCAGGATTTATAGTGTTTGAAAGAATGTTCTTTCAAGTTCATATAAGAATGTAGCATTTAATTTCAAAGAGTAGTAAATCTTTGTTTTCTCACAGCAGGGTGATTGCACTACAAGGTTGCAATTTTTATTTGCCCATCAAGTGGGCTTTTGGTGGAAATGACACACCACCAGCAGCATGTTGTCCACGAAAGGGAGCGAGAAACGGGGGGGGGGGGGGGGGGGGGGGGGGGGGGGGGGGCGAGCATAAGAGGACAAGTTGTTCTTCTATTGGTATGTACTAAGGCTTTATAGTGTTTGAAAGAATGTTCTTTCAAGTTCATATAAAAATGTAGCATTTTATTTCCAAAGTGCAGTAAATGTTTGTTTTCTCACACCAGGTTGATCGCACTACAAGGCTGCAATATATATTTGCCCATCAAGTGGGCTTTTGGTGGAAATAACACACCACCAGCGGCATGTTGTCCACGAGAGGGGGGGTGTGATGGGGGGGCGAGCGGAAGAGGACAAGTTGTTCTTCTATTGGTATGTTCTCAGGCTTTATAGTGTTTGAAAGAATGTTCTTTCAAGTTCATATAAGAATGTAGCATTCTATTTCCAAAGTGTAGTAAATCTTTGTTTTCTCACAGCAGGGTGATCGCACTACAAGGCTGCAATTTTTATTTGCCCATCAAGTGGGCTTTTGGTATAAATGACACACCACCAGCAGCATGTTGTCCACGAGAGGGGGGTGGGATGGGGGGGCGGGCAGGAGAGGACAAGTTGTTCTTCTATTGGTATGTACTCATGCCTAATAGTGTTTGAAAGAATGTTTTTTCAAGTTCATATAAGAATCTAGCATTTTATTTCCAAAGTGTAGTAAATCTTTGTATTCTCACAGCAGGGTGATCGCACTACAAGGCTGCAATTTTTATTTGCCCATCAAGTGGGCTTTTGGTGGAAATGACACACCACCAGCAGCATGTTGTCCACGAGAGGGGAGTGGGATGGTGGGGCGGGCAGGAGAGGACAAGTTGTTCTCTATTGGTATGTACTCAGGATTTATAGAGTTTGAAAGAATGTTCTTTCAAGTTCATATAAGAATGTAGCATTTTATTTCCAAAGTGTAGTAAATCTTTGTTTTCTCACAGCAGGGTGATCGCACTATAAGGCTGCAATTTTTATTTGCCCATCAGGTGGGCTTTTGGTGGAAATGACACACCACCAGCAACATGTTGGCCACGAGAGGGGGGTGGGATGGGGGGGCGAGCAGGAGAGGACAAGTGGTTCTTCTATTGGTATGTACTCAGGCTTTATAGTGTTTGAAAGAATGTTCTATCAAGTTCATATAAGAATGTAGCATTTTATTTCCAAAGTGTAGTAAATCTTTGTTTTATCACAGCAGGGTGATCGCACTACAAGGCTGCAATTTTTATTTGCCCATCAAGTGGGCTTTTGGTGGAAATGACACACCACCAGCAGCATGTTGTCCACGAGAGGGGGCGTGGAGGGGGGGGGGGGGGGGCGAGCGTAAGAGGACAAGTTGTTCTTCTATTGGTATGTACTAAGGCTTTATAGTGTTTGAAAGAATGTTCTTTCAATTTGATATAAGAATGTAGCATTATATTTCCAAAGTGTAGTAAATCTTTGTTTTCTCACAGCAGGGTGATCGCACTACAAGGCTGCAATTTTTATTTGCCCATCAAGTGGGCTTTTGGTGGAAATGACACACCACCAGCAGCATGTTGTCCACGAGAGGGGGGTGGGATAGGGGGGCGGGCAGGAGAGGACAAGTTGTTCTCTATTGGTATGTACTCAGGATTTATAGTGTTTGAAAGAATGTTCTTTCAAGTTCATGTAAGAATGAAGCATTTAATTTCAAAGTGTAGTAGATCTTTGTTTTCTCACAGCAGGGTGATCGCACTACAAGGCTGCAATTTTTATTTGCCCATCAAGTGGGCTTTTGGTGGAAATGACACACCACCAGCAGCATGTTGTCCACGAGAGGGGGGTGGGATGGTTATGCGAGCAGGAGAGACAAGTTGTTCTTCCATTGGTATTTACTCAGGATTTATAGTGTTTGAAAGAATGTTCTTGCAAGTTCATATAAGAATGTAGCATTTTATTTCCAAAGTGTAGTAAATCTTTGTTTTCTCACAGCAGGGTGATCGCACTACAAGGCTGCAATTTTTATTTGCCCATCAAGTGGGCTTTTGGTGGAAATGACACACCACCAGCAGCATGTTGTCCACGAGAGGGGGGTGGGATGGTTATGCGAGCAGGAGAGACAAGTTGTTCTTCCATTGGTATTTACTCAGGATTTATAGTGTTTGAAAGAATGTTCTTTCAAGTTCATGTAAGAATGAAGCATTTAATTTCAAAGTGTAGTAGATCTTTGTTTTCTCACAGCAGGGTGATCGCACTACAAGGCTGCAATTTTTATTTGCCCATCAAGTGGGCTTTTGGTGGAAATGACACACCACCAGCAGCATGTTGTCCACGAGAGGGGGGTGGGATGGTTATGCGAGCAGGAGAGACAAGTTGTTCTTCCATTGGTATTTACTCAGGATTTATAGTGTTTGAAAGAATGTTCTTGCAAGTTCATATAAGAATGTAGCATTTTATTTCCAAAGTGTAGTAAATCTTTGTTTTCTCACAGCAGGGTGATCGCACTACAAGGCTGCAATTTTTATTTGCCCATCAAGTGGGCTTTTGGTGGAAATGACACACCACCAGCAGCATGTTGTCCACGAGAGGGGAGTGGGATGGGGGGGCGGGCAGGAGAGGACAAGTTGTTCTCTATTGGTATGTACTCAGGATTTATAGAGATTGAAAGAATGTTCTTTCAAGTTCATATAAGAATGTAGCATTTTATTTCAAAGTGTAGTAAATCTTTGTTTTCTCACAGCAGGGTGATCGCACTACAAGGCTGCAATTTTTATTTGCCCATCAGGTGGGCTTTTGGTGGAAATGACACACCACCAGCAACATGTTGTCTACGAGAGGGGGGTGGGATGGGGGGGCGAGCAGGAGAGGACAAGTTGTTCTTCAATTGGTATGTACTAAGGCTTTATAGTGTGTGAAAGAATGTTCTTTCAATTTTATATAAGAATGCAGCATTCTATTTCCAAAGTGTAGTAAATCTTTGTTTTCTCATAGCAGGGTGATCGCACTACAAGGCTGCAATTTCTATTTGCCCATCAAGTGGGCTTTTGGTGGAAATGACACACCACCAGCAGCATGTTGTCCACGAGAGGGGGGTGGGATGTTTGGGCGAGCAGGAGAGACAAGTTGTTCTTCTATTGGTATGTACTCAGGCTTTATAGTGTTTGAAAGAATGTTCTTTCAAGTTCATATAAGAATGTAGCATTTTATTTCCAAAGTGTAGTAAATCTTTGTTTTCTCACAGCAGTGTGATCGCACTTCAAGCCCGCAATTTTTATTTGCTCATCAAGTGGGCTTTTGGTGGAAATGACACACCACCAGCAGCATGTTGTCCACGAGAGGGAGGTGGGATTGGGGGGCGAGCAGGAGAGGACAAGTTGTTCTCCTATTGGTTTGTACTCAGCATTTATAGTGTTTGAAAGAATGTTCTTGCAAGTTCATATAAGAATGTAGCATTTTATTTCCAAAGTGTAGTAAATCTTAGTTTTCTCACAGCACGGTGATCACACTACAAGGCTGCAATTTTTATTTGCCCATCAGGTGGGCTTTTGGTGGAAACGACACACCACCAGCAGCATGTCGTCCACGAGAGGGGGGTGGAATTGGGGGGCGAGCAGGAGAGGACAAGCTGTTCTTCTATTGGTATGTACTCAGGCTTTATAGTGTTTGAAAGAATGATCTTTCAAGTTTATATAAGGATGTAGCATTTTATTTCCAAAGTGTAGTCTATCTTTGTTTTCTCACACCAGGGTGATCGCAATACAAGGCTGCAATTTTTATTAGCCCATCAAGTGGGCTTTTGGTGGAAATGACACACCACCAGCAGCATGTTGTCCACGAGAGACGGGTGGGATGGGGGGGGCGAGCAGGAGAGGACAAGTTGTGTTTCTATTGGTATGTAATCAGGCTTTATAGTGTTTGAAAGAATGGTCTTTCACGTTCATATAAGAATGTAGCATTTTATTTCCAAAGTGTAGTAAATCTTTGTTTTCTCACAGCAGGGTGATCGCATTACAAGGCTGCAATTTTTATTTGCCCATCAAGTGGGATTTTGGTGGAAATGACACACCACCAGCAGCATGTTGTCCACGAGAGGCGGGTGGGATGGGGGGGCGAGCAGGAGAGGACAAGTTGTTCTTCCATTGGTATGTACTCAGGCTTTATGGTGTTAGAAAGAATGTTCTTTCAAGTTCATATAAGAATGTAGCATTTTATTTCCAAAGTGTAGTAAATCTTTGTTTCCTCACAGCAGGGTGATCGCACTACAAGGCTGCAATTTTTATTTGCCCATCAAGTGGGCTTTTGGTGGAAATGACACACCACCAGCAGCATGTTGTTCACGAGAGGGTGGTGGGATGGGGGGGCGAGCAGGAGAGGACAAGTTGTTCTTCTATTGGTATGTACTCAGGCTTTATAGTGTTTGAAAGAATGTTCTTTCAAGTTCATATAAGAATGTAGCATTTTATTTCCAAAGTGTAGTAAATCTTTGTTTTCTCACAGCAGGGTGATCGCACTACAAGGCTGCAATTTTTATTTGCCCATCAAGTGGGCTTTTGGTGGAAATGACACACCACCAGCAGCATGTTGTCCACGAGAGGGGGGTGGGATGGGGGGGCGACCAGGAAGTGACAAGTTGTTCTTCTATTGGTATGTACTCAGGATTTATAGTGTTTGAAAGAATGTTCTTTCAAGTTCATATAAGAATGTAGCATTTTATTTCCAAAGTGTAGTAAATCTTTGTTTTCTCACAGCAGGGTGATCGCACTACAAGGCTGCAATTTTTATTTGCCCATCAAGTGGGCTTTTAGTGGAAATGACACACCACCAGCAGCATGTTGTCCACGAGAGGGGGGTGGGATGGGGGGGCGAGCAGGAGAGGACAAGTTGTTCTTCTATTGGTATGTACTCAGGCTTTATGGTGTTAGAAAGAATGTTCTTTCAAGTTCATATAAGAATGTAGCATTTTATTTCCAAAGTGTAGTAAATCTTTGTTTCCTCACAGCAGGGTGATCGCACTACAAGGCTGCAATTTTTATTTGCCCATCAAGTGGGCTTTTGGTGGAAATGACACACCACCAGCAGCATGTTGTCCACGAGAGGGTGGTGGGATGGGGGGGCGAGCAGGAGAGGACAAGTTGTTCTTCTATTGGTATGTACTCAGGCTTTATAGTGTTTGAAAGTATGTTCTTTCAAGTTCATATAAGAATGTAGCATTTTATTTCCAAAGTGTAGTAAATCTTTGTTTTCTCACAGCAGGGTGATAGCACTACAAGGCTGCAATTTTTATTTGCCCATCAAGTGGGCTTTTGTTGGAAATGACACACCACCAGCAGCATGTTGTCCACGAGAGGGGGGTGCGATGGGGGGCGAGCAGGATAGGTCAAGTTGTTCTTCTATTGGTATGTACTCGGGCATTATAGTGTTTCAAAGAATGTTCTTTCAAGTTCTTATAGGAATGTAGCATTTTATTTCCAAAGTGTAGTAAATCTTTGTTTTCTCACAGCAGGGTGATTGCACTACAAGGCTGCAATTTTTATTTGCCCATCAAGTGGGCTTTTGGTGGAAATGACACACCACCAGCAGCATGTTGTCCACGAGAGGTTGGTGTGGCGGGGCGAGCGTAAGAGGGCAAGTTGTTTTTCTATTGGTATGTACTAAGGCTTTATAGTGTTTTTAAGAATGTTCGTTCAAGTTCATATAAGAATGTAGCATTTTATTTCCAAAGTGTAGTAAATCTTTGTTTTCTCACAGCAGGGTGATCGCACTACAAGGCTGCAATTTTTATTTGCCCATCAGGTGGGCTTTTGGTGGAAATGACACACCACCAACAACATGTTGTCTACGAGAGGGGGGTGGGATGGAGGGCGAGCAGGAGAGGACAAGTTGTTCTTCTATTGGTATGTACTAAGGCTTTATAGTGTGTGAAAGAATGTTCTTTCAATTTTATATAAGAATGCAGCATTCTATTTCCAAAGTGTAGTAAATCTTTGTTTTCTCATAGCAGGGTGATCGCACTACAAGGCTGCAATTTCTATTTGCCCATCAAGTGGGCTTTTGGTGGAAATGACACACCACCAGCAGCATGTTGTCCACGAGAGGGGGGTGGGATGTTTGGGCGAGCAGGAGAGACAAGTTGTTCTTCTATTGGTATGTACTCAGGCTTTATAGTGTTTGAAAGAATGTTCTTTCAAGTTCATATAAGAATGTAGCATTTTATTTCCAAAGTGTAGTAAATCTTTGTTTTCTCACAGCAGTGTGATCGCACTTCAAGCCCGCAATTTTTATATGCTCATCAAGTGGGCTTTTGGTGGAAATGACACACCACCACCAGCATGTTGTCCACGAGAGGGGGGTGGGATTGGAGGGCGAGCAGGAGGGGACAAGTTGTTCTCCTATTGGTTTGTACTCAGCATTTATAGTGTTTGAAAGAATGTTCTTGCAAGTTCATATAAGAATGTAGCATTTTATTTCCAAAGTGTAGTAAATCTTAGTTTTCTCACAGCACGGTGATCACACTACAAGGCTGCAATTTTTATTTGCCCATCAGGTGGGCTTTTGGTGGAAACGACACACCACCAGCAGCATGTCGTCCACGAGAGGGGGGTGGAATTGGGGGGCGAGCAGGAGAGGACAAGCTGTTCTTCTATTGGTATGTACTCAGGCTTTATAGTGTTTGAAAGAATGATCTTTCAAGTTTATATAAGGATGTAGCATTTTATTTCCAAAGTGTAGTCTATCTTTGTTTTCTCACACCAGGGTGATCGCAATACAAGGCTGCAATTTTTATTAGCCCATCAAGTGGGCTTTTGGTGGAAATGACACACCACCAGCAGCATGTTGTCCACGAGAGAGGGGTGGGATGGGGGGGGCGAGCAGGAGAGGACAAGTTGTGTTTCTATTGGTATGTAATCAGGCTTTATAGTGTTTGAAAGAATGGTCTTTCACGTTCATATAAGAATGTAGCATTTTATTTCCAAAGTGTAGTAAATCTTTGTTTTCTCACAGCAGGGTGATCGCATTACAAGGCTGCAATTTTTATTTGCCCATCAAGTGGGATTTTGGTGGAAATGACACACCACCAGCAGCATGTTGTCCACGAGAGGGGGGTGGGATGGGGGGGCGAGCAGGAGAGGACAAGTTGTTCTTCTATTGGTATGTACTCAGGCTTTATGGTGTTAGAAAGAATGTTCTTTCAAGTTCATATAAGAATGTAGCATTTTATTTCCAAAGTGTAGTAAATCTTTGTTTCCTCACAGCAGGGTGATCGCACTACAAGGCTGCAATTTTTATTTGCCCATCAAGTGGGCTTTTGGTGGAAATGACACACCACCAGCAGCATGTTGTTCACGAGAGGGTGGTGGGATGGGGGGGCGAGCAGGAGAGGACAAGTTGTTCTTCTATTGGTATGTACTCAGGCTTTATAGTGTTTGAAAGAATGTTCTTTCAAGTTCATATAAGAATGTAGCATTTTATTTCCAAAGTGTAGTAAATCTTTGTTTTCTCACAGCAGGGTGATCGCACTACAAGGCTGCAATTTTTATTTGCCCATCAAGTGGGCTTTTGGTGGAAATGACACACCACCAGCAGCATGTTGTCCACGAGAGGGGGGTGGGATGGGGGGGCGACCAGGAAGTGACAAGTTGTTCTTCTATTGGTATGTACTCAGGATTTATAGTGTTTGAAAGAATGTTCTTTCAAGTTCATATAAGAATGTAGCATTTTATTTCCAAAGTGTAGTAAATCTTTGTTTTCTCACAGCAGGGTGATCGCACTACAAGGCTGCAATTTTTATTTGCCCATCAAGTGGGCTTTTAGTGGAAATGACACACCACCAGCAGCATGTTGTCCACGAGAGGGGGGTGGGATGGGGGGGCGAGCAGGAGAGGACAAGTTGTTCTTCTATTGGTATGTACTCAGGCTTTATGGTGTTAGAAAGAATGTTCTTTCAAGTTCATATAAGAATGTAGCATTTTATTTCCAAAGTGTAGTAAATCTTTGTTTTCTCACAGCAGGGTGATCGCACTACAAGGCTGCAATTTTTATTTGCCCATCAAGTGGGCTTTTGGTGGAAATGACACACCACCAGCAGCATGTTGTCCACGAGAGGTTGGTGTGGCGGGGCGAGCGTAAGAGGACAAGTTGTTTTTCTATTGGTATGTACTAAGGCTTTATAGTGTTTTTAAGAATGTTCGTTCA
This sequence comes from Schistocerca serialis cubense, assembly GCF_023864345.2. Lineage (NCBI taxonomy): Eukaryota > Metazoa > Arthropoda > Insecta > Orthoptera > Acrididae > Schistocerca > Schistocerca serialis. The sequence goes on along the minus strand of NC_064649.1, from coordinate 155,425,953 downwards.
AGTTCATATAAGAATGTAGCATTTTATTTCCAAAGTGTAGTAAATCCTTGTTTTCTCACAGCAGGGTGATCACACTACAAGGCTGCAATTTTTGTTTGCCCATCAAATGGAGTTTTGGTGGAAATGATACACCACAAGCAGCATGTTGTCCACGAGAGGGGGGTGGGATGGGGGGGCGAGCAGGAGAGTACAAGTTGTTGTTCTATTGGTATGTACTCAGGCTTTATAGTGTTTGAAAGAATGTTCTTTCAAGTTCATATAAAAATGTAGCATTTTATTTCCATAGTGTAGTAAATTTTTGTTTTCTCACAGCAGGGTGAACGCACTACAAGGCTGCAATTTTTATTTGCCCATCAAGTGGGCTTTTGGTGGAAATAACACACCACCAGCAGCATGTTGTCCACGACAGTGGGGGTGGGATGGGGGGGCGAGCGGAAGAGGACAAGATGTACTTCTATTGGTATGTACTCAGGCTTTATAGTGTTTGAAAGTATGTTCTTTCAAGTTCATATAAGAATGTAGCATTTTATTTCCAAAGTGTAGTAAATCTTTGTTTTCTCACAGCAGGGTGATCGCACTACAAGGCTGCAATTTTTATTTGCCCATCAAGTGGGCTTTTGTTGGAAATGACACACCACCAGCAGCATGTTGTCCACGAGAGGGGGGTGGGATGGGGGGCGAGCAGGATAAGTCAAGTTGTTCTTCTATTGGTATGTACTCGGGCATTATAGTGTTTCAAAGAATGTTCTTTCAAGTTCTTATAGGAATGTAGCATTTTATTTCCAAAGTGTAGTAAATCTTTGTTTTCTCACAGCAGGGTGATTGCACTACAAGGCTGCAATTTTTATTTGCCCATCAAGTGGGCTTTTGGTGGAAATGACACACCACCAGCAGCATGTTGTCCACGAGAGGTTGGTGTGGCGGGGCGAGCGTAAGAGGGCAAGTTGTTTTTCTATTGGTATGTACTAAGGCTTTATAGTGTTTTTAAGAATGTTCGTTCAAGTTCATATAAGAATGTAGCATTTTATTTCCAAAGTGTAGTAAATCCTTGTTTTCTCACAGCAGGGTGATCGCACTACAAGGCTGCAATTTTTGTTTGCCCATCAAATGGAGTTTTGGTGGAAATGATACACCACAAGCAGCATGTTGTCCACGAGAGGGGGGTAGGATGGGGGGGCGAGCAGGAGAGTACAAGTTGTTCTTCTATTGGTATGTACTCAGGCTTTATAGTGTTTGAAAGAATGTTCTTTCAAGTTCATATAAAAATGTAGCATTTTATTTCCATAGTGTAGTAAATTTCTGTTTTCTCACAGCAGGGTGATCGCACTACAAGGCTGCAATTTTTATTTGCCCATCAAGTGGGCTTTTGGTGGAAATAACACACCACCAGCAGCATGTTGTCCCCGACAGTGGGGTGGGATAGGGGGGCGAGGGGAAGAGGACAAGATGTTCTTCTATTGGTATGTACTCAGGCTTTATAGTGTTTGAAAGAATGTTCTTTCAAGTTCATATAAGAATGTAGCATTTTATTTCCAAAGTGTAGTAAATCTTTGTTTTCTCACAGCAGGTTGATCGCACTACAAGGCTGCAATTTTTATTTGCCCATCAAGTGGGCTTTTGTTGGAAATGACACACCACCAGCAGCATGTTGTCCACGAGAGGGGGGTGGGATGGGGGGCGAGCAGGATAGGTCAAGTTGTTCTTCTATTGGTATGTACTCGGGCTTAATAGTGTTTCAAAGAATGTTCTTTCAAGTTCTTATAGGAATGTAGCATTTTATTTCCAAAGTGTAGTAAATCTTTGTTTTCTCACAGCAGGGTGATCGCACTACAAGGCTGCAATTTTTATTTGCCCATCAAGTGGGCTTTTGGTGGAAATGACACACCACCAGCAGCATGTTGTCCACGAGAGGTTGGTGTGGCGGGGCGAGCATAAGAGGACAAGTTGTTTTTCTATTGGTATGTACTAAGGCTTTATAGTGTTTTTAAGAATGTTCGTTCAAGTTCATATAAGAATGTAGCATTTTATTTCCAAAGTGTAGTAAATCCTTGTTTTCTCACAGCAGGGTGATCGCACTACAAGGCTGCAATTTTTGTTTGCCCATCAAATGGAGTTTTGGTGGAAATGATACACCACAAGCAGCATGTTGTCCACGAGAGGGGGGTGGGATGGGGGGGCGAGCAGGAGAGTACAAATTGTTCTTCTATTGGTATGTACTCAGGCTTTATAGTGTTTGAAAGAATGTTCTTCCAAGTTCATATAAAAATGTAGCATTTTATTTCCAAAGTGTAGTAAATCTTTGTTTTCTCACAGCAGGGTGATCGCACTACAAGGCTGCAATTTTTATTTGCCCATCAAGTGGGCTTTTGGTGGAAATGGCACACCACCAGCAGCATGTTGTCCACGAGAGGGGGGTGGGATGGGGGGGCGAGCAGGAGAGGACAAGTTGTTCTTCTATTGGTATGTACTCAGGATTTATAGTGTTTGAAAGAATGTTCTTTCAAGTTCATATAAGAATGTAGCATTTAATATCCAAAGAGTAGTAAATGATTGTTTTCTCACTCCAGGGTGATCGCACTACAAGGCTGCAATTCTTATTTGCCCATCAAGTGGGCTTTTGATGGACATAACACACCACCAGCAGCATGTTGTCCATGAGAGGTAGGTGGGATGGGGGGGCGAGCAGGAGAGGACAAGTTGTTCTTCTATTGGTATGTACTCAGGCTTTATAGTGTTTGAAAGAATGTCCTTTCAAGTTCATATAAGAATGTAGCATTTTATTTCCAAAGTGTAGTAAATCTTTGTTTTCTCACAGCAGGGTGATCACACTACAAGGCTGCAATTTTTATTTGCCCATCAAGTGGGCTTTTGGTGGAAATGACACACCACCAGCAGCATGTTGTCCACGAGAGGGTGGTGGGATGGGGGGGCGAGCAGGAGAGGACAAGTTGTTCTTCTATTGGTATGTACTCAGGCTTTATAGTGTTTGAAAGAATGTTCTTTCAAGTTCATATAAGAATGTAGCATTTTATTTCCAAAGTGTACTAAATCTTTGTTTTCTCACAGCAGGGTGATCGCACTACAAGGCTGCAATTTTTATTTGCCCATCAAGTGGGCTTTTGGTGGAAATGACACACCACCAGCAGCATGTTGTCCACGAGAGGGGAGGTGTGGCGGGGTGGTGGTGGTGGGGGGGGTGGGGGGGGGGGAGCGAGCGTAGGAGGACAAAATGTTTTTTTATTGGTATGTACTCAGGCTTTATTGTGTTTTAAAGAATGTTCGTTCAAGTTCATATAAGAATGTAGCATTTTATTTCCAAAGTATAGTAAATCCTTGTTTTCTCACAGCAGGGTGATCGCACTACAAGGCTGCAATTTTTGTTTGCCCATCAAGTGGAGTTTTGGTGGAAATGATACACCACAAGCAGTATGTTGTCCACGAGAGGGGGGTGGGATGGGGGGGCGAGCAGGAGCGTACAAGTTGTTCTTCTATTGGTATGTACTCAGGCTTTATAGTGTTTGAAAGAATGTTCTTTCAAGTTCATATAAAAATGTAGCATTTTATTTCCATAGTGTAGTAAATTTTTGTTTTCTCACAGCAGGGTGATCGCACTACAAGGCTGCAATTTTTATTTGCCCATCAAATGGGCTTTTGGTGGAAATAACACACCACCTGCAGCATGTTGTCCACGACAGGGGGGGTGGGATGGGGGGGCGAGCGGAAGAGGACAAGATGTTCTTCTATTGGTATGTACTCAGGCTTTATAGTGTTTGAAAAAATGTTCTTTCAAGTTCATATAAGAATGTAGCATTTTATTTCCAAAGTGTATTAAATCTTTGTTTTCTCACAGCAGGGTGATCGCACTACAAGGCTGCAACTTTTATTTGCCCATCAAGTGGGCTTTTGGTGGATATGACACACCACCAGCAGCATGTTGTCCACGAGAGGGTGGTGTGGGGGGGGGGGGGGGGGGGGGGGCGAGCGTAAGAGGACAAGTTGTTCTTCTATTGGTATGTACTCAAGCTTTATAGTGTTTGAAAGAATGTTTGTTCAAGTTCATATAGGAATGTAGCATTTTATTTCCAAAGTGTAGTAAATCTTTGTTTTCTCACAGCAGGGTGATCACACTACAAGGCTGCAATTTTTATTTGCCCATCAAGTGGTCTTTTGGTGGAAATGGCACACCACCAGCAGCATGTTGTCCACGAGAGGGGGGTGGGATGGGGGGCGAGCAGGATAGGTCAAGTTGTTCTTCTATTGGTATGTACTCGGGCTTAATAGTGTTTCAAAGAATGTTCTTTCAAGTTCTTATAGGAATGTAGCATTTTATTTCCAAAGTGTAGTAAATCTTTGTTTTCTCACAGCAGGGTGATCGCACTACAAGGCTGCAATTTTTATTTGCCCATCAAGTGGGCTTTTGGTGGAAATGACACACCACCACCAGCATGTTGTCCACGAGAGGTTGGTGTGGCGGGGCGAGCGTAAGAGGACAAGTTGTTTTTCTATTGGTATGTACTAAGGCTTTATAGTGTTTTTAAGAATGTTCGTTCAAGTTCATATAAGAATGTAGCATTTTATTTCCAAAGTGTAGTAAATCCTTGTTTTCTCACAGCAGGGTGATCGCACTACAAGCCTGCAATTTTTGTTTGCCCATCAAATGGAGGTTTGGTGGAAATGATACACCACAAGCAGCATGTTGTCCACGAGAGGGGGGTGGGATGGGGGGGCGAGCAGGAGAGTACAAATTGTTCTTCTATTGATATGTACTCAGGCTTTATAGTGTTTGAAAGAATGTTCTTCCAAGTTCATATAAAAATGTAGCATTTTATTTCCAAAGTGTAGTAAATCTTTGTTTTCTCACAGCAGGGTGATCGCACTACAAGGCTGCAATTTTTATTTGCCCATCAAGTGGGCTTTTGGTGGAAAAGACACACCACCAGCAGCATGTTGTCCACGAGAGGGGGGTTGGATGGGGGGTTGAGCAGGAGAGGACAAGTTGTTCTTCTATTGGTATGTACTCAAGCTTTATAGTGTTTGAAAGAATGTTCTTTCAAGTTCATATAAGAATGTAGCATTTTATTTCCAAAGTGTTGTAAATCTTTGTTTTCTCACAGCCGGTTGATCGCACTACAAGGCTGCAATTTTTATTTGCCCATCAAGTGGGCTTTTGGTGGAAATGGCACACCACCAGCAGCATGTTGTCCACGAGAGGGGGGTGGGATTGGGGGGCGAGCAGGAGAGGACAAGTTGTTCTTCTATTGGTATGTACTCAGGATTTATAGTGTTTGAAAGAATGTTCTTTCAAGTTCATATAAGAATGTAGCATTTTATTTCCAAAGAGTAGTAAATGATTGTTTTCTCACTCCAGGGTGATCGCACTACAAGGCTGCATTTCTTATTTGCCCATCAAGTGGGCTTTTGATGGACATAACACACCACCAGCAGCATGTTGTCCATGAGAGGTAGGTGGGATGGGGGGGCGAGCAGGAGAGGACAAGTTGTTCTTCTATTGGTATGTACTCAGGCTTTATAGTGTTTGAAAGAATGTCCTTTCAAGTTCATATAAGAATGTAGCATTTTATTTCCAAAGTGTAGTAAATCTTTGTTTTCTCACAGCAGGGTGATCACACTACAAGGCTGCAATTTTTATTTGCCCATCAAGTGGGCTTTTGGTGGAAATGACACACCACCAGCAGCATGTTGTCCACGAGAGGGTGGTGGGATGGGGGGGCGAGCAGGAGAGGACAAGTTGTTCTTCTATTGGTATGTACTCAGGCTTTATAGTGTTTGAAAGAATGTTCTTTCAAGTTCATATAAGAATGTAGCATTTTATTTCCAAAGTGTACTAAATCTTTGTTTTCTCACAGCAGGGTGATCGCACTACAAGGCTGCAATTTTTATTTGCCCATCAAGTGGGCTTTCGGTGGAAATGACACACCACCAGCAGCATGTTGTCCACGAGAGGGGAGGTGTGGCGGGGTGGTGGGGGTGGGGGGAGGGGGGGGGGGGAAGCGAGCGTAGGAGGACAAAATGTTTTTCTATTGGTATGTACTCAGGCTTATTGTGTTTTAAAGAATGTTCGTTCAAGTTCATATTAGAATGTAGCATTTTATTTCCAAAGTATAGTAAATCCTTGTTTTCTCACAGCAGGGTGATCGCACTACAAGGCTGCAATTTTTGTTTGCCCATCAAGTGGAGTTTTGGTGGAAATGATACACCACAAGCAGCATGTTGTCCACGAGAGGGGGGTGGGATGGGGGGGCGAGCAGGAGCGTACAAGTTGTTCTTCTATTGGTATGTACTGAGGCTTTATAGTGTTTGAAAGAATGTTCTTTCAAGTTCATATAAAAATGTAGCATTTTATTTCCATAGTGTAGTAAATTTTTGTTTTCTCACAGCAGGGTGATCGCACTACAAGGCTTCAATTTTTATTTGCCCATCAAGTGGGCTTTTGGTGGAAATAACACACCACCTGCAGCATGTTGTCCACGACAGGGGGGGTGGGATGGGGGGGCGAGCGGAAGAGGACAAGATGTTCTTCTATTGGTATGTACTCAGGCTTTATAGTGTTTGAAAAAATGTTCTTTCAAGTTCATATAAGAATGTAGCATTTTATTTCCAAAGTGTATTAAATCTTTGTTTTCTCACAGCAGGGTGATCGCACTACAAAGCTGCAACTTTTATTTGCCCATCAAGTGGGCTTTTGGTGGATATGACACACCACCAGCAGCATGTTGTCCACGAGAGGGTGGTGTGGGGGGGGGGGGGGGGGTGAGCGTAAGAGGACAAGTTGTTCTTCTATTGGTATGTACTCAAGCTTTATAGTGTTTGAGAGAATGTTCTTTCAAGTTCATATAAGAATGTAGCATTTTATTTCCAAAGTGTAGTAAATGTTTGTTTTCTCACAGCAGGGTGATCGCACTACAAGGCTGCAATTTTTATTTGCCCATCAAGTGGGCTTTTGTTGGAAATGACACACCAAAAGCAGCATGTTGTCCATGACAGGATGGGGGGGGGGGCAGCGTAAGAGGACAAGTTGTTCTTCTATTGGTATGTACTCAGGCTTTATATTGTTTGAATGAATGTTTGTTCAAGTTCATATAAGAATGTAGCATTTTATTTCCAAAGTGTAGTAAATCTTTGTTTTCTCACAGCAGGTTGATCGCACTACAAGGCTGCAATTTTTATTTGCCCATCAAGTGGGCTTTTGGTGGAAATGGCACACCACCAGCAGCATGTTGTCCACGAGAGGGGGGTGGGATTAGGGGCGAGGAGGAGAGGACAAGTTGTTCTTCTATTGGTATGTACTCAGGCTTTATAGTGTTTGAAAGAATGTTCTTTCAAATTCATATAAGAATGTAGCATTTTATTTCCAAAGTGTAGTGAATCTTTGTTTTCTCACAGCAGGGTGATCGCACTACAAGGCTGCAATTTTTATTTGCCCATCAAGTGGGCTTTTGGTGGAAATGACACACCACCAGCAGCATGTTGTCCATGAGAGGGGGTGGGATGGGGGCGCGAGCAGTAGAGCACAAGTTGTTCTTCTATTGGTATGTACTCAGGCTTTACAGTGTTTGAAAGAATGTTCTTTCAAGTTCATATAGGAATGTAGCATTTTATTTCCAAAGTGTAGTAAATCTTTGTTTTCACACAGCAGGGTGATTGCACTACAAGGCTGCAATTTTTATTTGCCCATCAAGTGGGCTTTTGGTGGAAATGACACACCACCAGCAGCATGTTGTCCACGAGAGGGGGGTGGGATGAGTGGGCGAGCAGGAGAGCACAAGTTGTTCTTCTATTGGTATGTACTCAGCATTTATTGTGTTTGAAAGAATGTTCTTTCAAGTTCATATAAGAATGTAGCATATTATTCCCAACGTGTAGTAAATCTTTGTTTTCTCACAGCAGGGTGATCGCACTACAAGGCTGCAATTTTTATTTGCCCATCAAGTGGATTTTTGGTGGAAATGACACACCACCAGCAGCATGTTGTCCACGAGAGGGGGGTGTTATGGGGGGGCGAGCAGGGGAGCAGAAGTTGTTCTTCTATTGGTATGTACTCAGGCTTTATAGTGTTTGAAAGAATGATCTTTCAAGTTCATATAAGAATGTAGCATTTTATTTCCAAAGTGTAGTACATGTTTGTTTTCTCACACCAGTGTGATCGCACTACAAGGCTGCAATTTTTATTTGCCCATCAAGTGGGCTTTTGGTGGAAATAACACACCACCAGCAGCATGTTGTCCACGAGAGGGGGGGTGGGATGGGGGGGCGATCGGAAGAGGACAAGTTGTTCTTCTATTGGTATGTACTCAGGCTTTATAGTGTTTGAAAGAATGTTCTTTCAAGTTCATATAAGAATGTAGCATTTTATTTCCAAAGTGTAGTAAATCTTTGTTTTCTCACAGCAGGGTGATCGCACTACAAGGCTGCAATTTTTATTCCCCCATCAAGTGGGCTTTTGGTGGAAATGACACACCACCAGCAGCATGTTGTCCACGAGAGGGGGGTGGGATGGGGGGGCGAGCAGGAGAGGACAAGTTGTTCTTCTATTGGTATGTACTCAGGCTTTATAGTGTCGAAAGAATGATCTTTCAAATTCATATAAGAATGTAGCATTTTATTTCCAAAGTGTAGTAAATCTTTCTTTTCTCACAGCAGGGTGATCGCACTACAAGGCTGCAATTTTTATTTGCCCATCAAGTGGGCTTTTGGTGGAAATGACACACCACCAACAGCATGTTGTCCACGAGAGGGGGGTTGGATGGGGGGCCGAGCAGAAGAGGACAAGTTGTTCTTCTATTGGTATGTACTCAGGCTTTATAGTGTTTGAAAGAATGTTCTTTCAAGTTCATATAACAATGTAGCATTTTATTTCCATAGTGTAGTAAATCTTTGTTTTCTCACAGCAGGGTGATCGCACTACAAGGCTGCAATTTTCATTTGCCTATCAAGTGGGCTTTTGGTGGAAATGACACACCACCAGCAGCATGTTCTCCACGAGAGGATGGTGTGGGGGGGGGGGGGGGGGGGGCGAGCGTAAGAGGACAAGTTTTTCTTCTATTGGTATGTACTCAGGCTTTATAGTGTTTGAAACAATGTTCGTTCAAGTTCATATAAGAATGTAGCATTTTATTTCCAAAGTGTAGTAAATCTTTGTTTTCTCACAGCAGGGTGATTGCACTACAAGGCTGCATATTTTATTTGCCCATCAACTGGGCTTTTGGTGGAAATGGCACACCACCAGCAGCATGTTGTCCACGAGAGGGGGGTGGGATGGGGGGGCCAGCAGGAGAGGACAAGTTGTTCTTCTAATGGTATGTACTCAGGATTTATAGTGTTTGAAAGAATGTTCTTTCAAGTTCATATAAGAATGTAGCATTTTATTTCCAAAGTGTAGTAAATCTTTGTTTTCTCACAGCAGGGTGATCGCACTACAAGGCTGCAATTTTTATTTGCCCATCAAGTGGGCTTTTGATGGAAATGACACACCACCAGCAGCATGTTGTCCACGAGAAGGGGGTAGGATGGGGGTGCGAGCAGGAGAGGACAAGTTGTTCTTGTATTGGTATGTACTCAGGATTTATAGTGTTTGAAAGAATGTTCTTTCAAGTTCATATAAGAATGTAGCATTTTATTTCCAAGGTGTAGTAAATCTTTGTTTTCTCACAGCAGGGTGATCGCACTACAAGGCTGCAATTTTTATTTGCCCATCAAGTGGGCTTTTGGTGGAAATGACACACCACCAGCAGCGTGTTGTCCACGAGAGGGGGGTGGGATGGGGGGGCCAGCAGGAGAGGACAAGTTGTTCTTCTATTGGTATGTACTCAGGATTTATAGATTTTGAAAGAATGTTCTTTCAAGTTCATATAAGAATGTAACATTTTATTTCCAAAGTGTAGTAAATCTTTGTTTTCTCACAGCAGGGTGATCGCACTACAAGGCTGCAATTTTTATTTGCCAATCGAGTGGGCTTTTGGTGGAAATGACACACCACCAGCAGCATGTTGTCCACGAGAGGGGGGTAGGATGGGGGGGCGAGCAGGAGAGGACAAGTTGTTCTTCTATTGGTATGTACTCAGCCTTTATAGTGTTTGAAAGAATGTTCTTTCAAGTTCATATTAGAGTGTAGCATTTTATTTCCAAAGTGTAGTAAATCTTTGTTTTCTCACAGCAGGGTTATCGCACTACAAGGCTGCAATTTATATTTGCCCATCAAGTGGGCTTTTGGTGGAAATGACACACCACCAGCAGCATGTACTCCACGAGAGGGGGGTGGGATGCCGGGGACGAGCAGGAGAGGACAAGTTGTTCTTTTATTGGTATGTACTCAGACTTTATAGTGTTTGAAAGAATGTTCTTTCAAGTTCATATAAGAATGTAGCATTTTATTTCCAAAGTGTAGTAAATGTTTGTTTTCTCACAGCAGGGTGATCGCACTACAAGGCTGCAATTTTTATTTGCCCATCATGTGGGCTTTTGGTGGAAATGACACACCACCAGCAGCATGTTGTCCACGAGAGGGGGGTGGGATGGGGGGGCGAGCAGGAATGGACAAGTTGTTCTTCTATTGGTATGTACTCAGGATTTATAGAGTTTGAAAGAATGTTCTTTCAAGTTCATATAAGAATGTAGCATTTTATTTCCAAAGTGTAGTAAATCTTTGTTTTCTCACAGCAGGGTGATCGCACTACAAGGCTGCAATTTTTATTTGCCCATCAAGTGGGCTTTTGGTGGAAATGACACACCACCAGCAGCATGTTGTCCATGAGAGGTGGGTGGGATGGGGGGCGAGCAGGAGAGGACAAGTTGTTCTTCTATTGGTATGTACTCAGGCTTTACAGTGTTTGAAAGAATGTTCTTCCAAGTTCATATAAGAATGTAGCATTTTATTTCCAAAGTGTAGTAAATGTTTGTTTTCTCACACCAGGGTGATCGCTTTACTAGGCTGCAATTTTTATTTGCCCATCAAGTGGGCCTTTGATGGAAATAACACACCACCAGCAGCATGTTGTCCACGAGAGGGGTGGTGGGATTGGGGGGGCAAGCGGAAGAGGACAAGTTGCTCTTCTATTGGTATGTACTCAGGCTTTATAGTGTTTGAAAGAATGTTCTTTCAAGTTCATATAAGAATGTAGCATTTTATTTCTAAATTGTAGTAAATCTTTGTTTTCTCACAGCAGGGTGATCGCATTACAAGGCTGCAATTTTTATTTGCCCATCAAGTGGGCTTTTGGTGGAAATGACACACCACCAGCAGCATGTTGTCCACGAGAGGGGGGTTGGATGGGGGGGCGAGCAGGAGAGGACAAGTTGTTCCTCTATTGGTATGTACTCAGGCTTTATAGTGTTTGAAAGAATGTTATTTCAAGTTCATATAAGAATGTAGCATTTTATTTCCAAAGTGTAATAAATCTTTGTTTTCTCACAGCAGGGTGATCGCACTACAAGGCTGCATTTTTTATTTGCCCATCAAGTGGGCTGTTGGTGGAAATGACACACCACCAGCAGCATGTACTCCACGAGAGGGGGTGGGATGCCAGGGACGAGCAGGAGAGGACAAGTTGTTCTTCTATTGGTATGTGCTCAGGCTTTATAGTGTTTGAAAGAATGTTCTTTCAAGTTCATATTAGAGTGTAGCATTTTATTTCCAAAGTGTAGTAAATCTTTGTTTTCTCACAGCAGGGTGATCGCACTACAAGGCTGCAATTTATATTTGCCCATCAAGTGGGCTTTTGGTGGAAATGACACACCACCAGCAGCATGTACTCCACGAGAGGGGGGTGGGATGCCGGGGACGAGCAGGAGAGGACAAGTTGTTCTTCTATTGGTATGTACTCAGAATTTTTAGTGTTTGAAAGAATGTTCTTTCAAGTTCATATAAGAATGTAGCATTTTATTTCCAAAGTGTAGTAAATCTTTGTTTTCTCACAGCAGGGTGATTGCACTACAAGGCTGCAATTTTTATTTGCCCATCATGTGAGCGTTTGGTGGAAATGACACACCACCAGCAGCATGTTGTCCACGAGAGGGGGGTGGGATGGGGGGGCGAGCAGGAGAGGACAAGTTTTTCTTCTATTGGTATGTACTCAGGATTTATAGTGTTTGAAAGAATGTTCTTTCAAGTTCATATAAAAATGTAGCATTTTATTTCCAAAGTGTAGTAAATCTTTGTTTTCTCACAGCAGGGTGATCGCACTACAAGGCTGCAATTTTTATTTGCCCATCAAGTGGGCTTTTGGTGGAAATGACACACCACCAGCAGCATGTTGTCCATGAGAGGTGGGTGGGATGGGGGCGCGAGCAGGAAAGGACAAGTTGTTCTTCTATTGGTATGTACTAAGGATTTATAGTGTTTGAAAGAATGTTCTTTCAAGTTCATATAAGAATATAGCATTTTATTTCCAAAGTGTAGTAAATGTTTGTTTTCTCACACCAGGGTGATCGCACTACAAGGCTGCAATTTTTATTTGCCCATCAAGTGGATTTTTGGTGGAAATGACACACCACCAGCAGCATGTTGTCCACGAGAGGGGGGTGTTATGGGGAGGCGAGCAGGGGAGCAGAAGTTGTTCTTCTATTGGTATGTACTCAGGCTTTATAGTGTTTGAAAGAATGATCTTTCAAGTTCATATAAGAATGTAGCATTTTATTTCCAAAGTGTAGTACATGTTTGTTTTCTCACACCAGTGTGATCGCACTACAAGGCTGCAATTTTTATTTGCCCATCAAGTGGGCTTTTGGTGGAAATAACACACCACCAGCAGCATGTTGTCCACGAGAGGGGGGGTGGGATGGGGGGGCGATCGGAAGAGGACAAGTTGTTCTTCTATTGGTATGTACTCAGGCTTTATAGTGTTTGAAAGAATGTTCTTTCAAGTTCATATAAGAATGTAGCATTTTATTTCCAAAGTGTAGTAAATCTTTGTTTTCTCACAGCAGGGTGATCGCACTACAAGGCTGCAATTTTTATTCCCCCATCAAGTGGGCTTTTGGTGGAAATGACACACCACCAGCAGCATGTTGTCCACGAGAGGGGGGTGGGATGGGGGGGCGAGCAGGAGAGGACAAGTTGTTCTTGTATTGGTATGTACTCAGGCTTTATAGTGTCGAAAGAATGATCTTTCAAATTCATATAAGAATGTAGCATTTTATTTCCAAAGTGTAGTAAATCTTTCTTTTCTCACAGCAGGGTGATCGCACTACAAGGCTGCAATTTTTATTTGCCCATCAAGTGGGCTTTTGGTGGAAATGACACACCACCAACAGCATGTTGTCCACGAGAGGGGGGTTGGATGGGGGGCCGAGCAGAAGAGGACAAGTTGTTCTTCTATTGGTATGTACTCAGGCTTTATAGTGTTTGAAAGAATGTTCTTTCAAGTTCATATAACAATGTAGCATTTTATTTCCATAGTGTAGTAAATCTTTGTTTTCTCACAGCAGGGTGATCGCACTACAAGGCTGCAATTTTCATTTGCCTATCAAGTGGGCTTTTGGTGGAAATGACACACCACCAGCAGCATGTTCTCCACGAGAGGATGGTGTGGGGGGGGGGGGGGGGGGGGCGAGCGTAAGAGGACAAGTTTTTCTTCTATTGGTATGTACTCAGGCTTTATAGTGTTTGAAACAATGTTCGTTCAAGTTCATATAAGAATGTAGCATTTTATTTCCAAAGTGTAGTAAATCTTTGTTTTCTCACAGCAGGGTGATTGCACTACAAGGCTGCATATTTTATTTGCCCATCAACTGGGCTTTTGGTGGAAATGGCACACCACCAGCAGCATGTTGTCCACGAGAGGGGGGTGGGATGGGGGGGCCAGCAGGAGAGGACAAGTTGTTCTTCTAATGGTATGTACTCAGGATTTATAGTGTTTGAAAGAATGTTCTTTCAAGTTCATATAAGAATGTAGCATTTTATTTCCAAAGTGTAGTAAATCTTTGTTTTCTCACAGCAGGGTGATCGCACTACAAGGCTGCAATTTTTATTTGCCCATCAAGTGGGCTTTTGATGGAAATGACACACCACCAGCAGCATGTTGTCCACGAGAAGGGGGTAGGATGGGGGTGCGAGCAGGAGAGGACAAGTTGTTCTTGTATTGGTATGTACTCAGGATTTATAGTGTTTGAAAGAATGTTCTTTCAAGTTCATATAAGAATGTAGCATTTTATTTCCAAGGTGTAGTAAATCTTTGTTTTCTCACAGCAGGGTGATCGCACTACAAGGCTGCAATTTTTATTTGCCCATCAAGTGGGCTTTTGGTGGAAATGACACACCACCAGCAGCGTGTTGTCCACGAGAGGGGGGTGGGATGGGGGGGCCAGCAGGAGAGGACAAGTTGTTCTTCTATTGGTATGTACTCAGGATTTATAGATTTTGAAAGAATGTTCTTTCAAGTTCATATAAGAATGTAACATTTTATTTCCAAAGTGTAGTAAATCTTTGTTTTCTCACAGCAGGGTGATCGCACTACAAGGCTGCAATTTTTATTTGCCAATCGAGTGGGCTTTTGGTGGAAATGACACACCACCAGCAGCATGTTGTCCACGAGAGGGGGGTAGGATGGGGGGGCGAGCAGGAGAGGACAAGTTGTTCTTCTATTGGTATGTACTCAGCCTTTATAGTGTTTGAAAGAATGTTCTTTCAAGTTCATATTAGAGTGTAGCATTTTATTTCCAAAGTGTAGTAAATCTTTGTTTTCTCACAGCAGGGTTATCGCACTACAAGGCTGCAATTTATATTTGCCCATCAAGTGGGCTTTTGGTGGAAATGACACACCACCAGCAGCATGTACTCCACGAGAGGGGGGTGGGATGCCGGGGACGAGCAGGAGAGGACAAGTTGTTCTTTTATTGGTATGTACTCAGACTTTATAGTGTTTGAAAGAATGTTCTTTCAAGTTCATATAAGAATGTAGCATTTTATTTCCAAAGTGTAGTAAATGTTTGTTTTCTCACAGCAGGGTGATCGCACTACAAGGCTGCAATTTTTATTTGCCCATCATGTGGGCTTTTGGTGGAAATGACACACCACCAGCAGCATGTTGTCCACGAGAGGGGGGTGGGATGGGGGGGCGAGCAGGAATGGACAAGTTGTTCTTCTATTGGTATGTACTCAGGATTTATAGAGTTTGAAAGAATGTTCTTTCAAGTTCATATAAGAATGTAGCATTTTATTTCCAAAGTGTAGTAAATCTTTGTTTTCTCACAGCAGGGTGATCGCACTACAAGGCTGCAATTTTTATTTGCCCATCAAGTGGGCTTTTGGTGGAAATGACACACCACCAGCAGCATGTTGTCCATGAGAGGTGGGTGGGATGGGGGGCGAGCAGGAGAGGACAAGTTGTTCTTCTATTGGTATGTACTCAGGCTTTACAGTGTTTGAAAGAATGTTCTTCCAAGTTCATATAAGAATGTAGCATTTTATTTCCAAAGTGTAGTAAATGTTTGTTTTCTCACACCAGGGTGATCGCTTTACTAGGCTGCAATTTTTATTTGCCCATCAAGTGGGCCTTTGATGGAAATAACACACCACCAGCAGCATGTTGTCCACGAGAGGGGTGGTGGGATTGGGGGGGCAAGCGGAAGAGGACAAGTTGCTCTTCTATTGGTATGTACTCAGGCTTTATAGTGTTTGAAAGAATGTTCTTTCAAGTTCATATAAGAATGTAGCATTTTATTTCTAAATTGTAGTAAATCTTTGTTTTCTCACAGCAGGGTGATCGCATTACAAGGCTGCAATTTTTATTTGCCCATCAAGTGGGCTTTTGGTGGAAATGACACACCACCAGCAGCATGTTGTCCACGAGAGGGGGGTTGGATGGGGGGGCGAGCAGGAGAGGACAAGTTGTTCCTCTATTGGTATGTACTCAGGCTTTATAGTGTTTGAAAGAATGTTATTTCAAGTTCATATAAGAATGTAGCATTTTATTTCCAAAGTGTAATAAATCTTTGTTTTCTCACAGCAGGGTGATCGCACTACAAGGCTGCATTTTTTATTTGCCCATCAAGTGGGCTGTTGGTGGAAATGACACACCACCAGCAGCATGTACTCCACGAGAGGGGGTGGGATGCCAGGGACGAGCAGGAGAGGACAAGTTGTTCTTCTATTGGTATGTGCTCAGGCTTTATAGTGTTTGAAAGAATGTTCTTTCAAGTTCATATTAGAGTGTAGCATTTTATTTCCAAAGTGTAGTAAATCTTTGTTTTCTCACAGCAGGGTGATCGCACTACAAGGCTGCAATTTATATTTGCCCATCAAGTGGGCTTTTGGTGGAAATGACACACCACCAGCAGCATGTACTCCACGAGAGGGGGGTGGGATGCCGGGGACGAGCAGGAGAGGACAAGTTGTTCTTCTATTGGTATGTACTCAGAATTTTTAGTGTTTGAAAGAATGTTCTTTCAAGTTCATATAAGAATGTAGCATTTTATTTCCAAAGTGTAGTAAATCTTTGTTTTCTCACAGCAGGGTGATTGCACTACAAGGCTGCAATTTTTATTTGCCCATCATGTGAGCGTTTGGTGGAAATGACACACCACCAGCAGCATGTTGTCCACGAGAGGGGGGTGGGATGGGGGGGCGAGCAGGAGAGGACAAGTTTTTCTTCTATTGGTATGTACTCAGGATTTATAGTGTTTGAAAGAATGTTCTTTCAAGTTCATATAAAAATGTAGCATTTTATTTCCAAAGTGTAGTAAATCTTTGTTTTCTCACAGCAGGGTGATCGCACTACAAGGCTGCAATTTTTATTTGCCCATCAAGTGGGCTTTTGGTGGAAATGACACACCACCAGCAGCATGTTGTCCATGAGAGGTGGGTGGGATGGGGGCGCGAGCAGGAAAGGACAAGTTGTTCTTCTATTGGTATGTACTAAGGATTTATAGTGTTTGAAAGAATGTTCTTTCAAGTTCATATAAGAATATAGCATTTTATTTCCAAAGTGTAGTAAATGTTTGTTTTCTCACACCAGGGTGATCGCACTACAAGGCTGCAATTTTTATTTGCCCATCAAGTGGGCTTTTGATGGAAATAACACACCACCAGCAGCATGTTGTCCACGAGAGGGTGGTGGGATGGGGGGGGGGCGAGCAGTAGAGGACAAGTTGTTCTTCTATTGGTATGTACTCAGGATTTATAGTGTTTGAAAGAATGTTCTTTCAAGTTCATATAAGAATGTAGCATTTTATTTCCAAGGTGTAGTAAATCTTTGTTTTCTCACAGCAGGGTGATCGCACTACAAGGCTGCAATTTTTATTTGCCCATCAAGTGGGCTTTTGGTGGAAATGACACACCACCAGCAGCGTGTTGTCCATGGGAGGGGGGTGGGATGGGAGGGCCAGCAGGAGAGGACAAGTTGTTCTTCTATTGGTATGTACTCAGGATTTATAGATTTTGAAAGAATGTTCTTTCAAGTTCATATAAGAATGTAGCATTTTATTTCCAAAGTGTAGTAAATGTTTGTTTTCTCACAGCAGGGTGATTGCACTACAAGGCTGCAATTCTTATTTGCCAATCCAGTGGGCTTTTGGTGGAAATGACACACCACCGGCAGCATGTCGTCCACGAGAGGGGGGTGGGATGGGGGGGCGAGCAGGGGAGGACAAGTTGTTCTTCTATTGGTATGTACTCAGGCTTTATAGTGTTTGAAAGAATGTTCTTTCAAGTTCATATTAGAGTGTAGCATTTTATTTCCAAAGTGTGGTAAATCTTTGTTTTCTCACAGCTGGGTGATCGCACTACAAGGCTGCAATTTATATTTGCCCATCAAGTGGGCTTTTGGTGGAAATGACACACCACCAGCAGCATGTACTCCACGAGAGAGGGGTGGGATGCCGGGGACGAGCAGGAGAGGACAAGTTGTTCTTCTATTGGTATGTACTCAGACTTTATAGTGTTTGAAAGAATGTTCTTTCAAGTTCATATCAGAATGAAGCATTTTATTTCCAAAGTGTAGTAAATGTTTGTTTTCTCACAGCAGGGTGATCGCACTACAAGGCTGCAATTTTTATTTGCCCATCATGTGGGCTTATGGTGGAAATGACACACCACCAGCAGCATGTTGTCTACGAGAAAGGGGTGGGATGGGGGGGCGAGCGGAGACGACAATTGGTTCTTCTATTGGTATGTACTCAGGATTTATAGTGTTTGAAAAATGTTCTTGCAAGTTCATATAAGAATGTAGCATTTTATTTCCAAAGTGTAGTAAATCTTTGTTTTCTCACAGCAGGGTGATCGCACTACAAGGCTGCAATTTTTATTTGCCCATCAAGTGGGCTTTTGGTGGAAATGACACACCACCAGCAGCATGTTGTCCATGAGAGGTGGGTGGGATGGGGGGCGAGCACGAGAGGACAAGTTGTTCCTCTATTGGTATGTACTCAGGCTTTATAGTGTTTGAAAGAATGTTATTTCAAGTTCATATAAGAATGTAGCATTTTATTTCCAAAGTGTAGTATATCTTTGTTTTCTCACAGCAGGGTGATCGCACTACAAGGCTGCATTTTTTATTTGCCCATCAAGTGGGCTTTTAGTGGAAATGACACACCACCAGCAGCATGTACTCCACGAGAGGGAGGTGGGATGCCGGGGACGAGCAGGAGAGGACAAGTTGTTCTTCTATTGGTATGTACTCAGGCTTTATAGTGTTTGAAAGAATGTTCTTTCAAGTTCATATAAGAATGTAGCATTTTATTTCCAAAGTGTAGTAAATCTTTGTTTTCTCACAGCAGGGTGATCGCACTACAAGGCTGCAATTTTTATTTGCCCATCAAGTGGGCTTTTGGTGGAAATGACACACCACCAACAGCATGTTGTCCACGAGAGGGGGGTTGGATGTGGGGCCGAGCAGGAGAGGACAAGTTGTTCTTCTATTGGTATGTACTAAGGATTTATAGTGTTTGAAAGCATGTTCTTTCAAGTTCATAGAAGAATGTAGCATTTTATTTCCAAGGTGTAGTAAATTTTTGTTTTCTCACAGCAGGGTGATCGCACTACAAGGCTGCAATTTTTATTTGCCCATCAAGTGGGCTTTTGGTGGAAATGACACACCACCAACAGCGTGTTGTCCACGAGAGGGGGGTGGGATGGGGGGGCCAGCAGGAGAGGACAAGTTGTTCTTCTATTGGTATGTACTCAGGATTTATAGTGTTTGAAAGAATGTTCTTTCAAGTTCATATAAGAATGTAGCATTTTATTTCCAAAGTGTAGTAAATCTTTGTTTTCTCACAGCAGGGTGATCGTACTACAAGGCTGCAATTTTTATTTGCCAATCAAGTGGGCTTTTGGTGGAAATGACACACCACCAGCAGCATGTTGTCCACGAGAGGGGGGTGGGATGGGAGGGCGAGCAGGAGAGGCCAAGTTGTCTTCTATTGGTATGTACTCAGGCTTTATAGTGTTTGAAAGAATGTTCTTTCAAGTTCATATTAGAGTGTAGCATTTTATTTCCAAAGTGTAGTAAATCTTTGTTTTCTCACAGCAGGGTGATCGCACTACAAGGCTGCAATTTATATTTGCCCATCAAGTGGGCTTTGGTGGAAATGACACACCACCAGCAGCATGTACTCCACGAGGGGGGGTGGGATGCCGGGGACGAGCAGGAGAGGACAAGTTGTTCTTCTATTGGTATGTACACAGACTTTATAGTGTTTGAAAGAATGTTCTTCCAAGTTCATATAAGAATGTAGCATTTTATTTCCAAAGTGTAGTAAATGTTTGTTTTCTCACAGCACGGTGATTGCACTACAAGGCTGCAATTTTTATTTGCCCATCATGTGGGCTTTTGGTGGAAATGACACACCACCAGCAGCATGTTGTCCACGAGAGGGGGATGGGATGGGGGGGCGAGCAGGAGAGGACAAGTTGTTCTTCAATTGGTATGTGCTAAGGATTTATAGTGTTTGAAAGAATGTTCTTTCAAGTTCATATAAGAATATAGCATTTTATTTCCAAAGTTTAGTAAATGTTTGTTTTTTCACACCAGGGTGATCGCACTACTAGTCTGCAATTTTTATTTGCCCATCAAGTGGGCTTTTGATGGAAATAACACACCACCAGCAGCATGTTGTCCACGAGAGGGGTGGTGGGATTGGGGGGGCGAGCGGAAGAGGACAAGTTGTTCTTCTATTGGTATGTACTCAGGCTTTATTGTGTTTGAAAGAATGTTCTTTCAAGTTCATATAAGAATGTAGCATTATATTTCTAAATTGTAGTGAATCTTTGTTTTCTCACAGCAGGGTGATCGCACTACAAGGCTGCAATTTTTATTCGCCCATTAAGTGGGCTTTTGGTGGAAAAGACACACCACCAGCAGCATGTTGTCCACGAGAGGGGGGTTGGATGGGGGGGCGAGCAGGAGTGGACAAGTTGTTCCTCTATTGGTATGTACTCAGGCTTTATAGTGTTTGAAAGAATGTTATTTCAAGTTCATATAAGAATGTAGCATTTTATTTCCAAAGTGTAGTAAATCTTTGTTTTCTCACAGCAGGGTGATCGCACTACAAGGCTGCATTTTTTATTTGCCCATCAAGTGGGCTTTTGGTGGAAATGACACACCACCAGCAGCATGTACTCCACGAGAGGGGGGTGGGATGCCGGGGACGAGCAGGAGAGGACAAGTTGTTCTTCTATTGGTATGTACTCAGGCTTTATAGTGTTTGAAAGAATGTTCTTTCAAGTTCATATAAGAATGTAGCATTTTATTTCCAAAGTGTAGTAAATCTTTGTTTTCTCACAGCAGGGTGATCGCACTACAAGGCTGCAATTTTTATTTGCCCATCAAGTGGGCTTTTGGTGGAAATGACACACCACCAACAGCATGTTGTCCACGAGAGGGGGGTTGGACGGGGGGCCGAGCAGGAGAGGACAAGTTGTTCTTCTATTGGTATGTACTAAGGATTTATAGTGTTTGAAAAAATGTTCTTTCAAGTTCATATAAGAATGTAGCATTTTATTTCCAAAGTGTAGTAAATGTTTGTTTTCTCACAGCAGGGTGATCGCACTACAAGGCTGCAATTTTTATTTGCCCATCAAGTGGGCTTTTGGTGGAAATGACACACCACCAGCAGCATGTTGTCCACGAGAGGGGGGTTGGATGTGGGGGCGAGCAGGAGAGGACAAGTTGTTCTTCTATTGGTATGTACTCAGGCTTTATAGTGTTTGAAAGAATGTTATTTCAAGTTCATATAAGATAGTAGCATTTTATTTCCAAAGTGTAGTAAATCTTTGTTTTCTCACAGCAGGGTGATCGCACTACAAGGCTGCATTTTTTATTTGCCCATCAAGTGGGCTTTTGGTGGAAATGACACACCACCAGCAGCATGTACTCCACGAGAGGGGGGTGGGATGCCGGGGACGAGCAGGAGAGGACAAGTTGTTCTTCTATTGGTATGTACTCAGGCTTTATAGTGTTTGAAAGAATGTTCGTTCAAGTTTATATATGAATGTAGCATTTTATTTCCAAAGTGTAGTAAATCTTTGTTTTCTCACAGCAGGGTGATCGCACTACAAGGCTGCAATATTTATTTGCCCATCAAGTGGGCTTTTGGTGGAAATGACACACCACCAGCAGCATGTTGTCCACGAGAGGGGGGTGGGATGGGGGGGCGAGCAGGAGAGGAACAGTTGTTCTTCTATTGGTATGTACTCTGGCTTTATAGTGTTTGAAAGAATGTTCTTTCAAGTTCATATAAGAGTGTAGCATTTTATTTCCGAAGTGTAGTAAATCCTTGTTTTCTCACAGCAGGGTGATCGCACTACAAGGCTGCAATTTTTATTTGCCCATCAAGTGGGCTTTTGGTGGAAATGACACACCACAAACAGCATGTTGTCCACGAGAGGGCGGTGGGATGGGGGGGCGAGCAGGAGAGGACAAGTTGTTCTTCTATTGGTATGTACTCAGGCTTTATAGTGTTTGAAAGAATGTTCTTTCAAGTTCATATAAGAATGTAGCATTTTATTTCCAAAGTGCAGTAAATTTTTGTTTTCTCATAGCAGGGTGATCGCACTACAAGGCTGCATTTTTATTTTCCCATCAAGTGGGCTTTTGGTGGAAATGACACACCACCAGCAGCATGTTGTCCACGAGAGGAGGGTGGGATGGGAGGGCGAGCAGGAGAGGACAAGTTGTTCTTCTATTGGTATGTACTCAGGCTTTATAGTGTTTGAAAGAATGTTCTTTCAAGTTCATATTAGAGTGTATCATTTTATTTCCAAAGTGTAGTAAATCTTTGTTTTCTCAAAGCAGGGTGGTCGCACTACAAGGCTGCAATTTATATTTGCCCATCAAGTGGGCTTTTGGTGGAAATGACACACCACCAGCAGCATGTACTCCACGAGAGGGGGGTGGGCTGCCGGGGACGAGCAGGAGAGGACAAGTTGTTCTTCTATTGGTATGTACTCAGGATTTATAGTGTTTGAAAGAATGTTCTTTCAAGTTCTTATAAGAATATAGCATTTTATTTCCAAAGTGTAGTAAATGTTTGTTTTCTCACAGCAGGGTGATCGCACTACTAGGCTGCAATTTTTATTTGCCCATCAAGTGGGCTTTTGATGGAAATAACACACCACCAGCAGCATGTTGTCCACGAGAGGGGGGTGGGATCGGGGGGCGAGCAGGAGAGGACAAGTTGTTCTTCTATTGGTATGTACTCAGGATTTATAGTGTTTGAAAGAATGTTCTTGCAAGTTCATATAAGAATGTAGCATTTTATTTCCAAGGTGTAGTAAATCTTTGTTTTCTCACAGCAGGGTGATCGCACTACAAGGCTGCAATTTTTATTTGCCCATCATGTGGGCTTTTGGTGGAAATGACACACCACCAGCAGCGTGTTGTCCACGAGAGGGGGGTGGGATGGGGGGGCCAGCAGGAGAGGACAAGTTGTTCTTCTATTGGTATGTACTCAGGCTTTATATTGTTTGAAAGAATGTTCTTTCAAGTTCATATTAGAGTGTAGCATTTTATTTCCAAAGTGTAGTAAATCTTTGTTTTCTCACAGCAGGGTGATCGCACTACAAGGCTGCAATTTATATTTGCCCATCAAGTGGGCTTTTGGTGGAAATGACACACCACCAGCAGCATGTACTCCACGAGAGGGGGGTGGGATGCCGGGGACGAGCAGGAGAGGACAAGTTGTTCTTCTATTGGTATGTACTCAGACTTTATAGTGTTTGAAAGAATGTTCTTTCAAGTTCATATAAGAATGTAGCATTTTATTTCCAAAGTGTAGTAAATGTTTGTTTTCTCACAGCAGGGTGATCGCACTACAAGGCTGCAATTTTTATTTGCCCATCATGTGGGCTTTTGGTGGAAATGACACACCACCAGCAGCATGTTGTCCACGAGAGGGGGGTGGGATGGGGGGGCGAGCAGGAGAGGACAAGTTGTTCTTCTATTGGTATGTACTCAGGATTTATAGTGTTTGAAAGAATGTTCTTTCAAGTTCATATAAGAATGTAGCATTTTATTTCCAAAGTTTAGTAAATCTTTGTTTTCTCACAGCAGGGTGATCGCACTACAAGGCTGCAATTTTTATTTGCCCATCAAGTGGGCTTTTGGTGGAAATGACACACCACCAGCAGCATGTTGTCCATGAGAGGTAGGTGGGATGGGGGGCAAGCAGGAGAGGAGAAGTTGTTCTTCTATTGGTATGTACTCAGGCTTTACAGTGTTTGAAAGAATGTTCTTTCAAGTTCATATAAAAATGTAGCATTTTATTTCCAAAGTGTAGTAAATGTCTGTTTTCTCACACCAGGGTGATCGCACTACTAGGCTGCAATTTTTATTTGCCCATCAAGTGGGCTTTTGGTGGAAATGACACACCACCAGCAGCGTGTTGTCCACGAGAGGGGGGTGGGATGGGGGGGCGAGCAGGAGAGGACAAGTTGTTCTTCTATTGGTATGTACTCAGGATTTATATTGTTTGAAAGAATGTTCTGTCAAGTTCATATAAGAATGTAGCATTTTATTTCCAAAGTGTAGTAAATCTTTGTTTTCTCACAGCAGGGTGATCGCACTACAAGGCTGCAATTTTTATTTGCCAATCAAGTGGGCTTTTGGTGGAAATGACACACCACCAGCAGCATGTTGTCCATGAGAGGGGGGTGGGATGGGAGGGCGAGCAGGAGAGGACAAGTTGTTCTTCTATTGGTATGTACTCAGGCTTTATAGTGTTTGAAAGAATGTTCTTTCAAGTTCATATAAGAATGTAGCATTTTATTTCTAAATTGTAGTAAATCTTTGTTTTCTCACAGCAGGGTGATCGCACTACGAGGCTGCAATTTTTATTCGCCCATCAAGTGGGCTTTTGGTGGAAATGACACACCACCAGCAGCATGTTGTCCACGAGAGGGGGGTTGGATGGGGGGGTGAGCAGGAGTGGACAAGTTGTTCCTCTATTGGTATGTACTCAGGCTTTATAGTGTTTGAAAGAATGTTATTTCAAGTTCATATAAGAATGTAGCATTTTATTACCAAAGTGTAATAAATCTTTGTTTTCTCACAGCAGGGTGATCGCACTACAAGGCTGCACTTTTTATTTGCCCATCAAGTGGGCTTTTGGTGGAAATGACACACCACCAGCAGCATGTACTCCACGAGAGGGGGGTGGGATGCCGGGGACGAGCAGGAGAGGACAAGTTGTTCTTCTATTGGTATGTACTCAGGCTTTATAGTGTTTGAAAGAATGTTCTTTCAAGTTCATATAAGAATGTAGCATTTTATTTCCAAAGTGTAGTAAATCTTTGTGTTCTCACCGCAGGGTGATCGCACTACAAGGCTGCAATTTTTATATGCCCATCAAGTGGGCTTTTGGTGGAAATGACACACCACCAGCAGCGTGTTGTCCACGAGAGGGGGGTGGGATGGGGGTGCCAGCAGGAGAGGACAAGTTGTTCTTCTATTGGTATGTACTCAGGATTTATAGTGTTTGAAAGAATGTTCTTTCAAGTTCATATAAGAATGTAGCATTTTATTTCCAAAGTGTAGTAAATCTTTGTTTTCTCACAGCAGGGTGATCGCACTACAAGGCTGCAATTTTTATTTGCCAATCAAGTGGGCTTTTGGTGGAAATGACACACCACCAGCAGCATGTTGTCCACGAGAGGGGGGTGGGATGGGGGGGCCAGCAGGAGAGGACAAGTTGTTCTTCTATTGGTATGTGCTCAGGCTTTATAGTGTTTGAAAGAATGTTCTTTCAAGTTCATATTAGAGTGTAGCATTTTATTTCCAAAGTGTAGTAAATCTTTGTTTTCTCACAGCAGGGTGATCGCACTACAAGGCTGCAATTTATATTTGCCCATCAAGTGGGCTTTTGGTGGAAATGACACACCACCAGCAGCATGTACTCCACGAGAGGGGGGTGGGATGCCGGGGACGAGCAGGAGAGGACAAGTTGTTCTTCTATTGGTATGTACTCAGACTTTTTAGTGTTTGAAAGAATGTTCTTTCAAGTTCATATAAGAATGTAGCATTTTATTTCCAAAGTGTAGTAAATGTTTGTTTTCTCACAGCAGGGTGATTGCACTACAAGGCTGCAATTTTTATTTGCCCATCATGTGAGCGTTTGGTGGAAATGACACACCACCAGCAGCATGTTGTCCACGAGAGGGGGGTGGGATGGGGGGGCGAGCAGGAGAGGACAAGTTTTTCTTCTATTGGTATGTACTCAGGATTTATAGTGTTTGAAAGAATGTTCTTTCAAGTTCATATAAAAATGTAGCATTTTATTTCCAAAGTGTAGTAAATCTTTGTTTTCTCACAGCAGGGTGATTGCACTACATGGCTGCATTTTTTATTTGCCCATCAAGTGGGCTTTTGGTGGAAATGACACACCACCAGCAGCATGTACTCCACGAGAGGGGGGTGGGATGCCGGGGACGAGCAGGAGAGGACAAGTTGTTCTTCTATTGGTATGTACTCAGGCTTAATAGTGTTTGAAAGAATGTTCATTCAAGTTCATGTAAGAATGTAGCATTTTATTCCCAAAGTGTAGTAAATCTTTGTTTTCTCACAGCAGGGTGATCGCACTACAAGGCTGCAATTTTTATTTGCCCATCAAGTGGACTTTTGGTGGAAATGACACACCACAAACAGCATGTTGTCCACGAGAGGGGGGTGGGATGGGGGGGCCAGCAGGAGAGGGCAAGTTGTTCTTCTATTGGTATGTACTCAGGATTTATAGTGTTTGAAAGAATGTTCTTTCAAGTTTATATAAGAATGTAGCATTTTATTTCCATAGTGTAGTAAATCTTTGTTTTCTCACAGCAGGGTGATCACACTACAAGGCTGCAATATTTATTTGCCCATCAAGTGGGCTTTTGGTGGAAATGACACACCACCAGCAGCATGTTGTCCACGAGAGGGGGGTGGGATGGGGGGGCGAGCAGGAGAGGACAGAGTTGTTCTTCTATTGGTATGTACTCTGGCTTTATAGTGTTTGAAAGAATGTTCTTTCAAGTTCATATAAGAGTGTAGCATTTTATTTCCGAAGTGTAGTAAATCTTTGTTTTCTCACAGCAGGGTGATCGCACTACAAGGCTGCAATTTTTATTTGCCCATCAAGTGGGCTTTTGGTGGAAATGACACACCACAAACAGCATGTTGTCCACGAGAGGGCGGTGGGATGGGGGGCAGGCAGGAGAGGACAAGTTGTTCTTCTATTGGTATGTACTCAGGCTTTATAGTGTTTGAAAGAATGTTCTTTCAAGTTCATATAAGAATGTAGCATTTTATTTCCAAAGTGTAGTAAATTTTTGTTTTCTCACAGCAGGGTGATCGCACTACAAGGCTGCATTTTTATTTGCCCATCAAGTGGGCTTTTAGTGGAAATGACACACCACCAGCAGCATGTTGTCCACGAGAGGATGGGTGGGGGGGGGGGGGGGGGGGCGAGCGTAAGAGGACAAGTTGTTCTTGTATCGGTATGTACTCAGGCTTTATATTGTTTGAAAGAATGTTCGTTCAAGTTCATATAAGAATGTAGCATTATATTTCCAAACTGTAGTAAATTTTTGTTTTCTCACAGCAGGGTGATCGCACTACAAGGCTGCAATTTTTGTTTGCCAATCGAGTGGGCTTTTGGTGGAAATGACACACCACCAGCAGCATGTTGTCCATGAGAGGGGGGTGGGATGGGGTGGCGAGCAGGAGAGGACAAGTTGTTCTTCTATTGGTATGTACTCAGGCTTTATAGTGTTTGAAAGAATGTTCTTTCAAGTTCATATTAGAGTGTAGCATTTTATTTCCAAAGTGTAGTAAATCTTTGTTTTCTCACAGCAGGGTGATCGCACTACAAGGCTGCAATTTATATTTGCCCATCAAGTGGGCTTTTGGTGGAAATGACACACCACCAGCAGCATGTACTCCACGAGAGGGGGGTGGGATGCCGGGGACGAGCAGGAGAGGAGAAGTTGTTCTTCTATTGGTATGTACTCAGACTTTATAGTGTTTGAAAGAATGTTCTTTCAAGTTCATATAAGAATGTAGCATTTTATTTCCAAAGTGTAGTAAATGTTTGTTTTCTCACAGCAGGGTGATCGCACTACAAGGCTGCAATTTTTATTTGCCCATCATGTGGGCTTTTGGTGGAAATGACACACCACCAGCAGCATGTTGTCCACGAGAGGGGGGTGGATTGGGGAGGCGAGCAGGAGAGGACAAGTTGTTCTTCTATTGGTATGTACTCAGGATTTATAGTGTTTGAAAGAATGTTCTTTCAAGTTCATATAAGAATGTAGCATTTTATTTCCAAAGTGTAGTAAATCTTTGTTTTCTCACAGCAGGGTGATCGCACTACAAGGCTGCATTTTTTATTTGCCCATCAAGTGGGCTTTTGGTGGAAATGACACAACACCAGCAGCATGTTGTCCATGAGAGGCGGGTGAGATGGGGGGGCGAGCAGGAGAGGACAAGTTGTTCTTCTATTGGTATGTACTCAGGCTTTATAGTGTTTGAAAGAATGTTCTTTCAAGTTCATATAAGAATGTAGCATTTTATTTCCAAAGTGTAGTAAATGTTTGTTTTCTCACACCAGGGTGATCGCACTACTAGGCTGCAATTTTTATTTGCCCATCAAGTGGGCTTTTGATGGAAATAACACACCACCAGCAGCATGTTGTCCACGAGAGGTGTGGTGGGATTGGGGGGGCGAGCGGAAGAGGACAAGTTGTTCTTCTATTGGTATGTACTCAGGCTTTATAGTGTTTGAAAGAATGTTCTTTCAAGTCCATATAAGAATGTAGCATTTTATTTCTAAATTGTAGTAAATCTTTGTTTTCTCACAGCAGGGTGATCGCACTACAAGGCTGCAATTTTTATTTGCCCATCAAGTGGGCTTTTGGTGGAAATGACACACCACAAACAGCATGTTGTCCACGAGAGGGCGGTGGGATGGGGGGGCGAGCAGGAGAGGACAAGTTGTTCTTCTATTGGTATGTACTCAGGCTTTATAGTGTTTGAAAGAATGTTCTTTCAAGTTCATATAAGAATGTAGCATTTTATTTCCAAAGTGTAGTAAATTTTTGTTTTCTCACAGCAGGGTGATCGCACTACAAGGCTGCATTTTTATTTGCCCATCAAGTGGGCTTTTAGTGGAAATGACACACCACCAGCAGCATGTTGTCCACGAGAGGATGGTGTGGGGGGGGGGGGGGGGGGGGGCGAGCGTAAGAGGACAAGTTGTTCTTTTATTGGTATGTACTCAGGCTTTATATTGTTTGAAAGAATGTTCGTTCAAGTTCATATAAGAATGTAGCATTTTATTTCCAAAGTGTAGTAAATCTTTGTTTTCTCACAGCAGGGTGATCGCACTACAAGGCTGCAATTTTTATTTGCCAATCGAGTGGGCTTTTGGTGGAAATGACACACCACCAGCAGCATGTTGTCCACGAGAGGGGGGTGGGATTGGGTGGGCGAGCAGGAGAGGACAAGTTGTTCTTCTATTGGTATGTACTCAGGCTTTATAGTGTTTGAAAGAATGTTCTTTCAAGTTCATATTAGAGTGTAGCATTTTATTTCCAAAGTGTAGTAAATCTTTGTTTTCTCACAGCAGGGTGATCGCACTACAAGG
The DNA here is from genome assembly GCF_023864345.2 of Schistocerca serialis cubense. Classification (NCBI taxonomy): domain Eukaryota; kingdom Metazoa; phylum Arthropoda; class Insecta; order Orthoptera; family Acrididae; genus Schistocerca; species Schistocerca serialis. Next base: position 155,396,889 of record NC_064649.1, on the reverse strand, counting down.
CTGCAATTTATATTTGCCCATCAAGTGGGCTTTTGGTGGAAATGACACACCACCAGCAGCATGTACTCCACGAGAGGGGGGTGGGATGCCGGGGACGAGCAGGAGAGGACAAGTTGTTCTTCTATTGGTATGTACTCAGACTTTATAGTGTTTGAAAGAATGTTCTTTCAAGTTCATATAAGAATGTAGCATTTTTATTTCCAAAGTGTAGTAAATGTTTGTTTTCTCACAGCAGGGTGATCGCACTACAAGGCTGCAATTTTTATTTGCCCATCATTTGGGCTTTTGGTGGAAATGACACATCACCAGCAGCATGTTGTCCACGAGAGGGGGGTGGGATGGGGGGTCGAGCAGGAGAGGACAAGTTGTTCTTCTATTGGTATGTACTCAGGATTTATAGTGTTTGAAAGAATGTTCTTTCAAGTTCATATAAGAATGTAGCATTTTATTTCCAAAGTGTAGTAAATCTTTGTTTTCTCACAGCAGGGTGATCGCACTACAAGGCTGCAATTTTTATTTGCCCATCAAGTGGGCTTTTGTTGGAAATGACACAACACCAGCAGCATGTTGTCCATGAGAGGTGGGTGAGATGGGGGGGCGAGCAGGAGAGGACAAGTTGTTCTTCTATTGGTATGTACTCAGGCTTTAGAGTGTTTGAAAGAATGTTCTTTCAAGTTCATATAAGAATGTAGCATTTTATTTCCAAAGTGTAGTAAATGTTTGTTTTCTCACACTAGGGTGATCGCACTACTAGGCTGCAATTTTTATTTGCCCATCAAGTGGGCTTTTGATGGAAATAACACACCACCAGCAGCATGTTGTCCACGAGAGGGGTGGTGGGATTGGGGGGGCGAGCGGAAGAGGACAAGTTGTTCTTCTATTGGTATGTAGTCAGGCTTTATAGTGTTTGAAAGAATGTTCTTTCAAGTTCATATAAGAATGTAGCATTTTATTTCTAAATTGTAGTAAATCTTTGTTTTCTCACAGCAGGGTGATCGCACTACAAGGCTGCAATTTTTATTTGCCCATCAAGTGGGCTTTTGGTGGAAATGACACACCACCAACAGCATGTTGTCCACGAGAGGGGGGTTGATGGGGGGCCGAGCAGGAGAGGACAAGTTGTTGTTCTATTGGTATGTACTAAGGATTTATAGAGTTTGAAAGAATGTTCTTTCAAGTTCATATAAGAATGTGGCATTTTATTTCCAAAGTGTAGTAAATCTTTGTTTTCTCACAGCAGGGTGATCGCACTACAAGGCTGCATTTTTTATTTGCCCATCAAGTGGGCTTTTGGTGGAAATGACACACCACCAGCAGCATGTACTCCACGAGAGGGGGGTGGGATGCCGGGGACGAGCAGGACAGGACAAGTTGTTCTTCTATTGGTATGTACTCAGGCTTTATAGTGTTTGAAAGAATGTTCTTTCAAGTTCATATAAGAATGTAGCATTTTATTTCCAAAGTGTAGTAAATCTTTGTGTTCTCACAGCAGGGTGATCGCACTACAAGGCTGCAATTTTTATTTGCCCATCAAGTGGGCTTTTGGTGGAAATGACACACCACCACCAGCATGTTGTCCACGAAGTGGGGTGGGATGGGGGGGCGAGCAGGAGAGGACAAGTTGTTCTTCTATTGGTATGTACTCAGGATTAATAGTGTTTGAAAGAATGTTCTTTCAAGTTCATATAAGAATGTAGCATTTTATTTCCAAGGTGTAGTAAATCTTTGTTTTCTCACAGCAGGGTGATCGCACTACAAGGCTGCAATTTTTATTTGCCCATCAAGTGGGCTTTTGGTGGAAATGACACACCACCAGCAGCGTGTTGTCCACGAGAGGGGGGTGGGATGGGGGGGCCAGCAGGAGAGGACAAGTTGTTCTTCTATTGGTTTGTACTCAGGCTTTATAGTGTTTGAAAGAATGTTCTTTCAAGTTCATATAGGAATGTAGCATTTTATTTCCAAAGTGTAGTAAATCTTTGTTTTCTCACAGCAGGGTGATCGCACTACAAGGCTGCAATTTTTATTTGCCCATCAAGTGGGCTTTTGGTGGAAATGACACACCACCAACAGCATGTTGTCCACGAGAGGGGGGTTGGATGGGGGGCCGAGCAGGAGAGGACAAGTTGTTCTTCTATTGGTATGTACTAAGGATTTATAGTGTTTGAAAGAATGCTCTTTCAAGTTCATATAAGAATGTAGCATTTTATTTCCAAAGTGTAGTAAATCTTTGTTTTCTCACAGCAGGGTGATCGCACTACAAGGCTGCAATTTTTATTTGCCCATCAAGTGGGCTTTTGGTGGAAATGACACACCACCAGCAGCATGTTGTCCACGAGAGGGGGGTTGGATGGGGGGGCGAGCAGGAGAGGACAAGTTGTTCTTCTATTGGTATGTACTCAGGCTTTATAGTGTTTGAAAGAATGTTATTTCAAGTTCATATAAGAATGTAGCATTTTATTTCCAAAGTGTAGTAAATCTTTGTTTTCTCACAGCAGGGTGATCGCACTACAAGGCTGCATTTTTTATTTGCCCATCAAGTGGGCTTTTGGTGGAAATGACACACCACCAGCAGCATGTACTCCACGAGAGGGGGGTGGGATGCCGGGGACGAGCAGGAGAGGACAAGTTGTTCTTCTATTGGTATGTACTCAGGCTTTATAGTGTTTGAAAGAATGTTCGTTCAAGTTCATGTAAAAATGTAGCATTTTATTTCCAAAGTGTAGTAAATGTTTGTTTTCTCACAGCAGGGTGATCGCACAACAAGGCTGCATTTTTTATTTGCCCATCAAGTGGGCTTTTGGTGGAAATGACACACCACCAGCAGCATGTACTCCACGAGAGGGGAGTGGGATGCCGGCGACGAGCAGGAGAGGACAAGTTGTTCTTCTATTGGTATGTACTCAGGCTTTATAGTGTTTGAAAGAATGTTATTTCAAGTTCATATAGGAATGTAGCATTTTATTTCCAAAGTGTAGTAAATCTTTGTTTTCTCACAGCAGGGTGATCGCACTACAAGGCTGCAATTTTTATTTGCCCATCAAGTGGGCTTTTGGTGGAAATGACACACCACCAACAGCATGTTGTCCACGAGAGGGGGGTTGGATGGGAGGCCGAGCAGGCGAGGACAAGTTGTTCTTCTATTGGTATGTACTAAGGATTTATAGTGTTTGAAAGAATGTTCTTTCAAGTTCATATAAGAATGTAGCATTTTATTTCCAAAGTGTAGTAAATCTTTGTTTTCTCACAGCAGGGTGATCGCACTACAAGGCTGCAATTTTTATTTGCCCATCAAGTGGGCTTTTGGTGGAAATGACACACCACCAGCAGCATGTTGTCCACGAGAGGGGGGTTGGATGGGGGGGCGAGCAGGAGAGGACAAGTTGTTCTTCTATTGGTATGTACTCAGGCTTTATAGTGTTTGAAAGAATGTTATTTCAAGTTCATAAGAGAATGTAGCATTTTATTTCCAAAGTGTAGTAAATGTTTGTTTTCTCACAGCAGGGTGATCGCACTACAAGGCTGCATTTTTTATTTGCCCATCAAGTGGGCTTTTGGTGGAAATGACACACCACCAGCAGCATGTACTCCACGAGAGGGGGGTGGGATGCCGGGGACGAGCAGGAGAGGACAAGATGTTCTTCTATTGGTATGTACTCAGGCTTTATACTGTTTGAAAGAATGTTCGTTCAAGTTCATGTAAGAATGTAGCATTTTATTTCCAAAGTGTAGTAAATCTTTGTTTTCTCACAGCAAGGTGATCGCACTACAAGGCTGCATTTTTTATTTGCCCATCAAGTGGGCTTTTGGTGGAAATGACACACCACCAGCAGCATGTACTCCACGAGAGGGGGGTGGGATGCCGGGGACGAGCAGGAGAGGACAAGTTGTTCTTCTATTGGTATATACTCAGGATTTATAGTGTTTGAAAGAATGTTCTTTCAAGTTCATATTAGAATGTAGCATTTTATTTCCAAAGTGTAGTAAATCTTTGTTTTCTCACAGCAAGGTGATTGCACTACAAGGCTGCAATTTTTATTTGCCCATCAGGTGGGCTTTTGGTGGAAATGACACACCACCAGCAGCATGTTGTCCACGAGAGGGGGGTTGGATGGGGGGCCGAGCAGGAGAGGACAAGTAGTTGTTCTATTGGTATGTACTAAGGATTTATAGTGTTTGAAAGAATGTTCTTTCAAGTTCATATAAGAATGTGGCATTTTATTTCCAAAGTGTAGTAAATCTTTGTTTCCTCACACCAGGGTGATCGCACTACAAGGCTGCAATTTTTATTTGCCCATCAAGTGGGCTTTTGGTGGAAATGACACACAACCAGCAGCATGTTGTCCACGAGAGGATGGTGTGGGGGGGGGGGGGGGGGGGGGGGGGGGGGGAGCGTAAGAGGACAAGTTGTTCTTCTATTGGTATGTACTCAGGCTTTATATTGTTTGAAAGAATGTTCGTTCGAGTTCATATAAGAATGTAGCATTTTATTTCCAAAGTGTAGTAAATCTTTGTTTTCTCACAGCAGGGTGATCGCACTACAAGGCTGCAATTTTTATTTTCCCATCAAGTGGGCTTTTGGTGGAAATGACACACCACCAGCAGCGTGTTGTCCACGAGAGGGGGGTGGGATGGGGGGGCCAGCAGGAGAGGACAAGTTGTTCTTCTATTGGTATGTACTCAGGATTTATAGTGTTTGAAAGAATGTTCTTTCAAGTTCATATAAGAATGTAGCATTTTATTTCCAAAGTGTAGTAAATCTTTGTTTTCTCACAGCAGGGTGATCGCACTACAAGGCTGCAATTTTTATTTGCCAATCAAGTGGGCTTTTGGTGGAAATGACACACCACCAGCAGCATGTTGTCCACGAGAGGGGGGTGGGATGGGAGGGCGAGCAGGAGAGGACAAGTTGTTCTTCTATTGGTATGTACTCAGGCTTTATAGTGTTTGAAAGAATGTTCTTTCAAGTTCATATTAGAGTGTAGCATTTTATTTCCTAAGTGTAGTAAATCTTTGTTTTCTCACAGCAGGGTGATCGCACTACAAGGCTGAAATTTATATTTGCCCATCAAGTGGGCCTTTGGTGGAAATGACACACCACCAGCAGCATGTTGTCCACGAGAGGGGTGGTGGGATTGGGGGGGCGAGCGGAAGAGGACAAGTTGTTCTTCTATTGGTATGTACTCAGGCTTTATAGTGTTTGAAAGAATGTTCTTTCAAGTTCATATAAGAATGTAGCATTTTATTTCTAAATTGTAGTAAATCTTTGTTTTCTCACAGCAGGGTGATCGCACTACAAGGCTGCAATTTTTATTCGCCCATCAAGTGGTCTTTTGGTGGAAATGACACACCACCAGCAGCATGTTGTCCACGAGAGGGGGGTTGGATGGGGGGGCGAGCAGGAGAGGACAAGTTGTTCCTCTATTGGTATGTACTCAGGCTTTATAGTGTTTGAAAGAATGTTATTTCAAGTTCATATAAGAATGTAGCATTTTATTTCCAAAGTGTAGTAAATCTTTGTTTTCTCACAGCAGGGTGATCGCACTATAAGGCTGCATTTTTTATTTGCCCATCAAGTGGGCTTTTGGTGGAAATGACACACCACCAGCAGCATGTACTCCACGAGAGGGGGGTGGGATGCCGGGGACGATCAGAAGAGGACAAGTTGTTCTTCTATTGGTTTGTACTCAGGCTTTATAGTGTTTGAAAGAATGTTCTTTCAAGTTCATATAGGAATGTAGCATTTTATTTCCAAAGTGTAGTAAATCTTTGTTTTCTCACAGCAGGGTGATCGCACTACAAGGCTGCAATTTTTATTTGCCCATCAAGTGGGCTTTTGGTGGAAATGACACACCACCAACAGCATGTTGTCCACGAGAGGGGGGTTGGATGGGGGGCCGAGCAGGAGAGGACAAGTTGTTCTTCTATTGGTATGTACTAAGGATTTATAGTGTTTGAAAGAATGTTCTTTCAAGTTCATATAAGAATGTAGCATTTTATTTCCAAAGTGTAGTAAATCTTTGTTTTCTCACAGCAGGGTGATCGCACTACAAGGCTGCAATTTTTATTTGCCCATCAAGTGGGCTTTTGGTGGAAATGACACACCACCAGCAGCATGTTGTCCACGAGAGGGGGGTTGGATGGGGGGGCGAGCAGGAGAGGACAAGTTGTTCTTCTATTGGTATGTACTCAGGCTTTATAGTGTTTGAAAGAATGTTATTTCAAGTTCATATAAGAATGTAGCATTTTATTTCCAAAGTGTAGTAAATCTTTGTTTTCTCACAGCAGGGTGATCGCACTACAAGGCTGCATTTTTTATTTGCCCATCAAGTGGGCTTTTGGTGGAAATGACACACCACCAGCAGCATGTACTCCACGAGAGGGGGGTGGGATGCCGGGGACGAGCAGGAGAGGACAAGTTGTTCTTCTATTGGTATGTACTCAGGCTTTATAGTGTTTGAAAGAATGTTCGTTCAAGTTCATGTAAAAATGTAGCATTTTATTTCCAAAGTGTAGTAAATGTTTGTTTTCTCACAGCAGGGTGATCGCACTACAAGGCTGCATTTTTTATTTGCCCATCAAGTGGGCTTTTGGTGGAAATGACACACCACCAGCAGCATGTACTCCACGAGAGGGGAGTGGGATGCCGGCGACGAGCAGGAGAGGACAAGTTGTTCTTCTATTGGTATGTACTCAGGCTTTATAGTGTTTGAAAGAATGTTATTTCAATTTCATATAGGAATGTAGCATTTTATTTCCAAAGTGTTGTAAATCTTTGTTTTCTCACAGCAGGGTGATCGCACTACAAGGCTGCAATTTTTATTTGCCCATCAAGTGGGCTTTTAGTGGAAATGACACACCACCAACAGCATGTTGTCCACGAGAGGGGGGTTGGATGGGAGGCCGAGCAGGAGAGGACAAGTTGTTCTTCTATTGGTATGTACTAAGGATTTATAGTGTTTGAAAGAATGTTCTTTCAAGTTCATATAAGAATGTAGCATTTTATTTCCAAAGTGTAGTAAATCTTTGTTTTCTCACAGCAGGGTGATCGCACTACAAGGCTGCAATTTTTATTTGCCCATCAAGTGGGCTTTTGGTGGAAATGACACACCACCAGCAGCATGTTGTCCACGAGAGGGGGGTTGGATGGGGGGGCGAGCAGGAGAGGACAAGTTGTTTTCTATTGGTATGTACTCAGGTTTTATAGTGTTTGAAAGAATGTTATTTCAAGTTCATATAAGAATGTAGCATTTTATTTCCAAAGTGTAGTAAATGTTTGTTTTCTCACAGCAGGGTGATCGCACTACAAGGCTGCATTTTTTATTTGCCCATCAAGTGGGCTTTTGGTGGAACTGACACACCACCAGCAGCATGTACTCCACGAGAGGGGGGTGGGATGCCGGGGACGAGCAGGAGAGAACAAGTTGTTCTTCTATTGGTATGTACTCAGGCTTTGTAGTGTTTGAAAGAATGTTCGTTCAAGTTCATGTAAGAATGTAGCATTTTATTTCCAAAGTGTAGTAAATCTTTGTTTTCTCACAGCAGGGTGATCGCACTACAAGGCTGCAATTTTTATTTGCCCATCAAGTGGGCTTTTGGTGGAAATGACACACCACCAGCAGCATGTTGTCCACGAGAGGGGGGTGGGATGGGGGAGCGAGCAGGAGAGGACAAGTTGTTCTTCTATTGGTATATACTCAGGATTTATAGTGTTTGAAAGAATGTTCTTTCAAGTTCATATTAGAATGTAGCATTTTATTTCCAAAGTGTAGTAAATCTTTGTTTTCTCACAGCAAGGTGATTGCACTACAAGGCTGCAATTTTTATTTGCCCATCAGGTGGGCTTTTGGTGGAAATGACACACCACCAGCAGCATGTTGTCCACGAGAGGGGGTGGGATGGGGGGGCGAGCTGGAGAGGACAAGTTGTTCTTCTATTGGCATGTTCTCAGGCTTTATTGTGTTTGAAAGAATGTTCTTTCAAGTTCATGTAAGAATGTAGCATTTTATTTCCAAAGTGTAGTAAATCTTTGTTTTCTCACAGCAGGGTGATCGCACTACAAGGCTGCAATTTTTATTTGCCCATCAAGTGGGCTTTTGGTGGAAATGACACACCACCAGCAGCATGTTGTCCACGAGAGGGGGGTGGGATGGGGGGGCGAGCAGGAGAGCACAAGTTGTTCTTCTATTGGTATGTACTCAGGCTTTATAGTGTTTGAAAGAATGTTCGTTCAAGTTCATATAAGTATGTAGCATTTTATTTCCAAAGTGTAGTAAATCTTTGTTTTCTCACAGCAGGGTGATCGCACTACAAGGCTGCAATTTTTATTTGCCTATCAAGTGGGCTTTTGGTGGAAATGGCACACCACCACCAGCATGTTGTCCACGAGAGGGTGGTGGGATGGGGGGGCGAGCAGGAGTGGACAAGTTGTTCTTCTATTGGTATGTACTCAGGATTTATAGTGTTTGAAAGAATGTTCTTTCAAGTCCATATTAGAATGTAGCATTTTATTTCCAAAGTGAAGTAAATCTTTGTTTTCTCACAGCACGGTGATAGCACTACAAGGCTGCAATTTTTATTGGCCCATCAAGTGGGCTTCTGGTGGAAATGACACACCACCAGCAGCACGTTGTCCACGAGACTGGGGTGGGATGGGGGGGCGAGCAGGAGAGGACAAGTTGTTCTTCTATTGGATTGTACTCAGGATTTATAGTGTTTGAAAGAATGTTATTTCAAGTTCATATAAGAATGTAGCATTTTATTTCCAAAGTGTAGTAAATCTTTGTTTTCTCACAGCAGTGTGATCGTACTACAAGGCTGCAGTTTTTATTTGCCCATCAAGTGGGCTTTTGGTGGAAATAACACACCACCAGCAGCATGTTGTCCACGAGAGGGGGGTGGGATTGGGGGGCGAACAGGAGAGGACAAGTTGTTCTTCTATTGGTATGTACTCAGGCTTTATAGTGTTTGAAAGAATGTTCATTCAAGTTCATATAAGAATGTAGCATTTTATTTCCAAAGTGTAGTAAATCTTTTTGTTTATTCACAGCAGGGTGATCGCACTACAAGGCTGCAATTTTTATTTGCCCTTCAAGTGGGCTTTTGGTGGAAATGACACTCCACCAGCAGCATGTAGTCCACGTGAGGGGGCTGGGATGGGGGGGCGAGCAGGAGAGGACAAGTTGTTCTTTTATTGGTATGTACTCAGGCTTTATAGTGTTTGAAAGAATGTTCTTTCAAGTTCATATAAGAATAAAGCATTTTATTTCCAAAGTGTAGTAAATCTTTGTTTCCTCACAGCAGGGTGACCGCACTACACGGCTGCAATTTTTATTTGCCCATCAAGTGGGCTTTTGGTGAAAATTACACACCACCAGCAGCATGTTGTCCACGAGAGGGGGGTGGGATGGGGGGGGCGAGCAGGAGAGGTCAAGTTGTTCTTCTATTGGTATGTACTCAGGGTTTATTGTGTTTGAAAGAATGTTCTTTCAAGTTCATATAAGAATGTAGCATTTTATTTCCAAAGTGTAGTAAATCTTTGATTTCTCACAGCAGGGTGATCGCACTACAAGGCTGCAATTTTTATTTGCCCATCAAGTAAGCTTTTGGTGGAAATGACACACCACCAGCAGCATGTTGTCCACGACAGGGGGGTGGGATGGGGGGGCGAGCAGGAGAGCACAAGTTGTTATTCTATTGGTATGTACTCAGGCTTTATAGTGTTTGAAAGAAAGTTCTTTCAAAGTTCATACTAGAATGTAGCATTTTATTTCCAAAGTGTAGTAAATCTTTGTTTTCTCACAGCAAGGTGATCGCACTACAAGGCTGCAGTTTTTATTTGCCCATCAAGTGGGCTTTTGGTGGAAATGACACACCACCAGCAGCATGTTGTCCACGAGAGGGGGATGGGAAGGGGGGGCGAGCAGGAGAGGACAAGTTGTTCTTTTATTGGTATGTACTCAGAGTTTATTGTGTTTGAAAGAATGTTCTTTCAAGTTCATGTTTGAATGTAGCATTTTATTTCCAAAGTGTAGTAAATCTTTGTTTTCTTACAGCAGGGTGATCGCACTACAAGGCTGCAATTTTTATTTGCCCATCAAGTGGACTTTTGGTGGAAATGTCACACCACCAGCAGCATGTTGTCCACGAGAGGGGGGTGGGATGGGGGGGCGAGCAGGAGAGCACAAGTTGTTCTTCTATTGGTATGTACTCAGGCTTTATAGTGTTTGACAGGAATGTTCGTTCAAGTTCATATAAGTATGTAGCATTTTATTTCCAAAGTGTAGTAAATCTTTGTTTTCTCACGGCAGGGTGATCGCACTACAAGGCTGCAATTTTTATTTGCCCATCAACTGGGCTTTTGGTGGAAATGGCACACCACCAGCAGCATGTTGTCCACGAGAGGGGGGTGGGATGGGGGGGCGAGCAGGAGAGGACAAGTTGTTCTTCTATTGGATTGTACTCAGGATTTATAGTGTTTGAAAGAATGTTCTTTCATGTTCATATTGGAATGTAGCATTTTATTTCCAAAGTGTAGTAAATCTTTGTTTTCTCACAGCACAGTGATCGCACTACAAGGCTGCAATTTTTATTTGCCCATCAAGTGGGCTTTTGGTGGAAATGACACACCACCAACAGCATGTTGTCCACGATAGGGGGCTGGGATGGGGGGGCAGCAGGAGAGGACAAGTTGTCCTTCTATTGGTATGTACTCAGGCTTTATAGTGTTTGAAAGAATGTTCTTTCAGGTTCGTATAAGATTGTAGCATTTTATATCCAAAGTGTAGTAAATCTTTGTTTTCTCACAGCAGGGTGATCGCACTACAAGGCTGCAATTTTTATTTGCCCATCAAGTGGGCTTTTGGTGGAAATGACACACCACCAGCAGCATGTTGTCCACGAGAGGGGGGTGGGATGGGGGGGCGAGCAGTAGAGGACAAGTTGTTCTTCTATTGGTATGTACTCAGGTTTATAGTGTTTGAAAGAATGTTCTTTCAAGTTTATATTAGAATGTAGCATTTTATTTCCAAAGTGTAGTAAATCTTTGTTTTCTCACAGCAGGGTGATCGCACTACAAGGCTGCAATTTTTATTTGCCCATCAAGTGGGCTTTTGGTGGAAATGACACACCACCAGCAGCATGTTGTCCACGAGAGGGGGGTGGGATGGGGGGGGGGCGAGCAGGAGAGGACAAGTTGTTCTTCTATTGGTATGTACTCAGGCTATATAGTGTTTGACAGAATGTTCTTTCAAGTTCATATAAGAATGTAGCATTTTAATTCCAAAGTGGTGTAAATCTTTGTTTTCTCACGGCAGGGTGATCGCACTACAAGGCTGCAATTTTTATTTGCCCATCAAGTGGGCTTTTGGTGGAAATGACGCACTACCAGCAGCATGTTGTCCCCGAGAGGGTGGTGGGATGGGGGGGCGAGCAGGATAGGACAAGTTGTTCTTCTATTGGTATGTACTCAGGCTTTATAGTGTTTGAAAGAATGTTCTTTCAAGTTCATATAAGAATGTAGCATTTTATTTCCAAAGTGTAGTAAATCGTTGTTTTCTCACAGCAGTGTGATCACACTACAAGGCTGCAATTTTTATTTGTCCATCAAGTGGGCTTTTGGTGGAAATGATACACCAACAGCAGCATGTTGTCCACGAGATGGGGGTGGGATGGGGGGGGCGAGCAGGAGAGGACAAGTTGTTCTTCTACTGGTATGTACTCAGGCTTTATAGTGTTTGAAATAATGTTCTTTCAAGTTCATATAAGAATGTAGCATTTTATTTCCAAAGTGTAGTAAATCTTTGTTTTCTCACAGCAGGGTGATCGCACTACAAGGCTGCAATTTTTATTTGCCCATCAAGTGGGCTTTTGGTGGAAATGATACACCAACAGCAGCATGTTGTCCACGAGATGGGGGTGGGATGGGGGGGCGAGCAGGAGAGGACAAGTTGTTCTTCTATTGGTATGTACTCAGGCTTGATAGTGTTTGAAAAAATGTTCTTTCAAGTTCATATAAGAATGTAGCATTTTATTTCCAAAGTGTAGTAAATCTTTGTTTTCTCACTACAGGGTGATCGCACTACAAGGCTGCAATTTTTATTTGCCCATCAAGTGGGCTTTTGGTGGAAATGACACACCACCAGCAGCATGTTGTCCACGAGAGGGGGGTGGGATGGGGGGGCGAGCAGGAGAGCACAAGTTGTTATTCTATTGGTATGTACTCAGGCTTTATAGTGTTTGAAAGAATGTTCGTTCAAGTTCATATAAGAATGTAGCATTTTATTTCCAAAGCGTAGTAAATCTTTGTTTTCTCACAGCAGGGTGATCTCACTACAAGGCTGCAATTTTTATTTGCCCATCAAGTGGGCTTTTGGTGGAAATGGCACACCACCAGCAGCATGTCGTCCACGAGAAGGGGGTGGGATGGGGGGGCGAGCAGGAGAGGACAAGTTGTTCTTCTATTGGTATGTACTCAGGATTTATAGTGTTTGAAAGAAAGTTCTTTCAAGTTCATACTAGAATGTAGCATTTTATTTCCAAAGTGTAGTAAATCTTTGTTTTCTCACAGCAAGGTGATCGCACTACAAGGCTGCAATTTTTATTTGCCCATCAGGTGGGCTTTTGGTGGAAATGACACACCACCAGCAGCATGTTGTCCACGAGAGGGGGATGGGAAGGGGGGGCGAGCAGGAGAGGACAAGTTGTTCTTCTATTGGTATGTACTCAGAGTTTATTGTGTTTGAAGGAATGTTCTTTCAAGTTCATGTAAGAATGTAGCATTTTATTTCCAAAGTGTAGTAAATCTTTGTTTTCTCACAGCAGGGTGATCGCACTACAAGGCTGCAATTTTTATTTGCCCATCAAGTGGACTTTTGGTGGAAATGACACACCAGCAGCAGCATGTTGTCCACGAGAGGGGGGTGGTATGGGGGGGCGAGCAGGAGAGCACAAGTTGTTCTTCTATTGGTATGTACTCAGGCTTTATAGTGTTTGACAGAAATGTTCGTTCAAGTTCATATAAGTATGTAGCATTTTATTTCCAAAGTGTAGTAAATCTTTGTTTTCTCATGGCAGGGTAATCGCACTACAAGGCTGCAATTTTTATTTGCCCATCAAGTGGGCTTTTGGTGGAAATGGCACACCACCAGCAGCATGTTGTCCACGAGAGGGGGGTGGGATGGGGGGGCGAGCAGGAGAGGACAAGTTGTTCTTCTATTGGATTGTACTCAGGATTTATAGTGTTTGAAAGAATGTTCTTTCAAGTTCATATTAGAATGTAGCATTTTATTTCCAAAGTGTAGTAAATCTTTGTTTTCTCACAGCACGGTGATCGCACTACAAGGCTGCAATTTTTATTTGCCCATCAAGTGGGCTTTTGGTGGAAATGACACACCACCAACAGCATGTTGTCCACGAGAGGGGGCTGGGATGGGGGGGCAGCAGGAGAGGACAAGTTGTCCTTCTATTGGTATGTACTCAGGCTTTATAGTGTTTCAAAGAATGTTCTTTCAGGTTCGTATAAGATTATAGCATTTTATATCCAAAGTGTAGTAAATCTTTGTTTTCTCACAGCAGGGTGATCGCACTACAAGGCTGCAATTTTTATTTGCCCATCAAGTGGGCTTTTGGTGGAAATGACACACTACCAGCAGCATGTTGTCCACGAGAGGGGGGTGGGATGGGGGGGCGAGCAGGATAGGACAAGTTGTTCTTCTATTGGTATGTACTCAGGCTTTATAGTGTTTGAAAGAATGTTCTTTCAAGTTCATATAAGAATGTAGCATTTTATTTCCAAAGTGTGGTTAATCTTTGTCTTCTCACAGCAGTGTGATCACACTACAAGGCTGCAATTTTTATTTGCCCATCAAGTGGGCTTTTGGTGGAAATGATACACCAACAGCAGCACGTTGTCCACGAGATGGGGGTGGGATGGGGGGGCGAGCAGGAGAGGACAAGTTGTTCTTCTATTGGTATGTACTCAGGCTTTATAGTGTTTGAAATAATGTTCTTTCAAGTTCATATAAGAATGTAGCATTTTATTTCCAAAGTGTAGTATATCTTTGTTTTCTCACAGCAGGGTGATCGCACTACAAGGCTGCAATTTTTATTTGCCCATCAAGTGGGCTTTTGGTGGAAATGATACACCAACAGCAGCATGTTGTCCACGAGATGGGGGTGGGATGGGGGGGCGAGCAGGAGAGGACAAGTTGTTCTTCTATTGGTATGTACTCAGGCTTTATAGTGTTTGAAAGAATGTTCTTTCAAGTTCATATAAGAATGTAGCATTTTATAGTGTTTGAAAGAGTGTTCTTTCAAGTTCATTTAATAATGTAGCATTCTATTTCCAAAGTGTAGTAAATCTTGGTTTTCTCACAGCAGGGTGATCGCACTACAAGGCTGCAATTTTTATTTGCCCATCAAGTGGGCTTTTGGTGGAAATGACACACCACCAGCAGCATGTTGTCAACGAGAGGGGGGTGGGATGGGGGGGCGAGCAGGAGAGGACAAGTTGTTCTTCTATTGGTATGTACTCAGGCTTTATATTGTTTGAAAGAATGTTCTTTCAAGTTCATATAAGAATGTAGCATTCTATTTCCAAAGTGCAGTAAATGTTTGTTTTCTCACACCAGGTTGATTGCACTACAAGGCTGCACTTTTTTTTGCCGATCCAGTGGGCTTTTGGTGGAAATAACACACCACCAGCAGCATGTTGTCCACGAGAGGGGGGGTGCGATGGTGGGGGCGAGCGGAAGAGGACAAGTTGTTCTTCAATTGGTATGTACTCAGGCTTTATAGTGTTGAAAGAATGTTCTTCCAAGTTCATATAAGAATGTAGCATTTTATTTCCAAAGTGTAGTAAATCTTTGTTTTCTCACAGCAGGGTGATCGCACTACAAGGCTGCAATTTTTATTTGCCCATCAAGTGGGCTTTTGGTGGAAATGATACACCACCAGCAGCATGTTGTCCACGAGAGGGGGGTGGGATGGGGGGGGCGAGCAGGAGAGGACAAGTTGTTCTTCTATTGGTATGTACTCAGGCTATATAGTGTTTGAAAGAATGTTCTTTCAAGTTCATATAAGAATGTTGCATTTTATTTCCAAAGTGGTGTAAATCTTTGTTTTCTCACAGCAGGCTGATCGCACTACAAGGCTGCAATTTTTATTTGCCCATCAAGTTGGCTTTTGGTGGAAATGACACACTACCAGCAGCATGTTGTCCACGAGAGGGGGGTGGGATGGGGGGGCGAGCAGGATAGGACAAGTTGTTCTTCTATTGGTATGTACTCAGGCTTTATAGTGTTTGAAAGAATGTTCTTTCAAGTTCATATAAGAATGTAGCATTTTATTTCCAAAGTGTAGTAAATCTTTGTTTTCTCACAGCAGTGTGATCACACTACAAGGCTGCAATTTTTATTTGCCCATCAAGTGGGCTTTTGGTGGAAATGATACACCAACAGCAGCATGTTGTCAACGAGATGGGGGTGGGATGGGGAGGGCGAGCAGGAGAGGACAAGTTGTTCTTCTATTGGTATGTACTCAGGCTTTATAGTGTTTGAAATAATGTTCTTTCAAGTTCATATAAGAATGTAGCATTTTATTTCCAAAGTGTAGAAAATCTTTGTTTTCTCACACCAGGGTGATCGCACTACAAGGCTGCAATTTTTATGTGCCCATCAAGTGGGCTTTTGGTGGAAATGACACACCACCAGCAGCATGTTGTCCACGAGAGGTGGGTGGGATGGGGCGGCGAGCAGGAGAGGACAAGTTGTTCTTCTATTGGTATGTACTCAATCTTTATAGTGTTTGAAAGAATGTTCTTTCAAGTTCATATAAGAATGTAGCATTTTATTTCCAAAGTGTAGTAAATCTATGTTTTCTCACAGCAGGGTGATCGCACTACAAGACTGCAATTTTTATTTGCCCATCAAGTGGGCTTTTGGTGGAAATGACACACCACCAGCAGCATGTTGTCCACGAGAGGGGGGTGGGATGGGGGGGCAAGCAGGAGAGGACAAGTTGTTCTTCTATTGGTATGTACTCAGGCTATATAGTGTTTGAAAGAATGTTCTTTCAAGTTCATATAAGAATGTAGCATTTTATACTGTTTGAAAGAATGTTCTTTCAAGTTCATTTAATAATGTATCATTTTATTTCGAAAGTGTAGTAAATCTTTGTTTTCTCACAGCAGGGTGATCGCACTACAAGGCTGCAATTTTTATTTGCCCATCAAGTGGGCTTTTGGTGGAAATGACACACCACCAGCAGCATGTAGTCCACGAGAGGTGGGTGGGATGGGGGGGGCGAGCAGGAGAGGACAAGTTGTTCTTCTATTGGTATGTACTCAGGCTTTATATTGCTTGAAAGAATGTTCTTTCAAGTTCATATAAGAATTTAGCATTTTATTTCCAAAGTGCAGTAAATGTTTGTTTTCTCACACCAGGGTGATCGCACTACAAGGCTGCAATTATTATTTGCCCATCAAGTGGGCTTTTGGTGGAAATAACACACCACCAGCAGCATGTAGTCCACGATAGGGGGGTTGGGATGGGGGGCGAGCGGAAGAGGACAAGTTGTTCTTCAATTGGTATGTACTCAGGCTTTATAGTGTTTGAAAGAATGTTCTTTCAAGTTCATATAAGAATGTAGCATTTTATTTCCAAAGTGTAGTAAATCTTTGTTTTCTCACAGCAGGGTGATCGCACTACAGGGCTGCAATTTTTATTTGCCCATCAAGTGGGCTTTTGGTGGAAATGACACACCACCAGCATCATGTTGTCCACGAGAGGGGGGTGGGATGGGGGGGCGAGCAGAAGAGGACAAGCCGTTCTTCTATTGGTATGTACTCAGGCTTTATAGTGTTTGAAAGAATGTTCTTTCAAGTTCATATAAGAATGTAGCATTTTATTTCCAAAGTGTAGTAAATCTTTGTTTTCTCACAGCAGGGTGATCGCACTACAAGGCTACAATTTTTATTAGCCCATCAAGTGGGCTTTTGGTGGAAATGACACACCACCAGCAGCATGTTGTCCACGAGAGGGGGGTGGGATGTGGGGGCGAGCAGGAGAGGACAAGTTGTTCTCTATTGGTATGTACTCAGGATTTATAGTGTTTGAAAGAATGTTCTTTCAAGTTCATATAAGAATGTAGCATTTTATTTCCGAAGTGTTGTAAATCTTTGTTTTCTCACAGCAGGGTGATTGCACTACAAGGCTGCAATTTTTATTTGCCCATCAAGTGGGCTTTTGGTGGAAATGACACACCACCAGCAGCATGTTGTCCACGAGAGGGTGCTGGGAGGGGGGGGGGGGGGGGGGCAAGTGTTAGAGGGCAAGTTGTTCTTCTATTGGTACGTACTCAGGCTTAATAATGTTTGAAAGAATGTTCTTTCAAGTTCATATAAGAATGTAGCATTTTATTTCCAAAGTGTAGTAAATATTTGTTTTCTCACACCAGGGTGATTGCACTACAAGGCTGCAATTCTTATTTGCCCATCAAGTGGGCTTTTGGTGGAAATGACACACCACCAGCAGCATGTCGTCCACGAGAGTCTGGTGTGTTGGGGTGGGGGGGAGGGGGGGCGAGCGTCTGAGGACAAGTTGTTCTTCTATTGGTATGTACTCAGGCTTTATAGTGTTTGAAAGAATGTTCTTTCAAGTTCATATAAGAATGTACCATTTTATTTCAAAAGTGTAGTAAATCTTTGTTTTCTCACAGCAGGGTGATCGCACTACAAGGCTGCAATTTTTATTTGCCCATCAAGTGGGCTTTTGGTGGAAATGACAGACCACCAGGAGCATGTTGTCCACGAGAGCGGGGTGGGATGGTGGGGCGAGCAGGAGAGGACAAGTTGTTCTTCAATTGGTATGTACTCTGGCTTTATAGTGTTTGAAAGAATGTTCTTTCAAGTTCATTAAAGAATGTAGCATTTTATTTCCAAAGTGTAGTAAATCTTTGTTTTCTCACAGCAGGGTGATCGCACTACAAGGCTGCAATTTTTATTTGCCCATCAAGTGGGCTTTTGGTGGAAGTGATACACCACCAGCAGCATGTTGTCCACGAGAGGGGAGTGGGATGGGGGGGCGAGCAGGAGAGGACAAGTTGTTGTTCTATTGGTATGTATTCAGGCTTTATAGTGTTTGAATGAATGTTCTCTCAAGTTAATATAAGAATGTAGCATTTTATTTCCAAAGTGTAGTATATCTTTGTTTTCTCACAGCAGGGTGGTCGCACTACAGGGCTGCAATTTTTATTTGCCCATCAAGTGGGCTTTTGGTGGAAATGACACACCACCAGCAGCATGTTGTCCACGAGAGGGTGCTGGGGGGGGGGGGGGGGGGGGGGGGGAGGGGGCAAGTGTTAGAGGGCAAGTTGTTCTTCTATTGGTACGTACTCAGGCTTAATAGTGTTTGAAAGAATGTTCTTTCAAGTTCATATAAGAATGTAGCATTTTATTTCCAAAGTGTAGTAAATCTTTGTTTTCTCACACCATAGTGATTGAACTACAAGGCTGCAATTCTTATTTGCCCATCAAGTGGGCTTTTGGTGGAAATGACACACCACCAGCAGCATGTTGTCCACGAGAGCGGGGTGGGATGGGGCGGCGAGCAGGAGAGGACAAGTTGTTCTTCTATTGGTATGTACTCAGGCTTTATAGTGTTTGAAAGAATGTTCTTTCAAGTTCATATAAGAATGTAGCATTTTATTTCCAAAGTGTAGTAAATCTTTGCTTTCTCACAGCAGGGTCATCGCACTACAAGGCTGTAATTTTTATTTGCCCATCAAGTGGGCTTTTGGTGCAAATGACACACCACCAGCAGCCTGCTGTCCACAAGAGGGGAGTGGGATGGCGGGGCGAGCAGGAGAGGAAAAGTTGTTCTTCTATTAGTATGTACTCAGGCTTTATAGTGTTTGAAAGAATGTTGTTTCAAGTTCATATAAGAATGTAGCATTTTATTTCCAAAGTGTAGTAAATCTTTGTTTTCTCACAGCAGGGTGATCGCACTACAAGGCTGCAATTTTTATTTGCCCATCAAGTGGGCTTTTGGTGGAAATGACACACCACCAGCAGCATGTTGTCCACGAGAGGGGGGTTTGGGGGTTTATGTGGGAGCGAGCAGGAGAGCACAAGTTGTTCTTCTATTGGTATGTACTCAGGCTTTATAGTGTTTGAAAGAATGTTCTTTCAAGTTCATATAAGAATGTAGCATTTTATTTCCAAAGTGTAGTAAATCTTTGTTTTCTCACAGCAGGGTGATCGCACTACAAGGCTGCAATTTTTATTTGCCCATCGAGTGGGCTTTTGGTGGAAATGACACACCACCAGCAGCATGTTGTCCACGAGGGGGGGGTGGGATGGGGGCGCGAGCAGGAGAGGACAAGTTGTTCTTCAATTGGTATGTAGTCAGGCTTTATAGTGTTTGAAAGAATGTTCTTTCAAGTTCATATAAGAATGTAGCATTTTATTTCCAAAGTGTAGTAAATTTTTGTTTTCTCACAGCAGGGTGATCGCACTACAAAGCTGCAATTTTTATTTGCCCATCAAGTGGGATTTTGGTGGAAATGACACACCACCAGCAGCATGTCGTCCACGAGAGGCTGGTGTGTGGGGGGGGGGGGGGGGGGGGGGAGGGGGGATTGGGGGCGAGCGTCTGACGACAAGTTGTTCTTCTATTGGTATGTACTCAGGTTTATAGTGTTTGAAAGAAAGTTCTTTCAAGTTCATATAAGAATGTAGCATTTTATTTCCAAAGTGTAGTAAATCTTTGTTTTCTCACAGCAGGGTGATCGCACTACAAGGCTGCAACTTTTATTTGCCCATCAAGTGGGCTTTTGGTGGAAATGACACACCACCAGCAGCATGTTGTCCACGAGAGGGGAGTGGGATGGGGGGGCGGGCAGGAGAGGACAAGTTGTTCTCTATTGGTATGTACTCAGGATTTATAGAGTTTGAAAGAATGTTCTTTCAAGTTCATATAAGAATGTAGCATTTTATTTCAAAGTGTAGGAAATCTATGTTTTCTCACAGCAGGGTGATCGCACTACAAGGCTGCAATTTTTATTTGCCCATCAGGTGGGCTTTTGGTGGAAATGACACACCACCAGCAACATGTTGTCCACGAGAGGGGGGTGGGATGGGGGGGCGAGCAGGAGAGGACAAGTTGTTCTTCTATTGGTATGTATTCAGGCTTTATAGTGTTTGAAAGAATGTTCTATCAAGTTCATATAAGAATGTAGCATTTTATTTCCAAAGTGTAGTAAATCTTTGTTTTATCACAGCAGGGTGATCGCACTACAAGGCTGCAATTTTTATTTGCCCATCAAGTGGGCTTTTGGTGGAAATGACACACCACCAGCAGCATGTTGTCCACGAGAGGGGGCGTGGAGGGAGGGGGGGCGGGGCGAGCGTAAGAGGACAAGTTGTTCTTCTATTGGTATGTACTAAGGCTTTATAGTGTTTGAAAGAATGTTCTTTCAATTTGATATAAGAATGTAGCATTCTATTTCCAAAGTGTAGTAAATCTTTGTTTTCTCACAGCAGGGTGATCGCACTACAAGGCTGCAATTTTTATTTGCCCATCAAGTGGGCTTTTGGTGGAAATGACACACCACCAGCAGCATGTTGTCCACGAGAGGGGGGTGGGATATTGGGGCGGGCAGGAGAGGATAAGTTATTCTCTATTGGTATGTACTCAGGATTTATAGTGTTTGAAAGAATGTTCTTTCAAGTTCATATAAGAATGTAGCATTTAATTTCAAAGTGTAGTAAATCTTTGTTTTCTCACAGCAGGGTGATCGCACTACAAGGCTGCAATTTTTATTTGCCCATCAAGTGGGCTTTTGGTGGAAATGACACACCACCAGCAGCATGTTGTCCACGAGAGGGGGGTGGGATTGGGGGGCGAGCAGGAGAGGACAAGTTGTTCTTCTATTGGTATTTACTCAGGATTTATAGTGTTTGAAAGAATGTTCTTGCAAGTTCATATAAGAATGTAGCATTTTATTTCCAAAGTGTAGTAAATCTTTGTTTTCTCACAGCAGTGTGATCGCACTTCAAGCCTGCAATTTTTATTTGCTCATCAAGTGGGCTTTTGGTGGAAATGACACACCACCAGCAGCATGTTGTCCACGACAGGGGGGTGGGATTGGGGGGCGAGCAGGAGAGGACAAGTTGTTCTTCTATTGGTATTTACTCAGGATTTATAGTGTCTGAAAGAATGTTCTTGCAAGTTCATATAAGAATGTAACACTTTATTTCCAAAGTGTAGTAAATCTTTGTTTTCTCACAGCAGGGTGATCGCACTACAAGGCTGCAATTTTTATTTGCCCATCAGGTGGGCTTTTGGTGGAAATGACACACCACCAGCAGCATGTTGTCCACGAGAGGGGGGTGGGATTGGGGGCTGCGAGCAGGAGAGGACAAGTTGTTCTTCTATTGGTATGTAATCAGGCTTTATAGTGTTTGAAAGAATGTTTTTTCAAGTTCATATAAGAATCTAGCAGTTTATTTCCAAAGTGTAGTAAATCTTTGTTTTCTCACAGCAGGGTGATCGCACTACAAGGCTGCAATTTTTATTTGCCCATCAAGTGGGCTTTTGGTGGAAATGACACACCACCAGCAGCATGTTGTCCACGAGAGGGGTGTGGGATGGGGGGGCGGGCAGGAGAGGACAAGTTGTTCTTCTATTGGTATGTACTCATGCTTAATAGTGTTTGAAAGAATGTTTTTTCAAGTTCATATAAGAATCTAGCATTTTATTTCCAAAGTGTTGTAAATCTTTGTTTTCTCACAGCAGGGTGATCGCACTACAAGGCTGCAATTTTTATTTGCCCATCAAGTGGGCTTTTGGTGGAAATGACACACCACCAGCAGCATGTTGTCCACGAGAGGGGAGTGGCATGGGGGGGCGGGCAGGAGAGGACAAGTTGTTCTCTATTGGTATGTACTCAGGATTTATAGAGTTTGAAAGAATGTTCTTTCAAGTTCATATAAGAATGTAGCATTTTATTTCAAAGTGTAGTAAATCTTTGTTTTCTCACAGCAGGGTGATCGCACTACAAGGCTGCAATTTTTATTTGCCCATCAGGTGGGCTTTTGGTGGAAATGACACACCACCAGCAACATGTTGTCCACGAGAGGGGGGTGGGATGGGGGGGCGAGCAGGAGAGGACAAGTTGTTCTTCTATTGGTATGTACTCAGGCTTTATAGTGTTTGAAAGAATGTTCTATCAAGTTCATATAAGAATGTAGCATTTTATTTCCAAAGTGTAGTAAATCTTTGTTTTATCACAGCAGGGTGATCGCACTATAAGGCTGCAATTTTTATTTGCCCATCAAGTGGGCTTTTGGTGGAAATGACACACCACCAGCAGCATGTTGTCCACG
Organism: Schistocerca serialis cubense; assembly: GCF_023864345.2. Classification (NCBI taxonomy): domain Eukaryota; kingdom Metazoa; phylum Arthropoda; class Insecta; order Orthoptera; family Acrididae; genus Schistocerca; species Schistocerca serialis. Next base: position 155,374,508 of record NC_064649.1, on the reverse strand, counting down.
AGAGGGGGCGTGGAGGGGGGGGGGGGGGGGGGGGCGAGCGTAAGAGGACAAGTTGTTCTTCTATTGGTATGTACTAAGGCTTTATAGTGTTTGAAAGAATGTTCTTTCAATTTGATATAAGAATGTAGCATTCTATTTCCAAAGTGTAGTAAATCTTTGTTTTCTCACAGCAGGGTGATCGCACTACAAGGCTGCAATATTTATTTGCCCATCAAGTGGGCTTTTGGTGGAAATGACACACCACCAGCAGCATGTTGTCCACGAGAGGGGGGTGGGATAGGGGGGCGGGCAGGAGAGGACAAGTTGTTCTCTATTGGTATGTACTCAGGATTTATAGTGTTTGAAAGAATGTTCTTTCAAGTTCATATAAGAATGTAGCATTTAATTTCAAAGTGTAGTAAATCTTTGTTTTCTCACAGCAGGGTGATCGCACTACAAGGCTGCAATTTCCATTTGCCCATCAAGTGGGCTTTTGGTGGAAATGACACACCACCAGCAGCATGTTGTCCACGAGAGGGGGGTGGGATGGTTGGGCGAGCAGGAGAGACAAGTTGTTCTTCTATTGGTATGTACTCAGGCTTTATAGTGTTTGAAAGAATGTTCTTTCAAGTTCATATAAGAATGTAGCATTTTATTTCCAAAGTGTAGTAAATCTTTGTTTTCTCACGGCAGTGTGATCGCACTTCAAGCCTGCAATTTTTATTTGCTCACAAGTGGGCTTTTGGTGGAAATGACACATCACCAGCAGCATGTTGTCCACGAGAGGGGGGTGGGATTGGGGGGCGAGCAGGAGAGGACAAGTTGTTCTCCTATTGGTTTGTACTCAGCATTTATAGTGTTTGAAAGAATGTTCTTGCAAGTTCATATAAGAATGTAGCATTTTATTTCCAAAGTGTAGTAAATCTTTGTTTTCTCACAGCAGGGTGATCGCACTACAAGGCTGCAATTTTTATTTGCCCATCAGGTGGGCTTTTGGTGGAAACGACACACCACCAGCAGCATGTCGTCCACGAGAGGGGGGTGGGATTGGGGGCGAGCAGGAGAGGACAAGCTGTTCTTCTATTGGTATGTACTCAGGCTTTATAGTGTTTGAAAGAATGATCTTTCAAGTTTATATAAGAATGTAGCATTTTATTTCCAAAGTGTAGTAAATCTTTGTTTTCTCACAGCAGGGTGATCGCAATACAAGGCTGCAATTTTTATTAGCCCATCAAGTGGGCTTTTGGTGGAAATGACACACAACCAGTAGCATGTTGTCCACGAGAGAGGGGTGGGATGGGGGGGGCGAGCAGGAGAGGACAAGTTGTGTTTCTATTGGTATGTAATCAGGCTTTATAGTGTTTGAAAGAATGGTCTTTCACGTTCATATAAGAATGTAGCACTTTATTTCCAAAGTGTAGTAAAGCTTTGTTTTCTCACAGCAGGGTGATCGCATTACAAGGCTGCAATTTTTATTTGCCCATCAAGTGGGCTTTTGGTGGAAATGACACACCACCAGCAGCATGTTGTCCACGAGAGGGGGGTGGGATGGGGGGGCGAGCAGGAGAGGACAAGTTGTTCTTCTATTGGTATGTACTCAGGCTTTATAGTGTTTGAAAGAATGTTCTTTCAAGTTCATATAAGAATGTAGCATTTTATTTCCAAAGTGTAGTGAATCTTTGTTTTCTCACAGCAGGGTGATCGCACTACAAAGCTGCAATTTTTATTTGCCCATCAAGTGGGCTTTTGGTGGAAATGACACACCACCAGCAGCATGTTGTCCACGAGAGGGGGGTGGGATGGGGGGGCGACCAGGAGATGACAAGTTGTTCTTCTATTGGTATGTACTCAGGATTTATAGTGTTTGAAAGAATGTTCTTTCAAGTTCATATAAGAATGTAGCATTTAATTTCCAAAGTGTAGTAAATCTTTGTTTTCTCACAGCAGGGTGATTGCACTACAAGGCTGCAATTTTTATTTGCCCATCAACTGGGCTTTTGGTGGAAATGACACACCACCAGCAGCATGTTGTCCACAAGAGGTTGGTGTGGCGGGGCGAGCGTAAGAGACCAAGTTGTTTTTTTATTGGTATGTACTAAGGCTTTATAGTTTTTTTAAGAATGTTCGTTCAAGTTCATATAAGAATGTAGCATTTTATTTCCAAAGTGTAGTAAATCTTTGTTTTCTCACAGCAGGGTGATCACACTACAAAGCTGCAATTTTTATTTGCCCATCAAGTGGGCTTTTGGTGGAAATGACACACCACCAGCAGCATGTTGTCCACGAGACGGTGGTGGGATCGGGGGGCGAGCAGGAGAGGACAAGTTGTTCTTCTATTGGTATGTACTCAGGCTTTATAGTGTTTGAAAGAATGTTCTTTCAAGTTCATATAAGAATGTAGCATTTTATTTCCAAAGTGTAGTAAATCTTTGTTTTCTCACAGCAGGGTGATCGCACTACAAGGCTGCAATTTTTATTTGCCCATCAAGTGGGCTTTTGGTGGAAATGACACACCAGCAGCAGCATGTTGTCCATGAGAGGCGGGTGGGATGGGGGGGCGAGCAGGAGAGGACAAGTTGTTCTTCTATTGGTATGTACTCAGGCTTTATAGTGTTTGAAAGAATGTTCTTCCAAGTTCATATAAGAATGTAGCATTTTATTTCCAAAGTGTAGTAAATCTTTGTTTTCTCACAGTAGGGTGAACGCACTACAAGGCTGCAATTTTTATTTGCCCATCAAGTGGTCTTTTGTTGGAAATGACACACCACCAGCAGCATGTTGTCCACGAGAGAGGGGTGGGATGGGGGGCAAGCAGGATAGGTCAAGTTGTTCTTCTATTGGTATGTACTCGGGCTTTATAGTGTTTCAAAGAATGTTCTTTCAAGTTCTTATAGGAATGTAGTATTTTATTTCCAAAGTGTAGTAAATCTTTGTTTTCTCACAGCAGGGTGATCGCACTACAAGGCTGCAATTTTTATTTGCCCATCAAGTGGGCTTTTGGTGGAAATGACACACCACCACCAGCATGTTGTCCATGAGAGGTTGGTGTGGCGGGGCGAGCGTAAGAGGACAAGTTGTTTTTCTATTGGTATGTACTAAGGCTTTATAGTGTTTTTAAGAATGTTCGTTCAAGTTCATATAAGAATGTAGCATTTTATTTCCAAAGTGTAGTAAATCCTTGTTTTCTCACAGCAGGGTGATCGCACTACAAGGCTGCAATTTTTGTTTGCCCATCAAATGGAGTTTTGGTGGAAATGATACACCACAAGCAGCATGTTGTCCACGAGAGGGGGGTGGGATGGGGGGGCGAGCAGGAGAGTACAAGTTGTTCTTCTATTGGTATGTACTCAGGCTTTATAGTGTTTGAAAGAATGTTCTTTCAAGTTCATATAAAAATGTAGCATTTTATTTCCAAAGTGTAGTAAATCTTTGTTTTATCACAGCAGGGTGATCGCACTACAAGGCTGCAATTTTTATTTGCCAATCAAGTGGGCTTTTGGTGGAAATGACACACCACCAGCAGCATGTTGTCCACGAGAGGGGGGTGGGATGGGGGGGCGACCAGGAGATGACAAGTTGTTCTTCTATTGGTATGTACTCAGGATTTATAGTGTTAGAAAGAATGTTCTTTCAAGTTCATATAAGAATGTAGCATTTTATTTCCAAAGTGTAGTAAATCTTTGTTTCCTCACAGCAGGGTGATCGCACTACAAGGCTGCAATTTTTATTTGCCCATCAAGTGGGCTTTTGGTGGAAATGACACACCACCAGCAGCATGTTGTCCACGAGAGGTTGGTGTGGCGGGGCGAGCGTAAGAGGACAAGTTGTTTTTCTATTGGTATGTACTCAGGCTTTATAGTTTTTTTAAGAATGTTCGTTCAAGTTCATATAAGAATGTAGCATTTTATTTCCAAAGTGTAGTAAATCTTTGTTTTCTCACAGCAGGGTGATCACACTACAAGGCTGCAATTTTTTATTGCCCATCAAGTGGGCTTTTGGTGGAAATGACACACCACCAGCAGCATGTTGTCCACGAGAGGGTGGTGGGATGGGGGGGCGAGCAGGAGAGGACAAGTAGTTTTTCTATTGGTATGTACTAAGGCTTCATAGTGTTTTTAAGAATGTTCGTTCAAGTTCATATAAGAATGTAGCATTTTATTTCCAAAGTGTAGTAAATCCTTGTTTTCTCACAGCAGGGTGATTGCACTACAAGGCTGCAATTTTTGTTTGCTCATCAAATGGAGTTTTGGTGGAAATGATACAGCACAAGCAGCATGTTGTCCACGAGAGGGGGGTGGGATGGGGGGGCGAGCAGGAGAGTACAAGTTGTTCTTCTATTGGTATGTACTCAGGCTTTATAGTGTTTGAAAGAATGTTCTTTCAAGTTCATATAAAAATGTAGCATTTTATTTCCATAGTGTAGTAAATTTTTGTTTTCTCACAGCAGGGTGATCGCACTACAAGGCTGCAATTTTTATTTGCCCATCAAGTGGGCTTTTGGTGGAAATAACACACCACCAGCAGCATGTTGTCCACGACAGTGGGGTTGGGATGGGGGGGCGAGCGGAAGAGGACAAGATGTTCTTCTATTGGTATGTACTCAGGCTTTATAGTGTTTGAAAGAATGTTCTTTCAAGTTCATATAAGAATGTAGCATTTTATTTCCAAAGTGTAGTAAATCTTTGTTTTCTCACAGCAGGGTGATCGCACTACAAGGCTGCAATTTTTATTTGCCCATCAAGTGGGCTTTTGTTGGAAATGACACTCCACCAGCAGCATGTTGTCCACGAGAGGGGGGTGGGATGGGGGGCGAGCAGGATAGATCAAGTTGTTCTTCTATTGGTATATACTCGGGCTTTATAGTGTTTCAAAGAATGTTCTTTCAAGTTCTTATAGGAATGTAGCATTTTATTTCCAAAGTGTAGTAAATCTTTGTTTTCTCACAGCAGGGTGATCGCACTACAAGGCTGCAATTTTTATTTGCCCATCAAGTGGGCTTTTGGTGGAAATGACACACCACCAGCAGCATGTTGTCCATGAGAGGCGGGTGGGATGGGGGGGCGAGCAGGAGAGGACAAGTTGTTCTTCTATTGGTATGTACTCAGGCTTTATAGTGTTTGAAAGAATGTTCTTTCAAGTTCATATAAGAATGTAGCATTTTATTTCCAAAGTGTAGTAAATCTTTGTTTTCTCACAGTAGGGTGAACGCACTACAAGGCTGCAATTTTTATTTGCCCATCAAGTGGGCTTTTGTTGGAAATGACACACCACCAGCAGCATGTTGTCCACGAGAGGGGGGTGGGATGGGGGGCGAGCAGGATAGGTCAAGTTGTTCTTCTATTGGTATGTACTCGGGCTTTATAGTGCTTCAAAGAATGTTCTTTCAAGTTCTTATAGGAATGTAGCATTTTATTTCCAAAGTGTAGTAAATCTTTGTTTTCTCACAGCAGGGTGATCGCACTAAAAGGCTGCAATTTTTATTTGCCCATCAAGTGGGCTTTTGGTGGAAATGACACACCACCAGCAGCATGTTGTCCACGAGAGGTTGGTGTGGCGGGGCGAGCGTAAGAGGACAAGTTGTTTTTCTATTGGTATGTACTAAGGCTTTATAGTGTTTTTAAGAATGTTCGTTCAAGTTCATATAAGAATGTAGCATTTTATTTCCAAAGTGTAGTAAATCCTTGTTTTCTCACAGCAGGGTGATCGCACTACAAGGCTGCAATTTTTGTTTGCCCATCAAATGGAGTTTTGGTGGAAATGATACACCACAAGCAGCATGTTGTCCACGAGAGGGGGGTGGGATGGGGGTGCGAGCAAGAGAGTACAAGTTGTTGTTCTATTGGTATGTACTCAGGCTTTATAGTGTTTGAAAGAATGTTCTTTCAAGTTCATATAAAAATGTAGCATTATATTTCCATAGTGTAGTAAATTTTTGTTTTCTCAAAGCAGGGTGATCGCACTACAAGGCTGCAATTTTTATTTCCCCATCAAGTGGGCTTTTGGTGGAAATAACACACCACCAGCAGCATGTTGTCCACGACAGTGGGGGTGGGATGGGGGGGCGAGCGGAAGAGGACAAGATGTTCTTCTATTGGTATGTACTCAGGCTTTATAGTGTTTGAAAGAATGTTCTTTCAAGTTCATATAGGAGTGTAGCATTTTATTTCCAAAGTGTAGTAAATCCTTGTTTTCTCACAGCAGGGTGGTCGCACTACAAGGCTGCAATTTTTGTTTGCCCATCAAATGGAGTTTTGGTGGAAATGATACACCACAAGCAGCATGTTGTCCACGAGAGGGGGGTGGGATGGGGGTGGGGGCGAGCAGGAGAGGACAAGTTGTTCTTCTATTGGTATGTACTCAGGATTTATAGTGTTTGAAAGAATGTTCTTTCAAGTTCATATAAGAATGTAGCATTTTATTTCCAAAGTGTAGTAAATCTTTGTTTTCTCACAGCAGGGTGATCGCACTACAAGGCTGCAATTTTTATTTGTCCATCAAGTGGGCTTTTGGTGGAAATGACACACCACCAGCAGCATGTTGTCCACGAGGGGGGGGTGGGATGTGGGGGCGAGCAGGAGAGGACAAGTTGTTCTTCTATTGGTATGTACTCAGGCTTTATAGTGTTTGAAAGAATGTTCTTTCAAGTTCATATTAGAGTGTAGCATTTTATTTCCAAAGTGTAGTAAATCTTTGTTTTCTCACAGCAGGGTGATCGCACTACAAGGCTGCAATTTATATTTGCCCACCAAGTGGGCTTTTGGTGGAAATGACACACCACTAGCAGCATGTACTCCACGAGAGGGGGGTGGGTTGCCGGGGACGAGCAGGAGAGGACAAGTTGTTCTTCTATTGGTATGTACTCAGGCTTTATAGTGTTTGAAAGAATGTTCTTTCAAGTTCATATAAAAATGTAGCATTTTATTTCCATAGTGTAGTAAATTTTTGTTTTCTCACAGCAGGGTGATCACACTACAAGGCTGCAATTTTTATTTGCCCATCAAGTGGGCTTTTGGTGGAAATAACACACCACCAGCAGCATGTTGTCCACGACAGTGGGGGTGGGAATGGGGGGGCGAGCAGGAGAGGACAAGTTGTTCTTCTATTGGTATGTACTCAGGCTTTATAGTGTTTGAAAGAATGTTCTTTCAAGTTCATATAAGAATGTAGCATTTTATTTCCAAAGTGTAGTAAATCTTTGTTTTCTCACAGCAGGGTGATCGCACTACAAGGCTGCAATTTTTATTTGCCCATCAAGTGGGCTTTTGGTGGAAATGACACACCACCAGCAGCATGTTGTCCACGAGAGGGGGGTGGGATGGGGGGGCGACCAGGAGATGACAAGTTGTTCTTCTATTGGTATGTACTCAGGATTTATAGTGTTTGAAAGAATGTTCTTTCAAGTTCATATAAGAATGTAGCATTTTATTTCCAAAGTGTAGTAAATCTTTGTTTTCTTACAGCAGGGTGATCGCACTACAAGGCTGCAATTTTTATTTGCCCATCAAGTGGGCTTTTAGTGGAAATGACACACCACCAGCAGCATGTTGTCCACGAGAGGGGGGTGGGATGGGGGGGCGAGCAGGAGAGGACAAGTTGTTCTTCTATTGGTATGTACTCAGGCTTTATGGTGTTAGAAAGAATGTTCTTTCAAGTTCATATAAGAATGTAGCATTTTATTTCCAAAGTGTAGTAAATCTTTGTTTCCTCACAGCAGGGTGATCGCACTACAAGGCTGCAATTTTTATTTGCCCATCAAGTGGGCTTTTGGTGGAAATGACACACCACCAGCAGCATGTTGTCCACGAGAGGTTGGTGTGGCGGGGCGAGCGTAAGAGGACAAGTTGTTTTTCTATTGGTATGTACTCAGGCTTTATAGTTTTTTTAAGAATGTTCGTTCAAGTTCATATAAGAATGTAGCATTTTATTTCCAAAGTGTAGTAAATCTTTGTTTTCTCACAGCAGGGTGATCACACTACAAGGCTGCAATTTTTTATTGCCCATCAAGTGGGCTTTTGGTGGAAATGACACACCACCAGCAGCATGTTGTCCACGAGAGGGTGGTGGGATGGGGGGGCGAGCAGGAGAGGACAAGTAGTTTTTCTATTGGTATGTACTAAGGCTTCATAGTGTTTTTAAGAATGTTCGTTCAAGTTCATATAAGAATGTAGCATTTTATTTCCAAAGTGTAGTAAATCCTTGTTTTCTCACAGCAGGGTGATCGCACTACAAGGCTGCAATTTTTGTTTGCTCATCAAATGGAGTTTTGGTGGAAATGATACACCACAAGCAGCATGTTGTCCACGAGAGGGGGGTGGGATGGGGGGGCGAGCAGGAGAGTACAAGTTGTTCTTCTATTGGTATGTACTCAGGCTTTATAGTGTTTGAAAGAATGTTCTTTCAAGTTCATATAAAAATGTAGCATTTTATTTCCATAGTGTAGTAAATTTTTGTTTTCTCACAGCAGGGTGATCGCACTACAAGGCTGCAATTTTTATTTGCCCATCAAGTGGGCTTTTGGTGGAAATAACACACCACCAGCAGCATGTTGTCCACGACAGTGGGGTTGGGATGGGGGGGCGAGCGGAAGAGGACAAGATGTTCTTCTATTGGTATGTACTCAGGCTTTATAGTGTTTGAAAGAATGTTCTTTCAAGTTCATATAAGAATGTAGCATTTTATTTCCAAAGTGTAGTAAATCTTTGTTTTCTCACAGCAGGGTGATCGCACTACAAGGCTGCAATTTTTATTTGCCCATCAAGTGGGCTTTTGTTGGAAATGACACTCCACCAGCAGCATGTTGTCCACGAGAGGGGGGTGGGATGGGGGGCGAGCAGGATAGGTCAAGTTGTTCTTCTATTGGTATATACTCGGGCTTTATAGTGTTTCAAAGAATGTTCTTTCAAGTTCTTATAGGAATGTAGCATTTTATTTCCAAAGTGTAGTAAATCTTTGTTTTCTCACAGCAGGGTGATCGCACTACAAGGGTGCAATTTTTATTTGCCCATCAAGTGGGCTTTTGGTGGAAATGACACACCACCAGCAGCATGTTGTCCACGAGAGGTTGGTGTGGCGGGGCGAGCGTAAGAGGACAAGTTGTTTTTCTATTGGTATGTACTAAGGTTTTATAGTGTTTTTAAGAATGTTCGTTCAAGTTCATATAAGAATGTAGCATTTTATTTCCAAAGTGTAGTAAATCCTTGTTTTCTCACAGCAGGGTGATCGCACTACAAGGCTGCAATATTTGTTTGCCCATCAAATGGAGTTTTGGTGGAAATGATACACCACAAGCAGAATGTTGTCCACGAGAGGGAGGTAGGATGGGGGGGCGAGCAGGAGAGTACAAGTTGTTCTTCTATTGGTATGTACTCAGGCTTTATAGTGTTTGAAAGAATGTTCTTTCAAGTTCATATAAAAATGTAGCATTTTATTTCCATAGTGTAGTAAATTTTTGTTTTCTCACAGCAGGGTGATCGCACTACAAGGCTGCAATTTTTATTTGCCCATCAAGTGGGCTTTTGGTGGAAATAACACACCACCAGCAGCCTGTTGTCCACGACAGGGGGGTGGGATGGGGGGGCGAGCGGAAGAGGACAAGATGTTGTTCTATTGGTATGTACTCAGGCTTTATAGTGTTTGAAAGAATGTTCTTTCAAGTTCATATAAGAATGTAGCATTTTATTTCCAAAGTGTAGTAAATCTTTGTTTTCTCACAGCAGGGTGATCGCACTACAAGGCTGCAATTTTTATTTGCCCATCAAGTGGGCTTTTGTTGGAAATGACACACCACCAGCAGCATGTTGTCCACGAGAGGGGGGTGGGATGGGGGGCGAGCAGGATAGGTCAAGTTGTTCTTCTATTGGTATGTACTCGGGCTTTATAGTGTTTCAAAGAATGTTCTTTCAAGTTCTTATAGGAATGTAGCATTTTATTTCCAAAGTGTAGTAAATCTTTGTTTTCTCACAGCAGGGTGATCGCACTACAAGGCTGCAATTTTTATTTGCCCATCAAGTGGGCTTTTGGTGGAAATGACACACCACCAGCAGCATGTTGTCCATGAGAGGCGGGTGGGATGGGGGGGCGAGCAGGAGAGGACAAGTTGTTCTTCTATTGGTATGTACTCAGGCTTTATAGTGTTTGAAAGAATGTTCTTTCAAGTTCATATAAGAATGTAGCATTTTATTTCCAAAGTGTAGTAAATCTTTGTTTTCTCACAGTAGGGTGAACGCACTACAAGGCTGCAATTTTTATTTGCCCATCAAGTGGGCTTTTGTTGGAAATGACACACCACCAGCAACATGTTGTCCACGAGAGGGGGGTGGGATGGGGGGCGAGCAGGATAGGTCAAGTTGTTCTTCTATTGGTATGTACTCGGGCTTTATAGTGTTTCAAAGAATGTTCTTTCAAGTTCTTACAGGAATGTAGCATTTTATTTCCAAAGTGTAGTAAATCTTTGTTTTCTCACAGCAGGGTGATCGCACTAAAAGGCTGCAATTTTTATTTGCCCATCAAGTGGGCTTTTGGTGGAAATGACACACCACCAGCAGCATGTTGTCCACGAGAGGTTGGTGTGGCGGGGCGAGCGTAAGAGGACAAGTTGTTTTTCTATTGGTATGTACTAAGGCTTTATAGTGTTTTTAAGAATGTTCGTTCAAGTTCATATAAGAATGTAGCATTTTATTTCCAAAGTGTAGTAAATCCTTGTTTTCTCACAGCAGGGTGATCGCACTACAAGGCTGCAATTTTTGTTTGCCCATCAAATGGAGTTTTGGTGGAAATGATACACCACAAGCAGCATGTTGTCCACGAGAGGGGGGTGGGATGGGGGTGCGAGCAGGAGAGTACAAGTTGTTGTTCTATTGGTATGTACTCAGGATTTATAGTGTTTGAAAGAATGTTCTTTCAAGTTCATATAAAAATGTAGCATTATATTTCCATAGTGTAGTAAATTTTTGTTTTCTCAAAGCAGGGTGATCGCACTACAAGGCTGCAATTTTTATTTCCCCATCAAGTGGGCTTTTGGTGGAAATAACACACCACCAGCAGCATGTTGTCCACGACAGTGGGGGTGGGATGGGGGGGCGAGCGGAAGAGGACAAGATGTTCTTCTATTGGTATGTACTCAGGCTTTATAGTGTTTGAAAGAATGTTCTTTCAAGTTCATATAGGAGTGTAGCATTTTATTTCCAAAGTGTAGTAAATCCTTGTTTTCTCACAGCAGGGTGGTCGCACTACAAGGCTGCAATATTTGTTTGCCCATCAAATGGAGTTTTGGTGGAAATGATACACCACAAGCAGCATGTTGTCCACGAGAGGGGGGTGGGATGGGGGGGGCGAGCAGGAGAGTACAAGTTGTTCTTCTATTGGTATGTACTCAAGCTTTATAGTGTTTGAAAGAATGTTCGTTCAAGTTCATATAGGAATGTAGCATTTTATTTCCAAAGTGTAGTAAATCTTTGTTTTCTCACAGCAGGGTGATCACACTACAAGGCTGCAATTTTTATTTGCCCACCAAGTGGGCTTTTATTGGAAATGGCACCCCACCAGCAGCATGTTGTCCACGAGAGGGGGGTGGGATGAGGGGGCGAGCAGGAGAGGACAAGTTGTTCTTCTATTGGTATGTACTCAGGATTTATAGTGTTTGAAAGAATGTTCTTTCAAGTTCATATAAGAATGTAGCATTTTATTTCCAAAGTGTAGTAAATCTTTGTTTTCTCACAGCAGGGTGATCGCACTACAAGGCTGCAATTTTTATTTGTCCATCAAGTGGGCTTTTGGTGGAAATGACACACCACCAGCAGCATGTTGTCCACGAGGGAGGGGTGGGATGTGGGGGCGAGCAGGAGAGGACAAGTTGTTCTTCTATTGGTATGTACTCAGGCTTTATAGTGTTTGAAAGAATGTTCTTTCAAGTTCATATTAGAGTGTAGCATTTTATTTCCAAAGTGTAGTAAATCTTTGTTTTCTCACAGCAGGGTCATCGCACTACAAGGCTGCAATTTATATTTGCCCATCAAGTCGGCTTTTGGTGGAAATGACACACCACTAGCAGCATGTACTCCACGGGAGTGGGGTGGGTTGCTGGGGACGAGCAGGAGAGGACAAGTTGTTCTTCTATTGGTATGTACTCAGGATTTATAGTGTTTGAAAGAATGTTCTTTCAAGTTCATATAAGAATGTAGCATTTTTTTTCCAAAGAGTAGTAAATGATTGTTTTCTCACTCCAGGGTGATCGCACTACAAGGCTGCAATTTTTATTTGTCCAGCAAGTGGGCTTTTGGTGGAAATGACACACCACCAGCAGCATGTTGTCCACGAGAGGGTGGTGGGATGGGGGGGCGAGCAGGAGAGGTCAAGTTGTTCTTCTATTGGTATGTACTCAGGCTTTATTGTGTTTTAAAGAATGTTCGTTCAAGTTCATATAAGAATGTAGCATTTTATTTCCAAAGTGTAGTAAACCCTTGTTTTCTCTCAGCAGGGTGATCGCACTATAAGGCTGCAATTTTTTTTTTGCCCATCAAGTGGAGTTTTGGTGGAAATGATACACCACAAGCAGCATGTTCCCCACGAGAGGGGGGTGGGATGGGGGGGGTGAGCAGGAGAGTACAAGTTGTTCTTCTATTGGTATGTACTCAGGCTTTATAGTGTTTGAAAGAATGTTCTTTCAAGTTCATATAAAAATGTAGCATTTTATTTCCATAGTGTAGTAAATTTTTGTTTTCTCACAGCAGGATGATCGCACTACAAGGCTGCAATTTTTATTTGCCCATCAAGTGGGCTTTTGGTGGAAATAACACACCACCTGCAGAATGTTGTCCACGACAGGGGGGGTGGGATGGGGGGGCGAGCGGAAGAGGACAAGATGTTGTTCTATTGGTATGTACTCAGGCTTTATAGTGTTTAAAAGAATGTTCTTTCAAGTTCATATAAGAATGTAGCATTTTATTTCCAAAGTGTAGTAAATCTTTGTTTTCTCACAGCAGGGTGATCGCACAACAAGGCTGCAATTTTTATTTGCCCATCAAGTGGGCTTTTGGTGGAAATGACACACCACCAGCAGCATGTTGTCCACGAGAGGGTGGTGTGGGGGGTGGGGGTGGGGGGGGGCGAGCGTAAGAGGACAAGTTGTTCTTCTATTGGTATGTACTCAAGCTTTATAGTGTTTGAAAGAATGTTCGTGCAAGTTCATATAGGAATGTAGCATTTTATTTCCAAAGTGTACTAAATCTTTGTTTTCTCACAGCAGTGTGATCACACTACAAGGCTGCAATTTTTATTTGCCCATCAAGTGGGCTTTTGGTGGAAATGGCACACCACCAGCAGCATGTTGTCCACGAGAGGGGGGTGGGATGAGGGGGCGGGCAGGAGAGGACAAGTTGTTCTTCTATTGGTATGTACTCAGGATTTATAGTGTTTGAAAGAATGTTCTTTCAAGTTCATATAAGAATGTAGCATTTTATTTCCAAAGTGTAGTAAATCTTTGTTTCCTCACAGCAGGGTGATCGCACTACAAGGCTGCAATTTTTATTTGTCCATCAAGTGGGCTTTTGGTGGAAATGACACACCACCAGCAGCATGTTGTCCACGAGAGGGGGGTGGGATGGGGGGGCGAGCAGGAGAGGACAAGTTGTTCTTCTATTGGTATGTACTCAGGCTTTATAGTGTTTGAAAGAATGTTCTTTCAAGTTCATATTAGAGTGTATCATTTTATTTCCAAAGTGTAGTAAATCTTTGTTTTCTCACAGCAGGGTGATCGCACTACAAGGCTGCAATTTATATTTGCCCATCAAGTGGGCTTTTGGTGGAAATGACACACCACCAACAGCATGTACTCCACGAGAAGGGGGTGGGATGCCGGGGACGAGCAGGAGAGGACAAGTTGTTGTTCTATTGGTATGTACTCAGTCTTTATAGTGTTTGAAAGAATGTTCTTTCAAGTTCATATAAAAATGTAGCATTTCATTTCCAGAGTGTAGTAAATCTTTGTTTTCTCACAGCAGGGTGATCGCACTACAAGGCTGCAATTTTTATTTGCCCATCAAGTGGGCTTTTGGTGGAAAAGACACACCACCAGCAGCATGTTGTCCACGAGAGGGGGGTTGGATGGGGGGGTGAGCAGGAGAGGACAAGTTGTTCTTCTATTGGTATGTACTCAAGCTTTTTAGTGTTTGAAAGAATGTTCTTTCAAGTTCATATAAGAATGTAGCATTTTATTTCCAAAGTGTAGTAAATGTTTGTTTTCTCACAGCAGGGTGATCGCACTACAAGGCTGCAATTTTTATAAGCCCATCAAGTGGGCTTTTGTGGGAAATAACACACCACCAGCAGCATGTTGTCCAAGACAGGGGGGGTTGGATGGGGGGGTGAGCGGAAGAGGACAAGTTGTTCTTCTATTGGTATGTCCTCAGGCTTTATAGTGTTTGAAAGAATGTTCTTTCAAGTTCATATAAGAATGTAGCATTTTATTTCCAAAGTGTAGTGAATCTTTATTTTCTCACAGTAGGGTGATCGCACTACAAGGCTGCAATTTTTATTTGCCCATCAAGTGGGCTTTTGGTGGAAATGACACACCACCAGCAGCATGTTGTCCACGAGAGGCGTGTGGGATGAGTGGGCCAGCAGGAGAGGACAAGTTGTTCTTCTATTAGTATGTACTCAGCATTTATTGTGTTTGAAAGAATGTTCTTTCAAGTTCATATAAGAATGTAGCATATTATTCCCAACGTGTAGTAAATCTTTGTTTTCTCACAGCAGGGTGATCGCATTACAAGGCTGCAATTTTTATTTGCCCATCAAGTGGATTTTTGGTGGAAATGACACACCACCTGCAGCATGTTGTCCACGAGAGGGGGGTGTTATGGGGGGGCGAGCAGGGGAGCACAAGTTGTTCTTCTATTGGTATGTACTCAGGCTTTATAGTGTTTGAAAGAATGTTCTTTCAAGTTCATATAAGAATGTAGCATTTTATTTCCAAAGTGTAGTAAATGTTTGTTTTCTCACACCAGGGTGATCGCACTACAAGGCTGATATTTTTATTTGCCCATCAAGTGGGCTTTTGGTGGATATAACACACCACCAGCAGCATGTTGTCCACGAGAGGGGGGGTGGGATGGGGGGGCGATCGGAAGAGGACAAGTTGTTCTTCTATTGGTATGTCCTCAGGCTTTATAGTGTTTGAAAGAATGTTCTTTCAAGTTCATATAAGAATGTAGCATTTTATTTCCAAAGTGTAGTAAATCTTTGTTTTCTCACAGCAGGGTGATCGCACTACAAGGCTGCAATTTTTATTTGCCCATCAAGTGGGCTTTTGGTGGAAATGACACACCACCAGCAGCATGTTGTCCACGAGAGGATGGCGGGTGGGGGGGGGGGGGGGGGGGCGAGCGTAAGAGGACAAGTTTTTCTTCTAATGGTATGTACTCAGCATTTATAGTGTTTGAAAGAATGTTCTTTCAAGTTCATATAAGAATGTAGCATTTTATTTCCAAAGTGTAGTAAATGTTTGTTTTCTCACAGCTGGGTGATCGCACTACAAGGCTGCAATTTTTATTTGCCCATCAAGTGGGCTTTTGATGGAAATGACACACCACCAGCAGCATGTTGTCCACGAGAAGGGGGTAGGATGGCGGGGCGAGCAGGAGAGGACAAGTTGTTCTTGTATTGGTATGTACTCAGGTTTATAGTGTTTGAAAGAATGTTCTTTCAAGTTCATATAAGAATGTAGCATTTTATTTCCAAGGTGTAGTAAATCTTTGTTTTCTCACAGCAGGGTGATCGCACTACAAGGCTGCAATTTTTACTTGCCCATCAAGTGGGCTTTTGGTAGAAATGACACACCACCAGCAGCGTGTTGTCCACGAGAGGGGGGTGGGATGGGGGGGCCAGCAGGAGAGGACTAGTTGTTCTTCTATTGGTATGTACTCAGGATTTATAGATTTTGAAAGAATGTTCTTTCAAGTTCATATAAGAATGTAGCATTTTATTTTTAAAGTGTAGTAAATGTTTGTTTTCTCACAGCAGGGTGATCGCACTACAAGGCTGCAATTTTTATTTGCCAATCCAGTGGGCTTTTGGTGGAAATGACACACCACCAGCAGCATGTTGTCCACGAGAGGGGGGTGGGATGGGGGGGCGAGCAGGGGAGGACAAGTTGTTCTTCTATTGGTATGTACTCAGGCTTTATAGTGTTTGAAAGAATGTTCTTTTAAGTTCATATTAGAGTGTAGCATTTTATTTCCAAAGTGTAGTAAATCTTTGTTTTCTCACAGCAGGGTGATCGCGCTACAAGGCTGCAATTTATATTTGCCCATCAAGTGGGCTTTTGGTGGAAATGACACACCACCAGCAGCATGTACTCCACGAGAGGGGGGTGGGATGCCGGGGACGAGCAGGAGAGGACAAGTTGTTCTTCTATTGGTATGTACTCAGACTTTATAGTGTTTGAAAGAATGTTCTTTCAAGTTCATATAAGAATGTAGCATTTTATTTCCAAAGTGTAGTAAATGTCTGTTTTCTCACAGCAGGGTGATCGCACTACAAGGCTGCAATTTTTATTTGCCCATCATGTGGGCTTTTGGTGGAAATGACACACCACCAGCAGCATGTTGTCCACGAGAGGGGGGTGGGATGGGGGGGCGAGCAGGAGAGGACAATTTGTTCATCTATTGGTATGTACTCAGGATTTATAGTGTTTGAAAGAATGTTCTTTCAAGTTCATATTAGAGTGTAGCATTTTATTTCCAAAGTGTAGTAAATCTTTGTTTTCTCACAGCAGGGTGATCGCACTACAAGGCTGCAATTTTTATTTGCCCATCAAGTGGGCTTTTGGTGGAACTGACACACCACCAGCAGCATGTTGTCCATGAGAGGTGGGTGGGATGGGGGGCGAGCAGGAGAGGACAAGTTGTTCTTCTATTGGTATGTACTCAGGCTTTACAGTGTTTGAAAGAATGTTCTTTCAAGTTCATATAAGAATGTAGCATTTTATTTCCAAAGTGTAGTAAATGTCTGTTTTCTCACACCAGGGTGATCGCACTACTAGGCTGCAATTTTTATTTGCCCATCAAGTGGGCTTTTGATGGAAATAACACACCACCAGCAGCATGTTGTCCACGAGAGGGGTGGTGGGATTGGGGGGGCAAGCGGAAGAGGACAAGTTGTTCTTCTATTGGTATGTACTCAGGCTTTATAGTGTTTTAAAGAATGTTCTTTCAAGTTCATATAAGAATGTAGCATTTTATTTCTAGATTGTAGTAAATCTTTGTTTTCTCACAGCAGGGTGATCGCACTACAAGGCTGCAATTTTTATTTGCCCATCAAGTGGGCTTTTGGTGGAAATAACACACCACCAGCAGCATGTTGTCCACGAGAGGGGGGTTGGATGTGGGGGCGAGCAGGAGAGGACAAGTTGTTCCTCTATTGGTATGTACTCAGGCTTTATAGTGTTTGAAAGAATGTTCTTTCAAGTTCATATAAGAATGTAGCATTTTATTTCCAAAGTGTAGTAAATCTTTGTTTTCTCACAGCAGGGTGATCGCACTACAAGGCTGCATTTTTTATTTGCCCATCAAGTGGGCTTTTGGTGGAAATGACACACCACCAGCAGCATGTTGTCCACGAGAGGGGGGTGGGATGCCGGGGATGAGCAGGAGAGGACAAGTTGTTCTTCTATTGGTATGTACTCAGGCTTTATAGTGTTTGAAAGACTGTTCTTTCAAGTTCATATAAGAATGTAGCATTTTATTTCCAAAGTGTAGTAAATCTTTGTTTTCTCACAGCAGGGTGATCGCACTACAAGGCTGCAATTTTTATTTGCCCATCAAGTGGGCTTTTGGTGGAAATGACACACCACCAACAGCATGTTGTCCACGAGAGGGGGGTTGGATGGGGGGCCGAGCAGGAGAGGACAAGTTGTTCTTCTATTGGTATGTACTAAGGATTTATAGTGTTTGAAAGAATGTTCTTTCAAGTTCATATAAGAATGTAGCATTTTATTTCCAAAGTGAAGTAAATTTTTGTTTTCTCACAGCAGGGTGATCGCACAACAAGGCTGCAATTTTTATTTGCCCATCAAGTGGGCTTTTGGTGGAAATGACACACCACCAGCAGCGTGTTGTCCACGAGAGGGGGTTGGGATGTGGGGGCCAGCAGGAGAGGACAAGTTGTTCTTCTATTGGTATGTACTCAGGATTTATAGTGTTTGAAAGAATGTTCTTTCAAGTTCATATAAGAATGTAGCATTTTATTTCCAAAGTGTAGTAAATCTTTGTTTTCTCACAGCAGGGTGATCGCACTACAAGGCTGCAATTTTTATTTGCCAATCAAGTAGGCTTTTGGTGGAAATGACACACCACCAGCAGCATGTTGTCCACGAGAGGGGGGTGGGATGGGAGGGCGAGCAGGAGAGGACAAGTTGTTCTTCTATTCGTATGTACTCAAGCTTTATAGTCTTTGAAAGAATGTTCTTTCAAGTTCATATAAGAATGTATCATTTTATTTCCAAAGTAGTAAATCTTTGTTTTCTCACAGCAGGGTGATCGCACTATAAGGCTGCAATTTTTATTTGCCCATGTGGTGGGCTTTTGGTGGAAATGACACACCACCAGCAGCATGTTGTCCACGAGAGGGGGGTGGGATGAGGGGGGCGAGCAGGAGATCACAAGTTGTTCTTCTATTGGTATGTACTCAGGATTTATAGTGTTTGAAAGAATGTTCTTTCAAGTTCATATAAGAATGTAGCATTTTATTTCCAAAGTCTAGTAAATTTTAGTTTTCTCACAGCAGGGTGATCACACTACAAGGCTGCAATATTTATTTGCCCATCAAGTGGACTTTTGGTGGAAATGACACCCCACCAGCAGCATGTTGTCCACGAGAGGGGCGTGGGATGGGGGGGCGAGCAGGAGAGGACAAGTTGTTGTTCTATTGGTATGTACTCAGTCTTTATAGTGTTTGAAAGAATGTTCTTTCAAGTTCATATTAGAGTGTAGCATTTTATTTCCAAAGTGTAGTAAATCTTTGTTTTCTCACAGCAGGGTGATCGCACTACAAGGCTGCAATTTATATTTGCCCATCAAGTGGGCTTTTGGTGGAAATGACACACCACTAGCAGCATGTACTCCACGAGAGGGGGGTGGGTTGCCGGGGACGAGCAGGAGAGGACAAGTTGTTGTTCTATTGGTATGTACTCAGTCTTTATAGTGTTTGAAAGAATGTTCTTTCAAGTTCATATAAAAATGTAGCATTTTATTTCCAAAGTGTAGGAAATCTTTGTTTTCTCACAGCAGGTTGATCGCACTACAAGGCTGCAATTTTTATTTGCCCATCAAGTGGGCTTTTGGTGGAAATGGCACACCACCAGCAGCATGTTGTCCACGAGAGGGGGGTGGGATTGGGGGGCGAGCAGGAGAGGACAAGTTGTTCTTCTATTGGTATGTACTCAGGATTTATAGTGTTTGAAAGAATGTTCTTTCAAGTTCATATAAGAATGTAGCATTTTTTTTCCAAAGAGTAGTAAATGATTGTTTTCTCACTCCAGGGTGATCGCACTACAAGGCTGCAATTTTTATTTGCCCAGCAAGTGGGCTTTTGGTGGAAATAACACACCACCTGCAGAATGTTGTCCACGACAGGGGGGGTGGGATGGGCGGGCGAGCGGAAGAGGACAAGATGTTGTTCTATTGGTATGTACTCAGGCTTTATAGTGTTTAAAAGAATGTTCTTTCAAGTTCATATAAGAATGTAGCATTTTATTTCCAAAGTGTAGTAAATCTTTGTTTTCTCACAGCAGGGTGATCGCACTACAAGGCTGCAATTTTTATTTGCCCATCAAGTGGGCTTTTGGTGGAAATGACACACCACCAGCAGCATGTTGTCCACGAGAGGGTGGTGTGGGGGGTGGGGGTGGGGGGGGGCGAGCGTAAGAGGACAAGTTGTTCTTCTATTGGTATGTACTCAAGCTTTATAGTGTTTGAAAGAATGTTCGTTCAAGTTCATATAGGAATGTAGCATTTTATTTCCAAAGTGTACTAAATCTTTGTTTTCTCACAGCAGTGTGATCACACTACAAGGCTGCAATTTTTATTTGCCCATCAAGTGGGCTTTTGGTGGAAATGGCACACCACCAGCAGCATGTTGTCCACGAGAGGGGGGTGGGATGAGGGGGCGAGCAGGAGAGGACAAGTTGTTCTTCTATTGGTATGTACTCAGGATTTATAGTGTTTGAAAGAATGTTCTTTCAAGTTCATATAAGAATGTAGCATTTTATTTCCAAAGTGTAGTAAATCTTTGTTTTCTCACAGCAGGGTGATCGCACTACAAGGCTGCAATTTTTATTTGTCCATCAAGTGGGCTTTTGGTGGAAATGACACACCACCAGCAGCATGTTGTCCACGAGAGGGGGGTGGGATGGGGGGGCGAGCAGGAGAGGACAAGTTGTTCTTCTATTGGTATGTACTCAAGCTTTATAGTGTTTGAAAGAATGTTCTTTCAAGTTCATATAAGAATGTAGCATTTTATTTCCAAAGTGTAGTAAATCTTTGTTTTCTCACAGCAGGGTGATCGCACTACAAGGCTGCAATTTTTATAAGCCCATCAAGTGGGCTTTTGTGGGAAATAACACACCACCAGCAGCATGTTGTCCAAGACAGGGGGGGTTGGATGGGGGGGTGAGTGGAAGAGGACAAGTTGTTCTTCTATTGGTATGTCCTCAGGCTTTATAGTGTTTGAAAGAATGTTCTTTCAAGTTCATATAAGAATGTAGCATTTTATTTCCAAAGTGTAGTGAATCTTTATTTTCTCACAGCAGGGTGATCGCACTACAAGGCTGCAATTTTTATTTGCCCAACAAGTGGGCTTTTGCTGGAAATGACACACCACCAGCAGCATGTTGTCCATGAGAGGGGGGTGGGATGGGGGGGCGAGCAGGAGAGCACAAGTTGTTTTTCTATTGGTATGTACTCAGGCTTTATAGTGTTTGAAAGAATTTTCTTTAGAGTTCATATAGGAATGTAGCATTTTATTTCCAAAGTGTAGTAAATCTTTGTTTTCTCACAGCAGGGTGATTGCACTACAAGGCTGCAATTTTTATTTGCCCATCAAGTGGGCTTTTGGTGGAAATGACACACCACCAGCAGCATGTTGTCCACGAGAGGCGGGTGGGATGAGTGGGCCAGCAGGAGAGGACAAGTTGTTCTTCTATTAGTATGTACTCAGCATTTATTGTGTTTGAAAGAATGTTCTTTCAAGTTCATATAAGAATGTAGCATATTATTCCCAACGTGTAGTAAATCTTTGTTTTCTCACAGCAGGGTGATCGCATTACAAGGCTGCAATTTTTATTTGCCCATCAAGTGGATTTTTGGTGGAAATGACACACCACCTGCAGCATGTTGTCCACGAGAGGGGGGTGTTATGGGGGGGCGAGCAGGGGAGCACAAGTTGTTCTTCTATTGGTATGTACTCAGGCTTTATAGTGTTTGAAAGAATGTTCTTTCAAGTTCATATAAGAATGTAGCATTTTATTTCCAAAGTGTAGTAAATGTTTGTTTTCTCACACCAGGGTGATCGCACTACAAGGCTGATATTTTTATTTGCCCACCAAGTGGGCTTTTGGTGGATATAACACACCACCAGCAGCATGTTGTCCACGAGAGGGGAGGTGGGATGGGGGGGCGATCGGAAGAGGACAAGTTGTTCTTCTATTGGTATGTCCTCAGGCTTTATAGTGTTTGAAAGAATGTTCTTTCAAGTTCATATAAGAATGTAGCATTTTATTTCCAAAGTGTAGTAAATCTTTGTTTTCTCACAGCAGGGTGATCGCACTACAAGGCTGCAATTTTTATTTGCCCATCAAGTGGGCTTTTGGTGGAAATGACACACCACCAGCAGCATGTTCTCCACGAGAGGATGGCGGGGGGGGGGGGGGGGGGGGGGCGAGCGTAAGAGGACAAGTTTTTCTTCTAATGGTATGTACTCAGGCTTTATAGTGTTTGAAACAATGTTCGTTTAAGTTCATATAAGAATGTAGCATTTTATTTCCAAAGTGTAGTAAATCTTTGTTTTCTCACAGCAGGGTGATCGCACTACAAGGCTGCATATTTTATTTGCCCATCAACTGGGCTTTTGGTGGAAATGGCACACCACCAGCAGCATGTTGTCCACGAGAGGGGGGTGGGATGGGGGGCCCAGCAGGAGAGGACAAGTTGTTCTTCTAATGGTATGTACTCAGCATTTATAGTGTTTGAAAGAATGTTCTTTCAAGTTCATATATGAATGTAGCATTTTATTTCCAAAGTGTAGTAAATGTTTGTTTTCTCACAGCTGGGTGATCGCACTACAAGGCTGCAATTTTTATTTGCCCATCAAGTGGGCTTTTGATGGAAATGACACACCACCAGCAGCATGTTGTCCACGAGAAGGGGGTAGGATGGGGGGGCGAGCAGGAGAGGACAAGTTGTTCTTGTATTGGTATGTACTCAGGTTTATAGTGTTTGAAAGAATGTTCTTTCAAGTTCATATAAGAATGTAGCATTTTATTTCCAAGGTGTAGTAAATCTTTGTTTTCTCACAGCAGGGTGATCGCACTACAAGGCTGCAATTTTTACTTGCCCATCAAGTGGGCTTTTGGTAGAAATGACACACCACCAGCAGCGTGTTGTCCACGAGAGGGGGGTGGGATGGGGGGGCCAGCAAGAGAGGACAAGTTGTTCTTCTATTGGTATGTACTCAGGATTTATAGATTTTGAAAGAATGTTCTTTCAAGTTCATATAAGAATGTAGCATTTTATTTTTAAAGTGTAGTAAATGTTTGTTTTCTCACAGCAGGGTGATCGCACTACAAGGCTGCAATTTTTATTTGCCAATCCAGTGGGCTTTTGGTGGAAATGACACACCACCAGCAGCATGTTGTCCACGAGATGGGGGTGGGATGGGGGGGCGAGCAGGGGAGGACAAGTTGTTCTTCTATTGGTATGTACTCAGGCTTTATAGTGTTTGAAAGAATGTTCTTTTAAGTTCATATTAGAGTGTAGCATTTTATTTCCAAAGTGTAGTAAATCTTTGTTTTCTCACAGCAGGTTGATCGCGCTACAAGGCTGCAATTTATATTTGCCCATCAAGTGGGCTTTTGGTGGAAATGACACACCACCAGCAGCATGTACTCCACGAGAGGGGGGTGGGATGCCGGGGACGAGCAGGAGAGGACAAGTTGTTCTTCTATTGGTATGTACTCAGACTTTATAGTGTTTGAAAGAATGTTCTTTCAAGTTCATATAAGAATGTAGCATTTTATTTCCAAAGTGTAGTAAATCTTTGTTTTCTCACAGCAGGGTGATCGCACTACAAGGCTGCAATTTTTATTTGCCCATCAAGTGGGCTTTTGGTGGAAATGACACACCACCAGCAGCATGTTGTCCATGAGAGGTGGGTGGGATGGGGGGCGAGCAGGAGAGGACAAGTTGTTCTTCTATTGGTATGTACTCAGGCTTTACAGTGTTTGAAAGAATGTTCTTTCAAGTTCATATAAGAATGTAGCATTTTATTTCCAAAGTGTAGTAAATGTCTGTTTTCTCACACCAGGGTGATCGCACTACTAGGCTGCAATTTTTATTTGCCCATCAATTGGGCTTTTGATGGAAATAACACACCACCAGCAGCATGTTGTCCACGAGAGGGGTGGTGGGATTGGGGGGGCAAGCGGAAGAGGACAAGTTGTTCTTCTATTGGTATGTACTCAGGCTTTATAGTGTTTTAAAGAATGTTCTTTCAAGTTCATATAAGAATGTAGCATTTTAATTCTAGATTGTAGTAAATCTTTGTTTTCTCACAGCAGGGTGATCGCACTACAAGGCTGCAATTTTTATTTGCCCATCAAGTGGGCTTTTGGTGGAAATAACACACCACCAGCAGCATGTTGTCCACGAGAGGGGGGTTGGATGTGGGGGCGAGCAGGAGAGGACAAGTTGTTCCTCTATTGGTATGTACTCAGGCTTTATAGTGTTTGAAAGAATGTTATTTCAAGTTCATATAAGAATGTAGCATTTTATTTCCAAAGTGTAGTAAATCTTTGTTTTCTCACAGCAGGGTGATCGCACTACAAGGCTGCATTTTTTATTTGCCCATCAAGTGGGCTTTTGGTGGAAATGACACACCACCAGCAGCATGTTGTCCACGAGAGGGGGGTGGGATGCCGGGGATGAGCAGGAGAGGACAAGTTGTTCTTCTATTGGTATGTACTCAGGCTTTATAGTGTTTGAAAGACTGTTCTTTCAAGTTCATATAAGAATGTAGCATTTTATTTCCAAAGTGTAGTAAATCTTTGTTTTCTCACAGCAGGGTGATCGCACTACAAGGCTGCAATTTTTATTTGCCCATCAAGTGGGCTTTTGGTGGAAATGACACACCACCAACATCATGTTGTCCACGAGAGGGGGGTTGGATGGGGGGCCGAGCAGGAGAGGACAAGTTGTTCTTCTGTTGGTATGTACTAAGGATTTATAGTGTTTGAAAGAATGTTCTTTCAAGTTCATATAAGAATGTAGCATTTTATTTCCAAAGTGAAGTAAATTTTTGTTTTCTCACAGCAGGGTGATCGCACAACAAGGCTGCAATTTTTATTTGCCCATCAAGTGGGCTTTTGGTGGAAATGACACACCACCAGCAGCGTGTTGTCCACGAGAGGGGGGTGGGATGTGGGGGCCAGCAGGAGAGGACAAGTTGTTCTTCTATTCGTATGTACTCAGGCTTTATAGTCTTTGAAAGAATGTTCTTTCAAGTTCATATAAGAATGTATCATTTTATTTCCAAAGTAGTAAATCTTTGTTTTCTCACAGCAGGGTGATCGCACTATAAGGCTGCAATTTTTATTTGCCCATGTGGTGGGCTTTTGGTGGAAATGACACACCACCAGCAGCATGTTGTCCACGAGAGGGGGGTGGGATGGGGGGGGCGAGCAGGAGATCACAAGTTGTTCTTCTATTGGTATGTACTCAGGATTTATAGTGTTTGAAAGAATGTTCTTTCAAGTTCATATAAGAATGTAGCATTTTATTTCCAAAGTCTAGTAAATTTTAGTTTTCTCACAGCAGGGTGATCACACTACAAGGCTGCAATATTTATTTGCCCATCAAGTGGACTTTTGGTGGAAATGACACACCACCAGCAGCATGTTGTCCACGAGAGGGGCGTGGGATGGGGGGGCGAGCAGGAGAGGACAAGTTGTTCTTCTATTGGTATGTACTCAGGCTTTATAGTGTTTGAAAGAATGTTCTTTCTAGTTCATATAAGAATGTATCATTTTATTTCCAAAGTAGTAAATCTTTGTTTTCTCACAGTAGGGTGATCGCACTATAAGGCTGCAATTTTTATTTGCCCATGTGGTGGGCTTTTGGTGGAAATGACACACCACCAGCAGCATGTTGTCCACGAGAGGGGGGTGGGATGGGGGGGCGAACAGGAGATCACAAGTTGTTCTTCTATTGGTATGTACTCAGGATTTATAGTGTTTGAAAGAATGTTCTTTCAAGTTCATATAAGAATGTAGCATTTTATTTCCAAAGTGTAGTAAATCTTTGTTTTCTCACAGCAGGGTGATCACACTACAAGGCTGCAATTTTTAATTGCCCATCAAGTGGGCTTTTGGTGGAAATGACACACCACCAGCAGCATGTTGTCCACGAGAGGAGTGTTTGATGGGGGGGCGAGCAGGAGAGGACAAGTTGTTCTTCTATTGGTATGTACTCAGGCTTTATAATGTTTGAAAGAATGTTCTTTCAAGTTCATATAAGAATGTAGCATTTTATTTCCAAAGTGTAGTAAATCTCTGTTTTCTCACAGCAGGGTGATCGCACTACAAGGCTGCAATTTTTATTTGCCCATCAAGTGGGCTTTTGGTGGAAATGACACACCACCAGCAGCATGTTGTCCACGAGAGGGGGGTTGGATGGGGGGGCGAGCAGGAGGGGACTAGTTGTTCTTCTATTGGTATGTACTCAGGCTTTATAGTGTTTGAAAGAATGTTCTTTCTAGTTCATATAAGAATGTATCATTTTATTTCCAAAGTAGTAAATCTTTGTTTTCTCACAGCAGGGTGATCGCACTATAAGGCTGCAATTTTTATTTGCCCATGTGGTGGGCTTTTGGTGGAAATGACACACCACCAGCAGCATGTTGTCCACGAGAGGGGGGTGGGATGGGGGGGCGAGCAGGAGACCACAAGTTGTTCTTCTATTGGTATGTACTCAGGATTTATAGTGTTTGAAAGAATGTTCTTTCAAGTTCATATAAGAATGTAGCATTTTATTTCCAAAGTCTAGTAAATTTTAGTTTTCTCACAGCAGGGTGATCACACTACAAGGATGCAATATTTATTTGCCCATCAAGTGGACTTTTGGTGGAAATGACACACCACCAGCAGCATGTTGTCCACGAGAGGGGCGTGGGATGGGGGGGCGAGCAGGAGAGGGCAAGTTGTTCTTCTATTGGTATATACTCAGGCTTTATAGTGTTTGAAAGAATGTTCTTTCAAGATCATATGAGAATGTAGCATTTTATTTCCAAAGTGTAGTAAATCTTTGTTTTCTCACAGCAGGGTGATCGCACTACAAGGCTGCAATTTTTATTTGCCCATCAAGTGGGCTTTTGGTGGAAATGACACACCACCAGCATCATATTGTCCACGAGAGTGGGGTGGGATGGGGGGGCGAGAAGGAGAGGACAAGTTGTTCTTCTATTTGTATGTACACAGGCTTTATAGTGTTTGATAGAATGTTCTTACAAGTTCATATAAGAATGTAGCATTTTATATCCAAAGTGTAGTAAATCTTTGTTTTCTCACAGCAGGGTGATCGCACTACAAGGCTGCAATTTTTATTTGCCCATCAAGTGGGCTTTTGGTGGAAATGACACACCACCAGCAGCATGTTGTCCACGAGAGGGGGGTGGGATGCGGGGGTGAGCAGGAGAGTACAAGTTGTTCTTCTATTGGTATGTACTCAGGCTTTATAGTGTTTGAAAGAATGTTCTTTCAAGTTCATATAAAAATGTAGCATTTTATTTCCATAGTGTAGTAAATTTTTGTTTTCTCACAGCAGGATGATCGCACTACAAGGCTGCAATTTTTATTTGCCCATCAAGTGGGCTTTTGGTGGAAATAACACACCACCTGCAGAATGTTGTCCACGACAGGGGGGGTGGGATGGGGGGGCGAGCGGAAGAGGACAAGATGTTGTTCTATTGGTATGTACTCAGGCTTTATAGTGTTTAAAAGAATGTTCTTTCAAGTTCATATAAGAATGTAGCATTTCATTTCCAAAGTGTAGTAAATCTTTGTTTTCTCACAGCAGGGTGATCGCACTACAAGGCTGCAATTTTTATTTGCCCATCAAGTGGGCTTTTGGTGGAAATGACACACCACCAGCTGCATGTTGTCCACGAGAGGGTGGTGTGGGGGGTGGGGGTGGGGGGGGAGCGAGCGTAAGAGGACAAGTTGTTCTTCTATTGGTATGTACTCAAGCTTTATAGTGTTTGAAAGAATGTTCGTTCAAGTTCATATAGGAATGTAGCATTTTATTTCCAAAGTGTAGTAAATCTTTGTTTTCTCACAGCAGTGTGATCACACTACAAGGCTGCAATTTTTATTTGCCCATCAAGTGGGCTTTTGGTGGAAATGGCACACCACCAGCAGCATGTTGTCCACGAGAGGGGGGTGGGATGAGGGGGCGAGCAGGAGAGGACAAGTTGTTCTTCTATTGGTATGTACTCAGGATTTATAGTGTTTGAAAGAATGTTCTTTCAAGTTCATATAAGAATGTAGCATTTTATTTCCAAAGTGTAGTAAATCTTTGTTTTCTCACAGCAGGGTGATCGCACTACAAGGCTGCAATTTTTATTTGTCCATCAAGTGGGCTTTTGGTGGAAATGACACACCACCAGCAGCATGTTGTCCACGAGAGGGGGGTGGGATGGGGGGGCGAGCAGGAGAGGACAAGTTGTTCTTCTATTGGTATGTACTCAGCCTTTATAGTGTTTGAAAGAATGTTCTTTCAAGTTCATATTAGAGTGTATCATTTTATTTCCAAAGTGTAGTAAATCTTTGTTTTCTCACAGCAGGGTGATCGCACTACAAGGCTGCAATTTATATTTGCCCATCAAGTGGGCTTTTGGTGGAAATGACACACCACCAACAGCATGTACTCCACGAGAAGGGGGTGGGATGCCGGGGACGAGCAGGAGAGGACAAGTTGTTGTTCTATTGGTATGTACTCAGTCTTTATAGTGTTTGAAAGAATGTTCTTTCAAGTTCATATAAAAATGTAGCATTTCATTTCCAGAGTGTAGTAAATCTTTGTTTTCTCACAGCAGGGTGATCGCACTACATGGCTGCAATTTTTATTTGCCCATCAAGTGGGCTTTTGGTGGAAAAGACACACCACCAGCAGCATGTTGTCCACGAGAGGGGGGTTGGATGGGGGGGTGAGCAGGAGAGGACAAGTTGTTCTTCTATTGGTATGTACTCAAGCTTTATAGTGTTTGAAAGAATGTTCTTTCAAGTTCATATAAGAATGTAGCATTTTATTTCCAAAGTGTAGTAAATGTTTGTTTTCTCACAGCAGGGTGATCGCACTACAAGGCTGCAATTTTTATAAGCCCATCAAGTGGGCTTTTGTGGGAAATAACACACCACCAGCAGCATGTTGTCCAAGACAGGGGGGGTTGGATGGGGGGGTGAGCGGAAGAGGACAAGTTGTTCTTCTATTGGTATGTCCTCAGGCTTTATAGTGTTTGAAAGAATGATCTTTCAAGTTCATATAAGAATGTAGCATTTTATTTCCAAAGTGTAGTGAATCTTTATTTTCTCACAGCAGGGTGATCGCACTACAAGGCTGCAATTTTTATTTGCCCATCAAGTGGTCTTTTGCTGGAAATGACACACCACCAGCAGCATGTTGTCCATGAGAGGGGGGTGGGATGGGGGGGCGAGCAGGAGAGCACAAGTTGTTCTTCTATTGGTATGTATTCAGGCTTTATAGTGTTTGAAAGAATTTTCTTTAGAGTTCATATAGGAATGTAGCATTTTATTTCCAAAGTGTAGTAAATCTTTGTTTTCTCACAGCAGGGTGATTGCACTACAAGGCTGCAATTTTTATTTGCCCATCAAGTGGGCTTTTGGTGGAAATGACACACCACCAGCAGCATGTTGTCCACGAGAGGCGGGTGGGATGAGTGGGCCAGCAGGAGAGGACAAGTTGTTCTTCTATTAGTATGTACTCAGCATTTATTGTGTTTGTATGAATGTTCTTTCAAGTTCATATAAGAATGTAGCATATTATTCCCAACGTGTAGTAAATCTTTGTTTTCTCACAGCAGGGTGATCGCATTACAAGGCTGCAATT
This sequence comes from Schistocerca serialis cubense, assembly GCF_023864345.2. Classification (NCBI taxonomy): domain Eukaryota; kingdom Metazoa; phylum Arthropoda; class Insecta; order Orthoptera; family Acrididae; genus Schistocerca; species Schistocerca serialis. Next base: position 155,345,142 of record NC_064649.1, on the reverse strand, counting down.
TTTATTTGCCCATCAAGTGGATTTTTGGTGGAAATGACACACCACCTGCAGCATGTTGTCCACGAGAGGGGGGTGTTATGGGGGGGCGAGCAGGGGAGCACAAGTTGTTCTTCTATTGGTATGTACTCAGGCTTTATAGTGTTTGAAAGAATGTTCTTTCAAGTTCATATAAGAATGTAGCATTTTATTTCCAAAGTGTAGTAAATGTTTGTTTTCTCACACCAGGGTGATCGCACTACAAGGCTGATATTTTTATTTGCCCATCAAGTGGGCTTTTGGTGGATATAACACACCACCAGCAGCATGTTGTCCACGAGAGGGGGGGTGGGATGGGGGGGCGATCGGAAGAGGACAAGTTGTTCTTCTATTGGTATGTCCTCAGGCTTTATAGTGTTTGAAAGAATGTTCTTTCAAGTTCATATAAGAATGTAGCATTTTATTTCCAAAGTGTAGTAAATCTTTGTTTTCTCACAGCAGGGTGATCGCACTACAAGGCTGCATATTTTATTTGCCCATCAACTGGGCTTTTGGTGGAAATGGCACACCACCAGCAGCATGTTGTCCACGAGAGGGGGGTGGGATGGGGGGCCCAGCAGGAGAGGACAAGTTGTTCTTCTAGTGGTATGTACTCAGCATTTATAGTGTTTGAAAGAATGTTCTTTCAAGTTCATATAAGAATGTAGCATTTTATTTCCAAAGTGTAGTAAATGTTTGTTTTCTCACAGCTGGGTGATCGCACTACAAGGCTGCAATTTTTATTTGCCCATCAAGTGGGCTTTTGATGGAAATGACACACCACCAGCAGCATGTTGTCCACGAGAAGGGGGTAGGATGGGGGGGCGAGCAGGAGAGGACAAGTTGTTCTTGTATTGGTATGTACTCAGGTTTATAGTGTTTGAAAGAATGTTCTCTCAAGTTCATATAAGAATGTAGCATTTTATTTCCAAGGTGTAGTAAATCTTTGTTTTCTCACAGCAGGGTGATCGCACTACAAGGCTGCAATTTTTACTTGCCCATCAAGTGGGCTTTTGGTAGAAATGACACACCACCAGCAGCGTGTTGTCCACAAGAGGGGGGTGGGATGGGGGGGCCAGCAGGAGAGGACAAGTTGTTCTTCTATTGGTATGTACTCAGGATTTATAGATTTTGAAAGAATGTTCTTTCAAGTTCATATAAGAATGTAGCATTTTATTTTTAAAGTGTAGTAAATGTTTGTTTTCTCACAGCAGGGTGATCGCACTACAAGGCTGCAATTTTTATTTGCCAATCCAGTGGGCTTTTGGTGGAAATGACACATCACCAGCAGCATGTTGTCCACGAGAGGGGGGTGGGATGGGGGGGCGAGCAGGGGAGGACAAGTTGTTCTTCTATTGGTATGTACTCAGGCTTTATAGTGTTTGAAAGAATGTTCTTTTAAGTTCATATTAGAGTGTAGCATTTTATTTCCAAAGTGTAGTAAATCTTTGTTTTCTCACAGCAGGGTGATCGCGCTACAAGGCTGCAATTTATATTTGCCCATCAAGTGGGCTTTTGGTGGAAATGACACACCACCAGCAGCATGTACTCCACGAGAGGGGGGTGGGATGCCGGGGACGAGCAGGAGAGGACAAGTTGTTCTTCTATTGGTATGTACTCAGACTTAATAGTGTTTGAAAGAATGTTCTTTCAAGTTCATATAAGAATGTAGCATTTTATTTCCAAAGTGTAGTAAATGTTTGTTTTCTCACAGCAGGGTGATCGCACTACAAGGCTGCAATTTTTATTTGCCCATCATGTGGGCTTTTGGTGGAAATGACACACCACCAGCAGCATGTTGTCCACGAGAGGGGGGTGGGATGGGGGGGCGAGCAGGAGAGGACAATTTGTTCTTCTATTGGTATGTACTCAGGATTTATAGTGTTTGAAAGAATGTTCTTTCAAGTTCATATTAGAGTGTAGCATTTTATTTCCAAAGTGTAGTAAATCTTTGTTTTCTCACAGCAGGGTGATCGCACTACAAGGCAGCAATTTTTATTTGCCCATCAAGTGGGCTTTTGGTGGAAATGACACACCACCAGCAGCATGTTGTCCATGAGAGGTAGGTGGGATGGGGGGCGAGCAGGAGAGGACAAGTTGTTCTTCTATTGGTATGTACTCAGGCTTTACAGTGTTTGAAAGAATGTTCTTTCAAGTTCATATAAGAATGTAGCATTTTATTTCCAAAGTGTAGTAAATGTCTGTTTTCTCACACCAGGGTGATCGCACTACTAGGCTGCAATTTTTATTTGCCCATCAAGTGGGCTTTTGATGGAAATAACACACCACCAGCAGCATGTTGTCCACGAGAGGGGTGGTGGGATTGGGGGGGCAAGCGGAAGAGGACAAGTTGTTCTTCTATTGGTATGTACTCAGGCTTTATAGTGTTTTAAAGAATGTTCTTTCAAGTTCATATAAGAATGTAGCATTTTATTTCTAGATTGTAGTAAATCTTTGTTTTCTCACAGCAGGGTGATCGCACTACAAGGCTGCAATTTTTATTTGCCCATCAAGTGGGCTTTTGGTGGAAATAACACACCACCAGCAGCATGTTGTCCACGAGAGGGGGGTTGGATGTGGGGGCGAGCAGGAGAGGACAAGTTGTTCCTCTATTGGTATGTACTCAGGCTTTATAGTGTTTGAAAGAATGTTATGTCAAGTTCATATAAGAATGTAGCATTTTATTTCCAAAGTGTAGTAAATCTTTGTTTTCTCACAGCAGGGTGATCGCACTACAAGGCTGCATTTTTTATTTGCCCATCAAGTGGGCTTTTGGTGGAAATGACACACCACCAGCAACATATTGTCCACGAGAGGGGGGTTGGATGGGGGGGTGAGCAGAAGAGGACAAGTTGTTCTTCTATTGGTATGTACTCAGGCTTTATAGTGTTTGAAAGAATGTTCTTTCAAGTTCATATAAGAATGTAGCATTTTATTTCCAAAGTGTAGTAAATCTTTGTTTTCTCACAGCAGGGTGATCACACTACAAGGCTGCAATTTTTAATTGCCCATCAAGTGGGCTTTTGGTGGAAATGACACACCACCAGCAGCATGTTGTCCACGAGAGGAGTGTTTGATGGGGGGGCGAGCAGGAGACGACAAGTTGTTCTTCTATTGGTATGTACTCAGGCTTTATAATGTTTGAAAGAATGTTCTTTCAAGTTCATATAAAAATGTAGCATTTCATTTCCAGAGTGTAGTAAATCTTTGTTTTCTCACAGCAGGGTGATCGCACTACAAGGCTGCAATTTTTATTTGCCCATCAAGTGGGCTTTTGGTGGAAATGACACACCACCAGCAGCATGTTGTCCACGAGAGGGTGGTGTGGGGGGTGGGGGTGGGGGGGGGGGCGAGCGTAAGAGGACAAGTTGTTCTTCTATTGGTATGTACTCAAGCTTTATAGTGTTTGAAAGAATGTTCTTTCAAGTTCATATAAAAATGTAGCATTTTATTTCCATAGTGTAGTAAATTTTTGTTTTCTCACAGCAGGATGATCGCACTACAAGGCTGCAATTTTTATTTGCCCATCAAGTGGGCTTTTGGTGGAAATAACACACCACCTGCAGAATGTTGTCCACGACAGGGGGGGTGGGATGGGGGGGCGAGCGGAAGAGGACAAGATGTTGTTCTATTGGTATGTACTCAGGCTTTATAGTGTTTAAAAGAATATTCTTTCAAGTTCATATAAGAATGTAGCATTTCATTTCCAAAGTTTAGTAAATCTTTGTTTTCTCACAGCAGGGTGATCGCACTACAAGGCTGCAATTTTTATTTGCCCATCAAGTGGGCTTTTGGTGGAAATGACACACCACCAGCTGCATGTTGTCCACGAGAGGGTGGTGTGGGGGGTGGGGGTGGGGGGGGGGCGAGCTTAAGAGGACAAGTTGTTCTTCTATTGGTATGTACTCAGGCTTTATAGTGTTTGAAAGAATGTTCTTTCAAGTTCATATAAAAATGTAGCATTTTATTTCCATAGTGTAGTAAATTTTTGTTTTCTCACAGCAGGATGATCGCACTACAAGGCTGCAATTTTTATTTGCCCATCAAGTGGGCTTTTGGTGGAAATAACACACCACCTGCAGAATGTTGTCCACGACAGGGGGGGTGGGATGGGGGGGCGAGCGGAAGAGGACAAGATGTTGTTCTATTGGTATGTACTCAGGCTTTATAGTGTTTAAAAGAATGTTCTTTCAAGTTCATATAAGAATGTAGCATTTCATTTCCAAAGTGTAGTAAATCTTTGTTTTCTCACAGCAGGGTGATCGCACTACAAGGCTGCAATTTTTATTTGCCCATCAAGTGGGCTTTTGGTGGAAATGACACACCACCAGCTGCATGTTGTCCACGAGAGGGTGGTGTGGGGGGTGGGGGTGGGGGGGGGGCGAGCGTAAGAGGACAAGTTGTTCTTCTATTGGTATGTACTCAAGCTTTATAGTGTTTGAAAGAATGTTCGTTCAAGTTCATATAGGAATGTAGCATTTTATTTCCAAAGTGTAGTAAATCTTTGTTTTCTCACAGCAGTGTGATCACACTACAAGGCTGCAATTTTTATTTGCCCATCAAGTGGGCTTTTGGTGGAAATGGCACACCACCAGCAGCATGTTGTCCACGAGAGGGGGGTGGGATGAGGGGGCGAGCAGGAGAGGACAAGTTGTTCTTCTATTGGTATGTACTCAGGATTTATAGTGTTTGAAAGAATGTTCTTTCAAGTTCATATAAGAATGTAGCATTTTATTTCCAAAGTGTAGTAAATCTTTGTTTTCTCACAGCAGGGTGATCGCACTACAAGGCTGCAATTTTTATTTGTCCATCAAGTGGGCTTTTGGTGGAAATGACACACCACCAGCAGCATGTTGTCCACGAGAGGGGGGTGGGATGGGGGGGCGAGCAGGAGAGGACAAGTTGTTCTTCTATTGGTATGTACTCAGCCTTTATAGTGTTTGAAAGAATGTTCTTTCAAGTTCATATTAGAGTGTATCATTTTATTTCCAAAGTGTAGTAAATCTTTGTTTTCTCACAGCAGGGTGATCGCACTACAAGGCTGCAATTTATATTTGCCCATCAAGTGGGCTTTTGGTGGAAATGACACACCACCAACAGCATGTACTCCACGAGAAGGGGGTGGGATGCCGGGGACGAGCAGGAGAGGACAAGTTGTTGTTCTATTGGTATGTACTCAGTCTTTATAGTGTTTGAAAGAATGTTCTTTCAAGTTCATATAAAAATGTAGCATTTCATTTCCAGAGTGTAGTAAATCTTTGTTTTCTCACAGCAGGGTGATCGCACTACATGGCTGCAATTTTTATTTGCCCATCAAGTGGGCTTTTGGTGGAAAAGACACACCACCAGCAGCATGTTGTCCACGAGAGGGGGGTTGGATGGGGGGGTGAGCAGGAGAGGACAAGTTGTTCTTCTATTGGTATGTACTCAAGCTTTATAGTGTTTGAAAGAATGTTCTTTCAAGTTCATATAAGAATGTAGCATTTTATTTCCAAAGTGTAGTAAATGTTTGTTTTCTCACAGCAGGGTGATCGCACTACAAGGCTGCAATTTTTATAAGCCCATCAAGTGGGCTTTTGTGGGAAATAACACACCACCAGCAGCATGTTGTCCAAGACAGGGGGGGTTGGATGGGGGGGTGAGCGGAAGAGGACAAGTTGTTCTTCTATTGGTATGTACTCAGGCTTTATAGTGTTTGAAAGAATGATCTTTCAAGTTCATATAAGAATGTAGCATTTTATTTCCAAAGTGTAGTGAATCTTTATTTTCTCACAGCAGGGTGATCGCACTACAAGGCTGCAATTTTTATTTGCCCATCAAGTGGTCTTTTGCTGGAAATGACACACCACCAGCAGCATGTTGTCCATGAGAGGGGGGTGGGATGGGGGGGCGAGCAGGAGAGCACAAGTTGTTCTTCTATTGGTATGTACTCAGGCTTTATAGTGTTTGAAAGAATTTTCTTTAGAGTTCATATAGGAATGTAGCATTTTATTTCCAAAGTGTAGTAAATCTTTGTTTTCTCACAGCAGGGTGATTGCACTACAAGGCTGCAATTTTTATTTGCCCATCAAGTGGGCTTTTGGTGGAAATGACACACCACCAGCAGCATGTTGTCCACGAGAGGCGGGTGGGATGAGTGGGCCAGCAGGAGAGGACAAGTTGTTCTTCTATTAGTATGTACTCAGCATTTATTGTGTTTGTATGAATGTTCTTTCAAGTTCATATAAGAATGTAGCATATTATTCCCAACGTGTAGTAAATCTTTGTTTTCTCACAGCAGGGTGATCGCATTACAAGGCTGCAATTTTTATTTGCCCATCAAGTGGATTTTTGGTGGAAATGACACACCACCTGCAGCATGTTGTCCACGAGAGGGGGGTGTTATGGGGGGGCGAGCAGGGGAGCACAAGTTGTTCTTCTATTGGTATGTACTCAGGCTTTATAGTGTTTGAAAGAATGTTCTTTCAAGTTCATATAAGAATGTAGCATTTTATTTCCAAAGTGTAGTAAATGTTTGTTTTCTCACACCAGGGTGATCGCACTACAAGGCTGATATTTTTATTTGCCCATCAAGTGGGCTTTTGGTGGATATAACACACCACCAGCAGCATGTTGTCCACGAGAGGGGGGGTGGGATGGGGGGGCGATCGGAAGAGGACAAGTTGTTCTTCTATTGGTATGTCCTCAGGCTTTATAGTGTTTGAAAGAATGTTCTTTCAAGTTCATATAAGAATGTAGCATTTTATTTCCAAGGTGTAGTAAATCTTTGTTTTCTCACAGCAGGGTGATCGCACTACAAGGCTGCATATTTTATTTGCCCATCAACTGGGCTTTTGGTGGAAATGGCACACCACCAGCAGCATGTTGTCCACGAGAGGGGGGTGGGATGGGGGGCCCAGCAGGAGAGGACAAGTTGTTCTTCTAGTGGTATGTACTCAGCATTTATAGTGTTTGAAAGAATGTTCTTTCAAGTTCATATAAGAATGTAGCATTTTATTTCCAAAGTGTAGTAAATGTTTGTTTTCTCACAGCTGGGTGTTCGCACTACAAGGCTGCAATTTTTATTTGCCCATCAAGTGGGCTTTTGATGGAAATGACACACCACCAGCAGCATGTTGTCCACGAGAAGGGGGTAGGATGGGGGGGCGAGCAGGAGAGGACAAGTTGTTCTTGTATTGGTATGTACTCAGGTTTATAGTGTTTGAAAGAATGTTCTTTCAAGTTCATATAAGAATGTAGCATTTTATTTCCAAGGTGTAGTAAATCTTTGTTTTCTCACAGCAGGGTGATCGCACTACAAGGCTGCAATTTTTACTTGCCCATCAAGTGGGCTTTTGGTAGAAATGACACACCACCAGCAGCGTGTTGTCCACGAGAGGGGGGTGGGATGGGGGGGCCAGCAGGAGAGGACAAGTTGTTCTTCTATTGGTATGTACTCAGGATTTATAGATTTTGAAAGAATGTTCTTTCAAGTTCATATAAGAATGTAGCATTTTATTTTTAAAGTGTAGTAAATGTTTGTTTTCTCACAGCAGGGTGATCGCACTACAAGGCTGCAATTTTTATTTGCCAATCCAGTGGGCTTTTGGTGGAAATGACACATCACCAGCAGCATGTTGTCCACGAGAGGGGGGTGGGATGGGGGGGCGAGCAGGGGAGGACAAGTTGTTCTTCTATTGGTATGTACTCAGGCTTTATAGTGTTTGAAAGAATGTTCTTTTAAGTTCATATTAGAGTGTAGCATTTTATTTCCAAAGTGTAGTAAATCTTTGTTTTCTCACAACAGGGTGATCGCGCTACAAGGCTGCAATTTATATTTGCCCATCAAGTGGGCTTTTGGTGGAAATGACACACCACCAGCAGCATGTACTCCACGAGAGGGGGGTGGGATGCCGGGGACGAGTAGGAGAGGACAAGTTGTTCTTCTATTGGTATGTACTCAGACTTAATAGTGTTTGAAAGAATGTTCTTTCAAGTTCATATAAGAATGTAGCATTTTATTTCCAAAGTGTAGTAAATGTTTGTTTTCTCACAGCAGGGTGATCGCACTACAAGGCTGCAATTTTTATTTGCCCATCATGTGGGCTTTTGGTGGAAATGACACACCACCAGCAGCATGTTGTCCACGAGAGGGGGGTGGGATGGGGGGGCGAGCAGGAGAGGACAATTTGTTCTTCTATTGGTATGTACTCAGGATTTATAGTGTTTGAAAGAATGTTCTTTCAAGTTCATATTAGAGTGTAGCATTTTATTTCCAAAGTGTAGTAAATCTTTGTTTTCTCACAGCAGGGTGATCGCACTACAAGGCTGCAATTTTTATTTGCCCATCAAGTGGGCTTTTGGTGGAAATGACACACCACCAGCAGCATGTTGTCCATGAGAGGTGGGTGGGATGGGGGGCGAGCAGGAGAGGACAAGTTGTTCTTCTATTGGTATGTACTCAGGCTTTACAGTGTTTGAAAGAATGTTCTTTCAAGTTCATATAAGAATGTAGCATTTTATTTCCAAAGTGTAGTAAATGTCTGTTTTCTCACACCAGGGTGATCGCACTACTAGGCTGCAATTTTTATTTGCCCATCAAGTGGGCTTTTGATGGAAATAACACACCACCAGCAGCATGTTGTCCACGAGAGGGGTGGTGGGATTGGGGGGGGCAAGCGGAAGAGGACAAGTTGTTCTTCTATTGGTATGTACTCAGGCTTTATAGTGTTTTAAAGAATGTTCTTTCAAGTTCATATAAGAATGTAGCATTTTATTTCTAGATTGTAGTAAATCTTTGTTTTCTCACAGCAGGGTGATCGCACTACAAGGCTGCAATTTTTATTTGCCCATCAAGTGGGCTTTTGGTGGAAATAACACACCACCAGCAGCATGTTGTCCACGAGAGGGGGGTTGGATGTGGGGGCGAGCAGGAGAGGACAAGTTGTTCCTCTATTGGTATGTACTCAGGCTTTATAGTGTTTGAAAGAATGTTATTTCAAGTTCATATAAGAATGTAGCATTTTATTTCCAAAGTGTAGTAAATCTTTGTTTTCTCACAGCAGGGTGATCGCACTACAAGGCTGCATTTTTTATTTGCCCATCAAGTGGGCTTTTGGTGGAAATGACACACCACCAGCAACATATTGTCCACGAGAGGGGGGTGGGATGGGGGGGTGAGCAGAAGAGGACAAGTTGTTCTTCTATTGGTATGTACTCAGGCTTTATAGTGTTTGAAAGAATGTTCTTTCAAGTTCATATAAGAATGTAGCATTTTATTTCCAAAGTGTAGTAAATCTTTGTTTTCTCACAGCAGGGTGATCACACTACAAGGCTGCAATTTTTAATTGCCCATCAAGTGGGCTTTTGGTGGAAATGACACACCACCAGCAGCATGTTGTCCACGAGAGGAGTGTTTGATGGGGGGGCGAGCAGGAGAGGACAAGTTGTTCTTCTATTGGTATGTACTCAGGCTTTATAATGTTTGAAAGAATGTTCTTTCAAGTTCATATAAGAATGTAGCATTTTATTTCCAAAGTGTAGTAAATCTTTGTTTTCTCACAGCAGGGTGATCGCACTACAAGGCTGAAATTTTTATTTGCCTATCAAGTGGGCTTTTGGTGGAAATGACACACCACCAGCAGCATGTTGTCCACGAGAGGGGGGTTGGATGGGGGGGCGAGCAGGAGAGGACTAGTTGTTCTTCTATTGGTATGTACTCAGGCTTTATAGTGTTTGAAAGAATGTTCTTTCTAGTTCATATAAGAATGTATCATTTTATTTCCAAAGTAGTAAATTTTTGTTTTCTCACAGCAGGGTGATCGCACTATAAGGCTGCAATTTTTATTTGCCCATGTGGTGGGCTTTTGGTGGAAATGACACACCACCAGCAGCATGTTGTCCACGAGAGGGGGGTGGGATGGGGGGGTGAACAGGAGATCACAAGTTTTTCTTCTATTGGTATGTACTCAGGATTTATAGTGTTTGAAAGAATGTTCTTTCAAGTTCATATAAGAATGTATCATTTTATTTCCAAAGTAGTAAATCTTTGTTTTCTCACAGCAGGGTGATCGCACTATAAGGCTGCAATTTTTATTTGCCCATGTGGTGGGCTTTTGGTGGAAATGACACACCACCAGCAGCATTTTGTCCACGAGAGGGGGGTGGGATGGGGGGGCGAGCAGGAGATCACAAGTTGTTCTTCTATTGGTATGTACTCAGGATTTATAGTGTTTGAAAGAATGTTCTTTCAAGTTCATATAAGAATGTAGCATTTTATTTCCAAAGTCTAGTAAATTTTAGTTTTCTCACAGCAGGGTGATCACACTACAAGGCTGCAATATTTATTTGCCCATCAAGTGGACTTTTGGTGGAAATGACACACCACCAGCAGCATGTTGTCCACGAGAGGGGCGTGGGATGGGGGGGCGAGCAGGAGAGGACAAGTTGTTCTTCTATTGGTATGTACTCAGGCTTTATAGTGTTTGAAAGAATGTTCTTTCAAGTTCATATGAGAATGTAGCATTTTATTTCCAAAGTGTAGTAAATCTTTGTTTTCTCACAGCAGGGTGATCGCACTACAAGGCTGCAATTTTTATTTGCCCATCAAGTGGGCTTTTGGTGGAAATGACACACCACCAGCATCATATTGTCCACGAGAGGGGGGTGGGATGTGGGGGCGAGAAGGGGAGGACAAGTTGTTCTTCTATTGGTATGTACACAGGCTTTATAGTGTTTGATAGAATGTTCTTACAAGTTCATATAAGAATGTAGCATTTTATATCCAAAGTGTAGTAAATCTTTGTTTTCTCACAGCAGGGTGATCGCACTACATGGCTGCAATTTTTATTTGCCCATCAAGTGGGCTTTTGGTGGAAATGACACACCACCAGCAGCATATTGTCCACGAGAGGGGGGTTGGATGGGGGGGCGAGCAGGAGAAGACTAGTTGTTCTTCTATTGGTATGTACTCAGGCTTTATAGTGTTTGAAAGAATGTTCTTTCAAGTTCATATAAGAATGTATCATTTTATTTCCAAAGTAGTAAATCTTTGTTTTCTCACAGCAGGGTGATCGCACTATAAGGCTGCAATTTTTATTTGCCCATGTGGTGGGCTTTTGGTGGAAATGACACACCACCAGCAGCATGTTGTCCACGAAAGGGGGGGTGGGATGGGGGGGCGAGCAGGAGATCACAAGTTGTTCTTCTATTGGTATGTACTCAGGATTTATAGTGTTTGAAAGAATGTTCTTTCAAGTTCATATAAGAATGTAGCATTTTATTTCCAAAGTGTAGTAAATCTTAGTTTTCTCACAGCAGGGTGATCACACTACAAGGCTGCAATATTTATTTGCCCATCAAGTGGACTTTTGGTGGAAATGACACACCACCAGCAGCATGTTGTCCACGAGAGGGGCGTGGGATGGGGGGGCGAGCAGGAGAGGACAAGTTGTTCTTCTATTGGTCTGTACTCAGGCTTTATAGTGTTTGAAAGAATGTTCTTTCAAGTTCATATGAGAATGTAGCATTTTATTTCCAAAGTGTAGTAAATCTTTGTTTTCTCACAGCAGGGTGATCGCACTACAAGGCTGCAATTTTTATTTGCCCATCAAGTGGGCTTTTGGTGGAAATGACACACCACCAGCATCATATTGTCCACGAGAGGGGGGTGGGATGGGGGGGCGAGAAGGTGAGGACAAGTTGTTCTTCTATTGGTATGTACACAGGCTTTATAGTGTTTGATAGAATGTTCTTACAAGTTCATATAAGAATGTAGCATTTTATATCCAAAGTGTAGTAAATCTTTGTTTTCTCACAGCAGGGTGATCGCACTACATGACTGCAATTTTTATTTGCCCATCAAGTGGGCTTTTGGTGGAAATGACACACCACCAGCAGCATGTTGTCCACGAGAGGGGGGTGGGATGGGGGGGCGAGCAGGAGAGGACTAGTTGTTCTTCTATTGGTATGTACTCAGGCTTTATAGTGTTTGCGAGAATGTTCTTTCAAGTTCATATAAGAATATAGCATTTTATTTCCAAAGTGTAGTAAATCTTTGTTTTCTCACAGCAGGGTGATCGCACTACAAGGCTGCAATTTTTATTTGCCCATCAAGTGGGCTTTTGGTGGAAATGACACACCACCAGCAGCATGTTGTCCATGAGAGGGGGGTAGGATGGGGGGGCGAGCAGGAGAGGACAAGTTGTTCTTCTATTGGTACGTACTCAGGCTTTATAGTGTTTGAAAGAATGCTCTTTCAAGTTCATATAAGAATGTAGCATTTTATTTCCAAAGTGTAGTAAATCTTTGTTTTCTCACAGCAGGGTGATCACACTACAAGGCTGCAGTTTTTATTTGCCCATCAAGTGGGCTTTTGGTGGAAATGAAACACCACCAGCAGCATGTTGTCCACGAGAGGGGGGTGGGATGGGGGGGCGAGCAGGAGAGGACAAGTTGTTCTTCTATTGGTATGTACTCAGGATTTATAGTGTTTTAAAGAATGTTTGTTCAAGTTCATATAAGAATGTAGCATTTTATTTCCAAAGTGTAGTAAATTTTTGTTTTCTCACAGCAGGGTGATCGCACTACAAGGCTGCAATTTTTATTTGCCCATCAAGTGGGCTTTTGGTGGAAATGACACACCACCAGCAGCATGTTGTCCACGAGAGGGGGGTGGGATGGGGCAGCGAGCAGGAGAGGACAAGTTGTTCTTCTATTGGTATGTACTCAGGCTTTATAGTGTTTGAAAGAATGTTCTTTCAAGTTCATATAAGAATGTAGCATTTTATTTCCAAAGTGTAATAAATCTTTGTTTTCTCACAGCAGGGTGATCGCACTACAAGGCTGCAATTTTTATTTGCCCATCAAGTGGGCTTTTGGTGGAAATGACACACCACCAGCAGCATGTTGTCCACGAGAGGGGGGTGGGATGGGGGGGGCGAGCAGGAGAGGACAAGTTGTTCTTCTATTGGTATGTACTCTGGCTTTATAGTGTTTGAAAGAATGTTCTTTCAAGTTCATATAAGAATGTAGCATTTTATTTCCAAAGTGTAGTAAATCTTTGTTTTCACACAGCAGGGTGATCGCACTACAAGGCTGCAAATTTTATTTGCCCATCAAGTGGGCTTTTGGTGGAAATGACACACCACCAGCAGCTTGTTGTCCACGAGAGGGGGCTGGGATGGGGGGCGAGCAGGAGAGGACAAGTTGTTCTTCTATTGGTATGTACTCAGGTTTTATAGTGTTTGAAAGAATGTTCTTTTATGTTCATATAAGAATGTAGCATTTTATTTCCAAAGGGTAGTAAATCTTTGTTTTCTCACAGCAGGGTGATCGCACTACAAGGCTGCAATTTTTATTTGTCCATCAAGTGGGCTTTTGGTAGAAATGACACACCACCAGCAGCATGTTGTCCACGAGAGGGGGTAGGGATGGGGGGGCGAGCAGGAGAGGACAAGTTGTTCTTCTATTGGTATGTACTCAGGTTTTATAGTGTTTGAAAGAATGTTCTTTTATGTTCATATAAGAATGTAGCATTTTAATTCCAAAGTGTAGTAAATCTTTGTTTTCTCACAGCAGGGTGATCGCACAACAAGGCTGCAATTTTTATTTGCCCATCAAGTGGGCTTTTGGTGGAAATGACACACCAACAGCAGCAAGTTGTCCATGAGAATGTGGGGTGGAGGGGAAGGGGGGGTGGGGGGCGAGCGTAAGAGGACAAGTTGTTCTCCTATTGGTATGTATTAAGGCTTTATAGTGTTTTAAAGAATGTTCTATTAAGTTCATATAAGAATGTAGCATTTTATTTCCAAAGTGTAGTAAATCTTTGTTTTCTCACAGCAGGGTGTTCGCACTACAAGGCTGCAATTTTTATTTGCCCAGCAAGTGGGCTTTTGGTGGAAATGACACACCACCAGCAGCATGTTGCCCACGAGATGGGGGTGGGATGGGGGGGCGAGCAGGAGAGGACAAGTTGTTCTTCTATTGGTACGTACTCAGGCTTTAGAGTGTTTGAAAGAATGCTCTTTCAAGTTCATATAAGAATGTAGCATTTTATTTCCAAAGTGTAGTAAATCTTTGTTTTCTCACAGCAGGGTGATCACACTACAAGGCTGCAGTTTTTAGTTGCCCATCAAGTGGGCTTTTGGTGGAAATGACACACCACCAGCAGCATGTTGTCCACGAGAGGGGGGTGGGATGGGGGGGCGAGCAGGAGAGGACAAGTTGTTCTTCTATTGGTATGTACTCAGGATTTATAGTGTTTTAAAGAATGTTCGTTCAAGTTCATATAAGAATGTAGCATTTTATTTCCAAAGTGTGGTAAATTTTTGTTTTCTCACAGCAGGGTGATCGCACTACAAGACTGCAATTTTTATTTGCCCATCAAGTGGGCTTTTGGTGGAAATGACACCCCACCAGCAGCATATTGTCCACGAGAGGGGGGTGGGATGGGGGGGCGAGCAGGAGAGGACAAGTTGTTCTTCTATTGGTATGTACACAGGCTTTATAGTGTTTGATAGAATGTTCTTTCAAGTTCATATAAGAATGTAGCATTTTATTTCCAAAGTGTAGTAACTCTTTGTTTTCCACAGCAGGGTGATCGCACTACATGGCTGCAATTTTCATTTGCCCATCAAGTGGGCTTTTGGTGGAAATGACACACCACCAGCAGCATGTTGTCCACGAGAGGGGGGTGGGATGGGGGGGCGAGCGTTAGAGGACAATTTGCTCTTCTATTGGTATGTACTCATGCTTTATAGTGTTTGAAAGAAAGTTCGTTCAAGTTCATATAAGAATGTAGCATTTTATTTCCAAAGTGTAGTAACTCTTTGTTTTCTCACAGCAGGGTGATCGCACTACAGGACTGCAATTTTTATTTGCCCATCAAGTGGGCTTTTGGTGGAAATGACACACCACCAGCAGCATGTTGTCCACGAGAGGGGGGTGGGTTGGGGCAGCGAGCAGGAGAGGACAAGTTGTTCTTCTATTGGTATGTACTCAGGCTTTATAGTGTTTGAAAGAATGTTCTTTCAAGTTCATATAAGAATGTAGCATTTTATTTCCAAAGTGTAGTTAATCTTTGTTTTCTCACAGCAGGGTGATCGCACTACAAGGCTGCAATTTTTATTTGCCCATCAAGTGGGCTTTTGGTGGTAATGACACACCACCAGCAGCATGTTGTCCACGAGAGGGGGGTGGGATGGGGGGGCGAGCAGGAGAGGACAAGTTGTTCTTCTATTGGTATGTACTCTGGCTTTATAGTGTTTGAAAGAATGTTCTTTCAAGTTCATATAAGAATGTAGCATTTTATTTCCAAAGTGTAGTAAATCTTTGTTTTCTCACAGCAGGGTGATCGCACTACAAGGCTGCAATTTTTATTTGCCCATCAAGTGGGCTTTTGGTGGAAATGACACACCACCAGCAGCATGTTGTCCACGAGAGGGGGGTGGGATGGGGGGGCGAGCGTTAGAGGACAATTTGCTCTTCTATTGGTATGTACTCATGCTTTATAGTGTTTGATAGAAAGTTCGTTCAAGTTCATATAAGAATGTAGCATTTTATTTCCAAAGTGTAGTAAATCTTTGTTTTCTCACAGCAGGGTGATCGCTCTACAATGCTGCAATTTTTATTTGCCCATCAAGTGGGCTTTTGTTGGAAATGACACATTACCAGCAGCATGTTGTCCACGAGAGGGGGGGTGGGATGGGTGGGGGGAGCAGGAGAGGACAAGTTGTTCTTCTATTGGTATGTACCCAGGCTTTATATTGTTTGAAAGAAAGTTCTTTCAAGTTCATATAAGAATGTAGCATTTTATTTCCAAAGTGTAGTAAATCTTTGTTTTCACACAGCAGGGTGATCGCACTACAAGGCTGCAAATTTTATTTGCCCATCAAGTGGGCTTTTGGTGGAAATGACACACCACCAGCAGCTTGTTGTCCACGAGAGGGGGGTGGGATGGGGGGGCGAGCAGGAGAGGACAAGTTGTTCATCTATTGGTATGTACTCAGGCTTTATAGTGTTTGAAAGAATGTTCTTTCATGTTCATATAAAAATGTAGCATTTTATTTCCAAAGGGTAGTAAATCTTGGTTTTCTCACAGCAGGGTGATCGCACTACAAGGTTGCAATTTTTATTTGTCAATCAAGTGGGCTTTTGGTAGAGATGACACACCACCAGCAGCATGTTGTCCACGAGAGGGGGGTGGGATGGGGGGGTGAGCAGGAGAGGACAAGTTGTTCTTCTATTGGTATGTACTCAGGCTTTATAGTGTTTGAAAGAATGTTCTTTCAAGTTCATATAAGAATGTAGCATTTTATTTCCAAAGTGTAGTAAATCTTTGTTTTCTCACAGCAGGGTGATCGCACTACAAGGCTGCAATTTTTATTTGCCCATCAAGTGGGCTTTTGGTGGAAATGACACACCACCAGCAGCATATTTGTCCACGAGAGTGGGGTGGGATGGGGGGGCGAGCAGGAGAGGACAAGTTGCTCTTCTATTGGTATGTATTCAGGCCTTATAGTGTTTGAAAGAATGTTCTTTCAAGTTCATATAAGAATGTAGCATTTTATTTCCAAAGTGTAGTAAATCTTTGTTTTCTCACAGCAGGGTGATCACACTACAAGGCTGCAATTTTTATTTGCCCATCAAGTGGGCTTTTGGTGGAAATGACACACCACCAGCAGCGTGTTGTCCATGAAAGAGGGGTGGGATGGGGGGGTGAGCAGGAGAGGACAAGTTGTTCTTCTATTGGTATGTACTCAGGCTTTATAGTGTTTGAAAGAATGTTCTTTGAAGTTCATATAAGAATGTAGCATTTTATTTCCAAGGTGTAGTAAATATTTGTTTCCTCACAGCAGCGTGATCGCACTACAAGGCTGCAATTATTATTTTCCCATCAAGTGGGCTTTTGGTGGAAATGACACACTACCAGCAGCATGTTGTCCACGAGAGGGGGGTCGGATGGGGGGGCGAGCAGGAGAGGACAAGTTGTTCTTCTATTGGTATGTACTCAGGCTTTATAGTGTTTGAAAGAATGTTCTTTCAAGTTCACATAAGAATGTAGGAATTTGTTTCCAAAGTGTAGTAAATCTTTGGTTTCTCACATCAGGGTGTTCGCACTACAAGGCTGCAATTTTTATTTGCCCATCAAGTGGGCTTTTGGTGGAAATGACACACCACCAGCAGCATGTTGCCCACGAGGGGGGGGTGGGATGGGGGGGAGGGCAGGAGAGGACAAGTTGTTCTTCTATATGTATGTACTCAGGCTTTATAGTGTTTCCAACAATGTTCTCTCAAGTTCATGCAAGAATGTAGCATTTCATTACCAAAGTGTAGTAAATCTTTGTTATCTCACAGCAGGGTGATCGCACTACAATGCTGCAATTTTTATTTGCCCATCAATTGGGCTTTTGTTGGAAATGACACACCACCAGCAGCATGTTGTCCACGAGAGGGGGGTGGGATGGGGGGGCGAGCAGGAGAGGACAAGTTGTTCTTCTATTGGTATGTACCCAGGCTTTATAGTGTTTGAAAGAATGTTCTTTCAAGTTCATATAAGAATGTAGCATTTTATTTCCAAAGTGTAGTAAATCTTTGTTTTCTCACAGCAGGGTGATCGCACTACAAGGCTGCAATTTTTATTTGACCATCAAGTGGGCTTTTGGTGGAAATGACACACCACCAGCAGCATGTTGTCCACGAGAGGGGGGTGGGATGGGGGGGCGAGCAGGAGAGGACAATTTGTTCTTCTATTGGTATGTACTCAGGCTTTATAGTGTTTGAAAGAATGTTCTTTCATGTTCATATAAGAATGTAGCATTTTATTTCCAAAGTGTAGTAAATCTTTGTTTTCTCACAGCAGGGTGATCGCACTACAAGACTGCAATTTTTATTTGCCCATCAAGTGGGCTTTTGGTGGAAATGACACACCACCAGCAGCATGTTGTCTACGAGAGGGGGATGGGATGGGGGGGCGAGCAGGAGAGGACAATTTGCTCTTCTATTGGTATGTACTCAGGCTTTATAGTGTTTGAAAGAAAGTTCGTTCAAGTTCATATAAAAATGTAGCATTTTATTTCCAAAGTGTAGTAAATCTTTGTTCTCTCACAGCAGGGTGATCGCACTACAAGGCTGCAATTTTTTTTGCCCATCAAGTGGGCTTTTGGTGGAAATGACACACCACCAGCAGCATGTTGTCCACGAGAGGGGGGTGGGATGGGGGGGCGAGCGTTAGAGGACAATTTGCTCTTCTATTGGTATGTACTCAGGCTTTATAGTGTTTGAAAGAAAGTTCGTTCAAGTTCATATAAGAATGTAGCATTTTATTTCCAAAGTGTAGTAAATCTTTGTTTTCTCACAGCGGGGTGATCGCACTACAAGACTGCAATTTTTATTTGCCCATCAAGTGGGCTTTTGGTGGAAATGACACACCACCAGCAGCATGTTGTCCACGAGAGGGATGTGGGATGGGGGGGCGAGCAGGAGAGGACAAGTTGTTCTTCTATTGGTATGTACTCAGGCTTTATAGTGTTGGAAAGAATTTTCTTTCAAGTTCATATAAGAATGTAGCATTTTATTTCCAATGTGTAGTAAATCCTTGTTTTCTCACAGCAGGGTGATTGCACTACAAGGCTGCAATTTTTATTTGCCCATCAAGTGGGCTTTTGGTTGAAATGACACACCACCAGCAGCATGTTGTCCACGAGAGGGGGTCGGGATGGGGGGGCATGCAGGAGAGGACAAGTTGTTCTTCTATTGGTATGTACTCAGGATTTATAGTGTTTGAAAGAATGTTCTTTCAAGTTCATATAAGAATGTAGCATTTTATTTCCAAAGTGTAGTAAATATTTGTTTCCTCACAGCAGCGAGATCGCACTACAAGGCTGCAATTATTATTTGCCCATCAAGTGGGCTTTTGGTGGAAACGACACACTACCAGCAGCATGATGTCCACGAGAGGGGGGTCGGATGGGGGGGCGAGCGTAAGAGGACAAGTTGTTCTTCTATTGGTATGTACTCAGGTTTTATAGTGTTTGAAAGAATGTTCTTTCAAGTTCATATAAGAATGTAGCATTTTATTTCCAAAGTGTAGTAACTCTTTGTTTTCTCACAGCAGGGTGATCGCACTACAAGGCTGCAATTTTTATTTGCCCATCAAGTGGGCTTTTGGTGGAAATGACACACTACCAGCAGCATGTTGTCCACGAGATGGGGGTCGGATGGGGGGGCGAGCAGGAGAGGACAAGTTGTTCTTCTATTGGTATGTACTCAGGCTTTATAGTGTTTGAAAGAATGTGCTTTCAAGTTCATATAAGAATGTAGCATTTTATTTCCAAAGGGTAGTAAATCTTTGTTTCCTCACAGCAGGGTGATCGCACTACAAGGCTGCAATTTTTATTTGCCCATCATGTGGGCTTTTGGTGGAAATGACACCCCACCAGCAGCATGTTGTCCAAGCGAGGGGGGTCGGATGGGGGGGGCGAACGCAAGAGGACAAGTTGTTCTTTTATTGGTATGTACTCAGGCTTTATAGTGTTTGAAAGAATGTTCTTTCAAGTTCATATAAGAATGTAGCATTTTATTTCCAAAGTGTAGTAAATCTTTGTTTTCTCACAGCAGGGTGATCGCACTACAATGCTGCAATTTTTATTTGACCATCAAGTGGGCTTTTGTTGGAAATGACACACCACCAGCAGCATCTTGTCAACGAGAGGGGGGTGGGATGGGGGGGCGAGCAGGAGAGGACAAGTTGTTCTTCTATTGGTATGTACCCAGGCTTTATAGTGTTTGAAAGAATGTTCTTTCAAGTTCATATAAGAATGTAGCATTTTATTTCCAAAGTGTAGTAAATCTTTGTTTTCTCACAGCAGGGTGATCGCACTACAAGGCTGCAATTTTTTTTGCCCATCAAGTGGGCTTTTGGTGGAAATGACACACCACCAGCAGCATGTTGTCCACGAGAGGGGGGTGGGATGGGGGGGGGAGCGTTAGAGGACAATTTGCTCTTCTATTGGTATGTACTCAGGCTTTATAGTGTTTGAAAGAAAGTTCGTTCAAGTTCATATAAGAATGTAGCATTTTATTTCCAAAGTGTAGTAAATCTTTGTTTTCTCACAGCGGGGTGATCGCACTACAAGGCTGCAATTTTTATTTGCCCATCAAGTGGGCTTTTGGTGGAAATGACTCACTACCAGCAGCATGTTGTCCACGAGAGGGGGGTGGCATGGGGGGGCGAGCAGGAGAGGACAAGTTGTTCTTCTATTGGTATGTACTCAGGCTTTATAGTGTTTGAAAGAATGTTCTTTCAAGTTCATATAAGAATGTAGCATTTTATTTCCAAAGTGTAGTAACTCTTTGTTTTCTCACAGCTGAGTGATCGCACTACAAGTCTGCAATTTTTATTTGCACATCAAGTGGGCTTTTGGTGGAAATGACACACTACCAGCAGCATGTTGTCCACGAGAGGGGGGTGGGATGGGGGGGCGAGCAGGAGAGGACAAGTTGTTCTTCTATTGGTATGTACTCAGGCTTTATAGTGTTTGAAAGAATGTTCTTTCAAGTTCATATAAGAATGTAGCATTTTATTTCCAAAGTGAAGTAATTCTTTGATTTCTCACCGCAGAGTGATCGCACTACAAGGCTGCAATTTTTATTTGCCCATCAGGTGGGCTTTTGGTGGAAATGACACACCACCAGCAGCAAGTTGTCCACGAGAATGTGGTGTGGGGGGGGGGGGGGGGGGCGAGCGTAAGAGGAAAAGTTGTTCTTCTATTGGTAATAACTAAGGCTTTATAGTGTTTTAAAGAATGTTCTATCAAGTTCATATAAGAATGTAGCATTTTATTTCCAAAGTGTAGTAAATCTTTGTTTTCTCACAGCAGGGTGATCGCACTACAAGGCTGCAATTTTTATTTGCCCATCAAGTGGGCTTTTGGTGGTAATGACACACCAACCGCAACATGTTGCCCACAAGAGGGGGCTGGGATGGGGGGGCGAGCAGGAGAGGACAAGTTGTTCTTCTAATAGTATGTACTCAGGCTTTATAGTGTTTGAAAGAATGTTCTTTCAAGTTCATATAAGAATGTGGCATTTTATTTCCAAAGTGTAGTAAATCTTTGTTTTCTCACAGCAGGGTGATCGCACTACAAGGCTGCAAGTTTTATTTGCCCATCAAGTGGGCTTTTGGTGGAAATGACACACCACCAGCAGCATGTTGTCCACGAGACGGGGGTGGGCTGGGGGGGCGAGCAGGAGAGGACAAGTTGTTCTTCTATTGGTATGTACTCAGGTATTATAGTGTTTGAAAGAATGTTCTTTCAAGTTCATATAAGAATGTAGCATTTTATTTCCAAAGTGTATTAAAACTTTGTTTTCTTACAGCAGGGTGATCGCACTACAAGGCTGCAACATTTATTTGCCCATCAAGTGGGCTTTTGGTGGAAATGACACACCACCAGCAGCATGTTTTCCATGACAGGGGGGTGGGATGGGGGGGCGAGGAGGAGAGGACAAGTTGTTCTTCTATTGGTACGTACTCAGTCTTTATAGTGTTTGAAAGAATGTTCTTTCAAGTTCATATAAGAATGTAGCATTTCATTACCAAAGTGTAGTATATCTTTGTTTTCCCACTGCAGGGTGATCGCACTACAATGCTGCAATACTTATTTGCCCATCAAGTGGGCTTTTGGTGGAAATGACACACCACCAGCAGCATGTTGTCCACGAGAGGGGGGTGGGATAGGGTGGTGAGCAGGAGAGGACAAGTTGTTCTTCTATTTGTATGTACCCAGGCTTTATAGTGTTTGAAAGAATGTTCTTTCAAGTTCATATAAGAATGTAGCATTTTATTTCCAAAGTGTAGTAAATCTTTGTTTTCTCACAGCAGGGTGATCGCACTACAAGGCTGCAATTTTTATTTGCCCATCAAGTGGGCTTTTGGTGGAAATGACACACCACCAGCAGCATGTTGTCCACAGAGGGGGGTGGGATGGGGGGGCGAGCAGGAGAGGACAAGTTGTTCTTCTATTGGTATGTACTCAGGCTCTATAATGTTTGAAAGAATGTTCTTTCAAGTTCATATAAGAATGTAGCATTTTATTTCCAAAGTGTAGTAAATCTTTTTTATCTCACAGCAGGGTGATCGCACTACAAGGCTGCAATTTTTATTTGCCCATCAAGTGGGCTTTTGGTGGGAATGACACACCACCAGCAGCATGTTGTCCACGAGAGGGGGGTGGGATGGGGGGGCGAGCAGGAGAGGACAAGTTGTTCTTCTATTGGTATGTACTCAGGCTTTATAGTGTTATAAGGAATGTTCTATCAAGTTCATATAAGAATGTAGCATTTTATTTCCAAAATGTAGTAAATCTTTGTTTTCTCACAGCAGGGTGATCGCACTACAAGGCTGCAATTTTTATTTGCCCATCAAGTGGGCTTTTGGTGGAAATAACAAACCACCAGCAGCATGTTTTCCACGAGAGTGGGTTGGGATGGGGGGGCGAGCAGGAGAGGACAAGTTGATCCTCGATTGGTATGTACTCAGGCTTTATAGTGTTTGAAAGAATGTTCTTTCAAGTTCATATAAGAATGTAGCATTTTATTTCCAAAGTGTAGTAAATCTTTGTTTCCTCACAGCAGGGTGATCGCACTACAAGGCTGCAATTTTTATTTGCCCATCAAGTGGGCTTTTGGTGGAAATAACAAACCACCAGCAGCATGTTGTCCACGAGAGTGGGTTGGGATGGGGGGGCGAGCAGGAGAGGACAAGTTGATCCTCGATTGGTATGTACTCAGGCTTTATAGTGTTTGAAAGAATGTTCTTTCAAGTTCATATAAGAATGTAGCATTTTATTTCCAAAGTGTAGTAAATCTTTGTTTTCTCTCAGCAGGGTGATCGCACTACAAGGCTGCAATTTTTATTTGCCCATCAAGTGGGCTTTTGGTGGGAATGACACACCACCAGCAGCATGTTGTCCACGAGAGGGGGGTGGGATGGGGGGGCGAGCAGGAGAGGACAAGTTGTTCTTCTATTGGTATGTACTCAGGCTTTAGAGTGTTTTAAAGAATGTTCTATCAAGTTCATATAAGTATGTAGCATTTTATTTCCAAAGTGTAGTAAATCTTTGTTTTCTCACTGCAGGGTGATTGCACTAAAAGGCTGCAATTTTTATTTGCCCATCAAGTGGGCTTTTGGTGGAAATGACACACAACCAGCAGCATGTTGCCCACGAGAAAGGGATGGGATGGGAGGGCGAGCAGGAGAGGACAAGTTGTTCTTCTATTGGTATGTTCTCAGGCTTTATAGTGTTTGAAAGAATGTTCTTTCAAGTTCATATAAGAATGTGGCATTTTATTTCCAAAGTGTAATAAATCTTTGTTTTCTCACAGCAGGGTGATCGCACTACAAGGCTGAAATTTTTATTTGCCCATCAAGTGGGCTTTTGGTGGAAATGACACATTACCAGCAGCATGTTGTCCACGAGAGGGGGGTGGGATGGGGGGGCGAGTGTAAGAGGACAAGTTGTTGTTCTGTTGGTATGTACTCAGGCTTTATAGTGTTTG
The DNA here is from genome assembly GCF_023864345.2 of Schistocerca serialis cubense. Taxonomy (NCBI): domain Eukaryota; kingdom Metazoa; phylum Arthropoda; class Insecta; order Orthoptera; family Acrididae; genus Schistocerca; species Schistocerca serialis. Next base: position 155,321,589 of record NC_064649.1, on the reverse strand, counting down.
AAAGAATGTTCTTTCAAGTTCATATAAGAATGTAGCATTTTATTTCCAAAGTGTAGTAAATCTTTGTTTTCTCACAGCAGTGTGATCGCACTACAAGGCTGCAATTTTTATTTGCCCATCAAGTGGGCTTTTGGTGGAAATGACACACCACCAGCAGCATGTTGTCCACGAGAGGGGGGTGGGATGGGGGGGCGAGCAGGAGAGGACAAGTTGTTCTTCTATTGGTATGTACTCAGGCTTTATAGTGTTTGAAAGAATGTTCTTTCAAGTTCATATAAGAATGTAGCATTTTATTTTCAAAATGTATTAAATCTTTGTTTTCTTACAGCAGGGTGATCGCACTACAAGGCTGCAACATTTATTTGCCCATCAAGTGGGCTTTTGGTGGAAATGACACACCACCAGCAGCATGTTTTCCATGAGAGGGGGGTGGGATGGGGGGGCGAGGAGGAGAGGACAAGTTGTTCTTCTATTGGTATGTACTCAGGCTTTATAGTGTTTGAAAGAATGTTCTTTCAAGTTCATATAAGAATGTAGCATTTCATTACCAAAGTGTAGTATATCTTTGTTTTCCCACTGCAGGGTGATCGCACTACAATGCTGCAATACTTATTTGCCCATCAAGTGGGCTTTTGGTGGAAATGACACACCACCAGCAGCATGTTTTCCACGAGAGGGGGGTGGGATAGGGTGGTGAGCAGGAGAGGACAAGTTGTTCTTCTATTTGTATGTACCCAGGCTTTATAGTGTTTGAAAGAATGTTCTTTCAAGTTCATATAAGAATGTAGCATTTTATTTCCAAAGTGTAGTAAATCTTTGTTTTCTCACAGCAGGGTGATCGCACTACAAGGCTGCAATTTTTATTTGCCCATCAAGTGGGCTTTTGGTGGAAATGACACACCACCAGCAGCATGTTGTCCACAGAGGGGGGTGGGATGGGGGGGCGAGCAGGAGAGGACAAGTTGTTCTTCTATTGGTATGTACTCAGGCTTTATAATGTTTGAAAGAATGTTCTTTCAAGTTCATATAAGAATGTAGCATTTTATTTCCAAACTGTAGTAAATCTTTTTTATCTCACAGCAGGGTGATCGCACTACAAGGCTGCAATTTTTATTTGCCCATCAAGTGGGCTTTTGGTGGGAATGACACACCACCAGCAGCATGTTGTCCACGAGAAGGGGGTGGGATGGGGGGGCGAGCAGGAGAGGACAAGTTGTTCTTCTATTGGTATGTACTCAGGCTTTATAGTGTTATAAGGAATGTTCTATCAAGTTCATATAAGAATGTAGCATTTTATTTCCAAAATGTAGTAAATCTTTGTTTTCTCACAGCAGGGTGATCGCACTACAAGGCTGCAATTTTTATTTGCCCATCAAGTGGGCTTTTGGTGGAAGTAACAAACCACCAGCAGCATGTTGTCCACGAGAGTGGGTTGGGATGGGGGGGCGAGCAGGAGAGGACAAGTTGATCCTCGATTGGTATGTACTCAGGCTTTATAGTGTTTGAAAGAATGTTCTTTCAAGTTCATATATGAATGTAGCATTTTATTTCCAAAGTGTAGTAAATCTTTGTTTTCTCACAGCAGGGTGATCGCACTACAAGGCTGCAATTTTTATTTGCCCATCAAGTGGGCTTTTGGTGGGAATGACACACCACCAGCAGCATTTTGTCCACGAGAGGGGGGTGGGATGGGGGGGCGAGCAGGAGAGGACAAGTTGTCCTTCTATTGGTATGTACTCAGGCTTTATAGTGTTTTAAAGAATGTTCTATCAAGTTCATATAAGAATGTAGCATTTTATTTCCAAAGTGTAGTAAATCTTTGTTTTCTCACTGCAGGGTGATTGCACTAAAAGGCTGCAATTTTTATTTGCCCATCAAGTGGGCTTTTGGTGGAAATGACACACAACCAGCAGCATGTTGCCCACGAGAAAGTAATGGGATGGGGGGGCGAGCAGGAGAGGACAAGTTGTTCTTCTATTGGTATGTTCTCAGGCTTTATAGTGTTTGAAAGAATGTTCTTTCAAGTTCATATAAGAATGTAGCATTTTATTTCCAAAGTGTAATAAATCTTTGTTTTCTCACAGCAGAGTGATCGCACTACAAGGCTGCAATTTTTATTTGCCTATCAAGTGGGCTTTTGGTGGAAATGACACATTACCAGCAGCATGTTGTCCACGAGAGGGGGGTGGGATGGGGGGGCGAGTGTAAGAGGACAAGTTGTTGTTCTGTTGGTATGTACTCAGGCTTTATAGTGTTTGAAAGAATGTTCTTTCAAGTTCATATAAGAATGTAGCATTTTATTTCCAAAGTGTAGTAAATCTTTGTTTTCTCACAGCAGTGTGATCGCACTACAAGGCTGCAATTTTTATTTGCCCATCAAGTGGGCTTTTGGTGGAAATGACACACCACCAGCAGCATGTTGTCCACGAGAGGGGGGTGGGATGGGGGGGCGAGCAGGAGAGGACAAGTTGTTCTTCTATTGGTATGTACTCAGGCTTTATAGTGTTTGAAAGAATGTTCTTTCAAGTTCATATAAGAATGTAGCATTTTATTTTCAAAATGTATTAAATCTTTGTTTTCTTACAGCAGGGTGATCGCACTACAAGGCTGCAACTTTTATTTGCCCATCAAGTGGGCTTTTGTTGGAAATGACACACCACCAGCAGCATGTTTTCCACGAGAGCGGGGTGGGTTGGGGGGGCGAGGAGGAGAGGACAAGTTGTTCTTCTATTGGTATGTACTCAGGCTTAATAGTGCTTGAAAGAATGTTCTTTCAAGTTCATATAAGAATGTAGCATTTGATTACCAAAGTGTAGTAAATCTTTGTTTTCTCACAGCAGGGTGATCGCACTACAATGCTGCAATTCTTATTTGCCCATCAAGTGGGCTTTTGTTGGAAATGACACACCACCAGCAGCATGTTGTCCACGAGAGGGGGGTGGGATGGGGGGGTGAGCAGGAGGGGACAAGTTGTTCTTCTATTGGTATGTACCCAGGCTTTATAGTGTTTGAAAGAATGTTCTTTCAAGTTCATATAAGAATGTAGCATTTTATTTCCAAAGTGTAGTAAATCTTTGTTTTCTCACAGCAGGGTGATCACACTACAAGGCTGCAATTTTTATTTGCCCATTAAGTGGGCTTTTGGTGGAAATGACACACCACCAGCAGCATGTTGCCCGCGAGAGGGCGGTGGGATGGGGGGGCGAGCAGGAGAGGACAAGTTGTTCTTCTATTGGTATGTACTCAGGCTTTATAGTGTTTGAAAGATTGTTCTTTCAAGTTCATATAAGAATGTAGCATTTTATTTCCATAGTGTAGTAAATCATTGTCTTCTCACAGCAGGGTGATCGCACTACAAGGCTGCAATTTTTATTTGCCCATCAAGTGGGCTTTTGGTGGAAATGACACACCACCAGCAGCATGTTGTCCACGAGAGGGGGGTGGGATGGGGGGGCGAGCAGGAGAGGACAAGTTGTTCTTCTATTGGTATGTAATCAGGCTTTATAGTGTTTTAAAGAATGTTCTTTCAAGTTCATATAAGAATGTAGCATTTTATTTGCAAAGTGTAGTAAATCTTTGTTTTCTCACAGCAGGGTGTTCGCACTACAAGGCTGCAATTTTTATTTGCCCATCAAGTGGGCTTTTGGTGGAAATGACACACCACCAGCAGCATGTTGTCCACAAGAGGGGGGTGGGATGGGGGGGCGAGCAGGAGAGGACAAGTTGTTCTTCTATTGGTATGTACTCAGGCTTTATAGTGTTTGAATGAATGTTCTTTCAAGTTCATATAAGAATGTAGCATTTTATTTCCAAAGTGTAGTAAATCTTTGTTTTCTCACAGCAGGGTGATCACACAACAAGGCTGCAATTTTTATTTGCCCATCAAGTGGGCTTTTGGTGGAAATGACACACCACCAGCAGCATGTTGTCCACGAGAGGTGGGTGGGAATGGGGGGGCGAGCAGGAGAGAACAAGTTTTTCTTCTATTGGTATGTACTCATGCTTTATAGTGTTTGAAAGAATGTTCTTTCAAGTTCATATAAGAATGTAGCATTTTATTTCCAAAGTGTAGTAAATCTTTGTTTTCTCACAGCAGGGTGATCACATTACTTGGCTGCAATTTTTATTTGCCCATCAAGTGGACTTTTGGTGGAAATGACACACCACCAGCAGCATGTTGTCCACGAGAGGGGGGTGGGATGGGGGGGCGAGCAGGAGAGGACAAGTAGTTCTTCTATTGGGATGTACTCAGGCTTTATAGTGTTTGAAAGACTGGTCTTTCAAGTTCATATAAGAATGTAGCATTTTATTTCCAAAGTGTAGTAAATCTTTGTTTTCCCACAGCAGGGTGATCGCACTACAAGGCTGCAATTTTTATTTGCCCATCAAGTGGTCTTTTGGTGGAAATGACACACCACCAGCAGCATGTTGTCCACGAGAGGGGTGTGTGTGGGGGGGAGGCGAGCGTAAGAGGACAAGTTGTTCTTCTATCTGTATGTACTCAGGCTTTATAGTGTTTGAAAGAGTGTTCTTTCAAGTTCATATAAGAATGTAGCATTTTATTTCCAAAGTGTAGTAAATATTTGTTTTCTCACAGCAGGGTGATCGCACTACAAGGCTGCAATTTTTATTTGCCCATCAAGTGGTCTTTTGGTGGAAATGACACACCACCAGCAGCATGTTGTCCACGAGAGGGGGGTGGGATGGGGGGCCGAGCAGGAGAGGACAAGTTGTTCTTCTATTGGTATGTACTCAGGCTTTATAGTGTTTGAAAGAATGTTCTTTCAAGTTCATATAAGAATGTAGCATTTTAACTCCAAAGTGTAGTAAATCTTTGTTTTCTCACAGCAGGGTGATTGCACTACAAGGCTGCAATTTTTATTTGCCCATCAAGTGGGGTTTTGGTGGAAATGACACACCACCAGCAGCATGTTGTCCACGAGAGGGGGGTGAGATGGGGGGGTGAGCAGGAGAGCACAAGTTGTTCTTCTATTGGTATGTACTCAGGCTTTATAGTGTTTGAAAGAATGTTCTTTCAAGTTCATGTAATAATGTAGCATTTTATTTCCAAAGTGTAGTAAATCTTTGTTTTCTCACAGCAGGGTGATCGCACTACAAGGCTGCAATTTTTATTTGCCCTTCAAGTGGGCTTTTGGTGGAAAGGACACACAACCAGCAGCATGTTGTCCACGAGAGGGGGGTGGGATGTGGGGGCGAGCAGGAGAGGACAAGTTGTTCTTCTATTGGTATGTACTCAGGCTTTATAGTGTTTGAAAGAATGTTCTTTCAAGTTCATATAAGAATGTTGCATTTTATTTCCAAAGTGTAGTAACTCTTTGTTTTCTCAAAGCAGGGTGATCGCACTACAAGGCTGCAATTTTTATTTGCCCATCAAGTGGGCTTTTGGTGGAAATGACACACCACCAGCAGCATGTTGTCCACGAGAGGGGGGTGGGATGGGGGGGCGAGCAGGAGAGGACAAGTTGTTCTTCTATTGGTATGTACTCAGGCTTTATAGTGTTTGAAAGAATGTTCTTTCAAGTTCATATAAGAATGTAGCATTTTATTTCCAAAGTGTAGTAAATCTTTGTTTTCTCACAGCAGGGTGATCGCACTACAAGGCTGCAATTTTTATTTGCCCATCATGTGGGCTTTTGGTGGAAATGACACACCACCAGCAGCATGTTGTCCACGAGAGGGGGGTGGGATGGGGGTGCGAGCAGGAGAGGACAAGTTGTTCTTCTATTGGTATGTACTCAGGCTTTATAGTGTTTGAAAGAATGTTCTTTTAAGTACATATAAGAATGTAGCAATTTATTTCTAAAGTGTAGTAAATCTTTGTTTTCTACAGCAGGGTGATCGCACTACAAGGCTGCAATTTTTATTTGCCCATCAAGTGGGATTTGGTGGAAATGACACACCATCAGCAGCATGTTGTCCACGAGAGGGGGGTGGGATGGGGGGGCGAGCTGGAGGGGACAAGTTGTTCTTCTATTGGTATGTACTCAGGCTTTATAGTGTTTGAAAGAATAATCTTTCAAGTTCGTATAAGAATGTAGCATTTTATATGCAAAGTGTAGTAAACCTTTGTTTTCTCACAGCAGTGTAATCTCACTACAAGGCTGCAATTTTTATTTGCCCATCAAGTGGGCTTTTGGTGGAAATGACACACCACCAGCAGCATGTTGTCCACGAGAGGGGGGTGGGATGGGGGGGCGAGCTGGAGGGGACAACTTGTTCTTCTATTGGTATATACTCAGGATTTATAGTGTTTGAAAGAATGTTCTTTCAAGTTCATATAAGAATGTAGCATTTTATTTCCAAAGTGTAGTAAATCTTTGTTTTCTCACAGCAGGGTGATCGCACTACAGGGCTGCAATTTTTATTTTCCCATCATGTGGGCTTTTGGTGGAAATGACACACCACCAGCAGCATGTTGTCCACGAGAGGGGGGTGGGATGGGGGGGGGCGAGCAGGAGAGGACAAGTTGTTCTTCTATTGGTATGTACTCAGGATTTATTGTGTTGGAAAGAATGTTCTTTCAAGTTCATGTAAGAATGTAGCATTTTATTTCCAAAGTGTAGTAAATCTTTGTTTTCTCACAGCAGGGTGATCGCACTACAAGGCTGCAATTTTTATTTGCCCATCAAGTGGGCTTTTGGTGGAAATGACACACCACCAGCAGCATGTTGACCACGAGAGGGTGGTGTGGTGGGGAGCGTAAGAGGACAAGGTGTTCTTCTATTGGTATGTACTAAAGCTTCATAGTGTTTTAAAGAATGGTCGTGCAAGTTCATATAAGAATGTGGCATTTTATTTCCAAAGTGTAGTAAATCTTTGTTTTTTCACAGCAGGGTGATAGCACTACAAGGCTGCAATTTTTATTTGCCCATCAAGTCGGTTTTTGGTGGAAATGACACACCACCAGCAGCATGTTGTCCACGAGAGCGGGTGGGATGGTGGGGCGAGCAGGAGAGGACAAGTTGTTCTTCTATTGGTATGTACTCAGGATTTATAGTGTTTGAAAGAATGTTCTGTCAAGTTCATATAAGAATGTAGCATTTTATTTCCAAAGTGTAGTAAATCTTTGTTTTCTCACAGCAGAGTGATCGCACTACAAGGCTGCAATTTTTATTTGCCTATCAAGTGGGCTTTTGGTGGATATGACACACCACCAGCAGCATGTTGTCCACGAGAGGGGGGTGGGATGGGGTGGCGAGCAGGAGAGGACAAGTTGTTCTTCTATTGGTATGTACTCAGGCTTTATAGTGTTTGCAAAAATGTTCTTTCAAGTTCATATTGGAATGTAGCATTTTATTTCCAAAGTGTAGTAAATCTTTGTTTTCTCACAGCAGGGTGATCGCACTACAAGCCTGCAATTTTTATTTGCCCATCAAGTGGGCTTTTGGTGGAAATGACACACCACCAGCAGCATGTTGTCCACGAGACGGGGGTGGGATGGGGGGGGCGAGCAGGAGAGGACCAGTTGTTCTTCTATTGGTATGTACTCAGGATTTATAGAGTTTGAAAGAATATTCTGTCAAGTTCATATAAGAATGTAGCATTTTATTTCCAAAGTGTAGTAAATCTTTGTTTTCTAACAGCAGAGTGATCGCACTACAAGGCTGCAATTTTTATTTGCCTATCAAGTGGGCTTTTGGTGGATATGACACACCACCAGCAGCATGTTGTCCACGAGAGGGGGGTGGGATGGGGTGGCGAGCAGGAGAGGACAAGTTGTTCTTCTATTGGTATGTACTCAGGCTTTATAGTGTTTGCAAAAATGTTCTTTCAAGTTCATATTGGAATGTAGCATTTTATTTCCAAAGTGTAGTAAATCTTTGTTTTCTCACAGCAGGGTGATCGCACTACAAGGCTGCAATTTTTATTTGCCCATCAAGTGGGCTTTTGGTGGAAATGACACACCACCAGCAGCATGTTGTCCACGAGACGGGGGTGGGATGGGGGGGGGCGAGCAGGAGAGGACCAGTTGTTCTTCTATTGGTATGTACTCAGGATTTATAGAGTTTGAAAGAATATTCTTTCAAGTTCATATAAGAATATAGCATTTTATTTCCAAAGTGTAGTAAATCTTTGTTTTCTCACAGCAGGGTGATCACACTACAAGGCTGCAATTTTTATTTGCCCATCAAGTGGGCTATTGGTGGAAATGACACACCACCAGCAGCATGTTGTCAACGAGAGGGGGGTGGGTTGGGGGGGCGAGCAGGGGAGGACAAGTTGTTCTTCTATTGGTATGTACTCAAGCTTTATAGTGTTTGAAAGAATGTTCTTTCAAGTTCATATAAGAATGTAGCATTTTATTTCCAAAGTGTAGTAAATCTTTGTTTTCTCACAGCAGGGTGATCTCACTACAAGGCTGCAATATTTATTTGCCCATCAAGTGGGCTTTTGGTGGAAATGACACACCACCAGAAGCATGTTATCTATGAGAGGGGGGTGGGATGGGGGGGCGAGCTGGAGAGGACAAGTTGTTCTTCTATTGGTATATACTCATGATTTATAGTGTTTGAAAGAATGTTCTTTCAAGTTCATATAAGAATGTAGCATTTTATTTCCAAAGTGTAGTAAATCTTTGTTTTCTCACAGCAGGTTGATCGCACTACAAGGCTGCAATTATTATTTGCCCATCAAGTGGGCTTTTGGTGGAAATGACACACCACCAGCAGCATGTTGTCCACGAGAGGGGGGTGGGAGGGGGGGGGGCGAGCAGGAGAGGACAAGTTGTTCTTCTATTGGTATGTACTCAGGATTTATTGTGTTGGAAAGAATGTTCTTTCAAGTTCATATAAGAATGTAGCATTTTATTTCCAAAGTGTAGTAAATCTTTGTTTTCTCACAGCAGGGTGATCGCACTACAAGGCTGCAATTTTTATTTGCCCATCAAGTGGGCTTTTGGTGGAAATGACACACCACCAGCAGCATGTTGTCCACGAGAGGGGGGTGGGATGTGGGGGCGAGCAGGAGACAACAAGTTGTTCTTCTATTGGTATGTACTCAGGCTTTATAGTGTTTGAAAGAATGTTCTTTCAAGTTCATATAAGAATGTAGCATTTTATTTCCAAAATGTAGTAAATCTTTGTTTTCTCACAGCAGGGTGATCGCACTACAAGGCTGCAATATTTATTTGCCCATCATGTGGGCTTTTGGTGGAAATGACACACCACCAGCAGCATGTTGTCCATGAGAGGGGGTTGGGATGGGGGGGCGAGCAGGAGAGGACAAGTTATTCTTCTATTGGTATGTACTCAGGCTTTATAGTGTTTGAAAGAATGTTCTTTCAAGTTCATATAAGAATGTAGCATTTTATTTCCAAAGTGTAGTAAATCTTTGTTTTCTACAGCAGGGTGATCGCAACACAAGGCTGCAATTTTTATTTGCCCATCAAGTGGGCTTTTGGTGGAAATGACACACCACCAGCAGCATGTTGTCCAGGAGAGGGGGGTGGGATGGGGGGGCGAGCAGGAGAGGACAAGTTGTTCTTCTATTGGTATGTACTCAGGCTTTATAGTGTTTGAAAGAATGTTCTTTCAAGTTCATATAAGAATGTAGTTTTTATTTCCAAAGTGTAGTAAATCTTTGTTTTCTCACAGCAGGGTGATCACAGTACAAGGCTGCAATTTTTATTTGCCCATCAAGTGAACTTTTGGTGGAAATGACACACCACCAGCAGCATGTTGTCCATGAGAGGGGGTTGGGATGGGGGGGCGAGCAGGAGAGGACAAGTTATTCTTCTATTGGTATGTACTCAGGCTTTATAGTGTTTGAAAGAATGTTCTTTCAAGTTCATATAAGAATGTAGCATTTTATTTCCAAAGTGTAGTAAATCTTTGTTTTCTCACAGCAGGGTGATCGCACTACAAGGCTGCAATTTTTATTTGCCCATGAAGTGGGCTTTTGGTGGAAATGACACACCACCAGCAGCATGTTGTCCACGAGACGGGGGTGGGATGGGGGGGGCGAGCAGGAGAGGACCAGTTGTTCTTCTATTGGTATGTGCTCAGGCTTTATAGTGTTTGAAAGAATGTTCTTTCAAGTTCATATAAGAATGTAGCATTTTATTTCCAAAGTGTAGTAAATCTTTGTTTTCTCACAGCAGGGTGATCTCACTACAAGGCTGCAACTTTTATTTGCCCATCAAGTGGGCTTTTGGTGGAAATGACACACCACCAGCAGCATCTTGTCCACGAGAGGGTGGTGTGGGGGGGGGGGGGGGGGGAAGGGGGCGAGCGTAAGAGGACAAGTTGTTCTTCTATTGGTATGTACTAAGGCTTTATAGTGTTTTAAAGAATGTTCGTGCAAGTTCATATAAGAATGTAGCATTTTATTTCCAAAGTGTAGTAAATCTTTGTTTTCTCACAGCAGGGTGATCGCACTACAAGGCTGCAATTTTTATTTGCCCATCAAGTGGGCTTTTGGTGGAAATGACACACCACCAGCAGCATGTTGTCCATGAGAGGGGGTTGGGATGTGGGGGCGAGCAGGAGAGGACAAGTTGTTCTTCTATTGGTATGTACTCAGGCTTTATAGTGTTTGAAAGAATGTTCTTTCAAGTTCATATAAGAATGTAGAATTTTATTTCCAAAGTCTAGTAAATTTTTGTTTTCTCACAGCAGGGTGATCGCACTACAAGGCTGCAATTTTTATTTGCCCATCATGTGGGCTTTTGGTGGAAATGACACACCACCAGCAGCATGTTGTCCACGAGAGGGGGGTGGGATGTGGGGGCGAGCAGGAGAGGAGAAGTTGTTCTTCTATTGGTATGTACTCAGGCTTTATAGTGTTTGAAAGAATGTTCTTTCAAGTTCATATAAGAATGTAGCAATTTATTTCCAAAGTGTAGTAAATCTTTGTTTTCTACAGCAGGGTGATCGCACTACAAGGCTGCAATTTTTATTTGCCCATCAAGTGGGCTTTTGGTGGAAATGACACACCACCAGCAGCATGTTGTCCACGAGAGGGGGGTGGGATGGGGGGGCGAGCAGGAGGGGCCAAGTTGTTCTTCTATTGGTATGTACTCAGGCTTTATACTGTTTGAAAGAATGTTCTTTCAAGTTCATATAAGAATGTTGCTTTTTATTTCCAAAGTGTAGTAAATCTTTGTTTTCTCACAGCAGGGTGATCACACTACAAGGCTGCAATTTTTATTTGCCCATCAAGTGAACTTTTGGTGGAAATGACACACCACCAGCAGCATGTTGTCCATGAGAGGGGGTTGGGATGGGGGGGCGAGCAGGAGAGGACAAGTTATTCTTCTATTGGTATGTACTCAGGCTTTATAGTGTTTGCAAAAATGTTCTTTCAAGTTCATATAAGAATGTAGCATTTTATTTCCAAAGTGTAGTAAATCTTTGTTTTCTCACAGCAGGGTGATCGCACTACAAGGCTGCAATTTTTATTTGCCCATCAAGTGGGCTTTTGGTGGAAATGAGACACCACCAACAGCATGTTGTCCACGAGACGGGGGTGGGATGGGGGGGGCGAGCAGGAGAGGACCAGTTGTTCTTCTATTGGTATGTACTCAGGATTTATAGAGTTTGAAAGAATGTTCTTTCAAGTTCATATAAGAATGTAGCATTTTATTTCCAAAGTGTAGTAAATCTTTGATTTCTCACAGCAGGGTGATCACACTACAAGGCTGCAATTTTTATTTGCCCATCAAGTGGGCTTTTGGTGGAAATGACACACCACAAGCAGCATGTTGTCAACGAGAGGGGGGTGGGTTGGGGGGGCGAGCAGAGGAGGACAAGTTGTTCTTCTATTGGTATGTACTCAAGCTTTATAGTGTTTGAAAGAATGTTCTTTCAAGTTCATATAAGAATGTAGCATTTTATATCCAAAGTGTAGTAAATCTTTGTTTTCTCACAGCAGGGTGATCTCACTACAAGGCTGCAATTTTTATTTGCCCATCAAGTGGGCTTTTGGTGGAAATGACACACCACCAGAAGCATGTTGTCCACGAGAGGGGGGTGGGATGGGGGGGCGAGCTGGAGAGGACAAGTTGTTCTTCTATTGGTATATACTCAGGATTTATAGTGTTTGAAAGAATGTTCTTTCAAGTTCATATAAGAATGTAGCATTTTATTTCCAAAGTGTAGTAAATCTTTGTTTTCTCACAGCAGGGTGATCGCACTACAGGGCTGCAATTTTTATTTGCCCATCAACTGGGCTTTTGGTGGAAATGACACACCACCAGCAGCATGTTGTCCACGAGAGGGGGGTGGGATGGGGGGGGGGCGAGCAGGAGAGGACAAGTTGTTCTTCTATTGGTATGTACTCAGGATTTATTGTGTTGGAAAGAATGTTCTTTCAAGTTCATATAAGAATGTAGCATTTTATTTCCAAAGTGTAGTAAATCTTTGTTTTCTCACAGCAGGGTGATCGCAACACAAGGCTGCAATTTTTATTTGCCCATCAAGTGGGCATTTGGTGGAAATGACACACCACCAGCAGCATCTTGTCCACGAGAGGGTGGTGTGGTGGGGGGGGGGGGGAAGGGGGGCGAGCGTAAGAGGACAAGTTGTTCTTCTATTGGTATGTACTAAGGCTTTATAGTGTTTTAAAGAATGTTCGTGCAAGTTCATATAAGAATGTAGCATTTTATTTCCAAAGGGTAGTAAATCTTTGTTTTCTCACAGCAGGGTGATCGCAATACAAGGCTGCAATTTTTATTTGCCCATCAAGTGGGCTTTTGGTGGAAATGACACACCACCAGCAGCATGTTGTCCACGAGAGGGGGGTGGGATGGGGGGGCGAGCAGGAGAGGACAAGTTGTTCTTCTATTGGTATGTACCCAGGCTTTATAGTGTTTGAATGAATGTTCTTTCAAGTTCATATAAGAATGTAGCATTTTATTTCCAAAGTGTAGTAACTCTTTGTTTTCTCACAGCAGGGTGATCGCACTACAAGGCTGCAATTTTTATTTGCCCATCAAGTGGGCTTTTGGTGGAAATGACACACCACCAGCAGCATGTTGTCCACGAGAGGGGGGTTTAATGGGGGGGCGAGCAGGAGAGGACAAGTTGTTCTTCTATTGGTATGTGTTCAGGCTTTATAGTATTTGAAAGAATGTTCTTTCAAGTTCATATAAGATTGTAGCATTTTATTTCCAAAGTGTAGTAACTCTTTGTTTTCTCACAGCAGGGTGATCGCACTACAAGGCTGCAATTTTTATTTGCCCATCAAGTGGTCTTTTGGTGGAAATGACACACCACCAGCAGCATGTTCTCCACGAGAGGGGGGTGGGATGGGGGGGTGAGCAGGAGAGGACAAGTTGTTCTTCTATTGGTATGTACTCAGGCTTTATAGTGTTTGAAAGAATGTTCTTTCAAGTTCATATAAGAATGTAGCATTTTATTTCCAATGTGTAGTAAATCTTTGTTTTCTCACAGCAGGGTGATCGCACTGCAAGGCTGCAATTTTTATTTGCCCATCAAGTGGGCTTTTGGTGGAAATGACACACCACCAGCAGCATGTTGTCCACGAGAGGGGGTCGGGATGGGGGGGCGAGCAGGAGAGGACAAGTTGTTCTTCTATTGGTATGTACTCAGGATTTATAGTATTTGCAAGAATGTTCTTTCAAGTTCATATAAGAATGTAGCATTTTATTTCCAAAGTGTAGTAAATCTTTCTTTTCTCACAGCAGGGTGATCGCAGTACAAGGCTGCAATTTTTATTTGCCCATCAAGTGGGCTTTTGGTGGAAATGACACACCACCAGCAGCATGTTGTCCACGAGAGGGGGGTGGGATTGGGGGGGGCCAGCAGGAGAGGACAAGTTGTTCTTCTATTGGTATGTACTCAGGCTTTATAGTGTTTGAAAGAATGTTCTTTCAAGTTCATATAAGAATGTAGCATTTTATTTCCAAAGTGTAGTAAATCTTTGTTTTCTCACAGCAGGGTGATCACACTACAAGGCTGCAATTTTTATTTGCCCATCAAGTGGGCTTTTGGTGGAAATGACACACCACCAGCAGCATGTTGTCCACGAGAGGGGGGTGGGATTGGGGGGGGCGAGCAGGAGAAGACGAGTTGTTCTTCTATTGGTATGTACTCAGGCTTTATAGTGTTTGAAAGATTGTTCTTTCAAGTTCATATAAGAATGTAGCATTTTATTTCCAATGTGTAGTAAATCTTTGTTTTCTCACAGCACGGTGATCGCACTACAAGGCTGCAATTTTTATTTGCCCATCAAGTGGGCTTTTGGTGGAAATGACACACCACCAGCAGCATGTTGTCCACGAGAGGGGGGTGGGATGGGGGGGCGAGCAGGAGAGGACAAGTTGTTCTTCTATTGGTAAGTACTCAGGATTTATAGTGTTTGGGAGAATGTTCTTTCAAGTTCATATAAGAATGTAGCATTTTATTTCGAAAGGCTTTGTATTGTTTTAAAAATTGTGTTTTCAAGTTCATATAAGAACGTAGTATTTTATTTCCCAAATGTAGTAAGTTTTGTTTCTTCACAGCAGGGTGTTGGCGTTGTAATTTTGCAATTTTTATTTGCCCATTAACTGGACTTTTGGTGGATATAACACACTACCAACAGCATGATGTGTGCGAGGGGGGGAGGGGGGAAGAGGACAAGTAGTTCTTCCATTGGCATGTACTCAGGCTTTGTATTGTATTAAAAATTGTGTTTTCATGTTCATATAAGAACCAAGTATTTTATTTCCCAAATGTAGTAAGTCTTTGTTTCCTAACAGCAGGGTGTTGCCGTTGTAATTTTGCAATTTTTATTTGCCCATTAACTGGACTTTTGGTGGATATAACACACCACGATCAGCATGATGTCTGAGAGGGGGGGAGGGGGGAAGAGGACAAGTAGTTCTTCCATTGGCATGTACTCAGGCTTTGTATTGTTTTAAAAATTGTTTTTTCAAGTTCATATAAGAACGTAGTATTTTATTTCCCAAATGTAGTAAATCTTTGTTTCCTCACTGCAGGGGGTTCGCGTTGTAAGATTGCAATTTTTATTTGCCCATTAACTGGACTTTTGGTGGATTTAACACACCACCAGCAGCATGATGTCTGCGAGGGGGGGAGGGGGAAAGAGGACAAGTAGTTCTTCCATTGGCATGTACTCAGGCTTTGTATTGTTTTAAAAATTGTGTTTTCAAGTTCATATAAAAACGTAGTATTTTATTTCCCAAATGTAGTAAGTCTTTGTTTCGTCACAGCAGGGTGTTGGCGATGTAATTTTGCAATTTTTATTTACCCATTAACTGGACTTTTGGTGGATATAACACACCACGATCAAAATGATATCTGTGAGGGGGGGAGGGGGGAAGAGGACAAGTAGTTCTTCCATTGGCATGTACTCAGGCTTTGTATTGTTTTAAAAATTGTTTTTTCAAGTTCATATAAAAACGTAGTATTTTATTTCCCAAATGTAGTAAGTCTTTGTTTCCTCACAGCAGGGTGTTGGCGTTGTAATTTTGCAATTTTTATTTGCCCATTGACTGGACTTTTGGTGGATATAACACACCACGATCAGCATGATGCCTGCGAGGGGGGGAGGGGGGAAGAGGACAAGTAGTTCTTCCATTGGCATGTACTCAGGCTTTGTATTGTTTTAAAAATTGTTTTTCCAAGATCATATAAGAACGTAGTATTTTATTTCCCAAATGTAGTAAATCTTTGTTTCCTCACAGCAGGGGGTTCGCGTTGTAAGATTGCAATTTTTATTTGCCCATTAACTGGACTTTGGGTGTATATAACACACCACCAGCAGCATGATGTCTGCGAGGGGGGGAGGGGGGAAGAGGACAAGTACTTCTTCTATTGGCATGTACTCAGGCTTTGTATTGTTTTAAAAATTGTGTTTTCAAGTTCATATAAGAACGTAGTATTTTATTTCTTAAATGTAGTAAGTCTTTGTTTCCTCACAGCAGGGTGTTGGCGTTGTAATTTTGCAATTTTTATTTGCCCATTAACTGGACTTTTGGTGGATATAACACACCACGATCAGCATGATGTCTGCGAGGGGGGGAGGGGTGAAGAGGACAACTAGTTCTTCTATTGGTATGTACTCAGGCTTTGTATTGTTTTAAAAATTGTTTTTTCAAGTTCATATAAGAACGTAGTATTTTATTTCCCAAATTTAGTAAGTCTTTGTTTCCTCACAGCAGGGTGTTGGCGTTGTAATTTTGCAATTTTTATTTGCCCACTAACTGGACTTTTGGTGGATATAACACACCACGATCAGCATGATGTCTGCGAGGGGGGGAGGGGGGAAGAGGACAAGTAGTTCTTCCATTGACATGTACTCAGGCTTTGTATTGTTTTAAAAATTGTGTTTTCAAGTTAATATCAGAACGTAGTATTTTATTCCCCAAATCTAGTAAATCTTTGTTTCCTCACTGCAGGGGGTTCGCGTAGTAAGATTGCAATTTTTATTTGCCCATTAACTGGACTTTTGGTGGATATAACACACCACGATCAGCATGATGTCTGCGAGGGGGGGAGGGGGGAAGAGGACAAGTAGTTCTTCCATTGGCATGTACTCAGGCTTTGTATTGTTTTAAAAATTGTGTTTTCAAGTTCATATAAGAACGTAGTATGTTATTTCCCAAATGTAGTAAGTTTTGTTTCCTCACAGCAGGGTGTTGGTGTTGTAATTTTGCAATTTTTATTTGCCCATTAACTGGACTTTTGGTGGATATAACACACCACGATCAGCATGATGTCTGCGAGGGGGGAGGGCGGAAGAGGACAAGTATATCTTCCATTGGCATGTACTCAGGCTTTGTATTGTTTTAAAAATTGTGTTTTCAAGTTCATATAAGAACGTAGTATTTTATTTCCCAAATCTGGTAAATCTCTGTTTCCTCACAGCAGGGGGTTCACGTTGTAAGATTTCAATTTTTATTTGCCCATTAACTGGACTTTTGGTGGATATAACACACTACCAACAGCATGATGTGTGCGAGGGGGGGAGGGGGGAAGAGGACAAGTAGTTCTTCCATTGGCATGTACTCAGGCTTTGTATTGTTTTAAAAATTGTGTTTTCAAGTTCATATAAAAACGTAGTATTTTATTTCCCAACTGTAGTAAGTCTTTGTTTCCTCACAGCAGGGTGTTGGCGTTGTAATTTTGCAATTTTTATTTACCCATTAACTGGACTTTTGGTGGATATAACACACCACGATCAAAATGATATCTGCGAGGGGGGAGGGGGGAAGAGGACAAGTAGTTCTTCCATTGGCATGTACTCAGGCTTTGTATTGTTTTAAAAATTGTTTTTTCAAGTTCATATAAAAACGTAGTATTTTATTTCCCAAATGTAGTAAATCGTTGTTTCCTCACAGCAGGGGGTTCGCGTTGTAAGATTGCAATTTTTATTTGCCCATTAACTGGACTTTTGGTGGATATAACACGCCACGATCAGCATGATGTCTGCGAGGGGGGGAGGGGGGAAGAGGACAAGTAGTTCTTCCATTGGCATGTACTCAGGCTTTGTATTGTATTAAAAATTGTGTTTTCATGTTCATATAAGAACGAAGTATTTTCTTTCCCAAATGTAGTAAGTCTTTGTTTCCTCACAGCAGGGTGTTGCCGTTGTAATTTTGCAATTTTTATTTGCCCATTAACTGGACTTTTGGTGGATATAACACACCACGATCAGCATGATGTCTGCGAGGGGGGGAGGGGGGAAGAGGACAAGTAGTTCTTCCATTGGCATGTACTCAGGCTTTGTATTGTTTTAGAAATTGTGTTTTCAAGTTCATATAAGAACGTAGTATTTTATTTCCCAAATCTAGTAAATCTTTGTTTCCTCACAGCAGGGGGTTCGCGTTGTAAGATTGCAATTTTTATTTGCCCATTACCTGGACTTTGGGTGGATATAACACATCACCAGCAGCATGATGTCTGCGAGGGGGGGAGGGGGGAAGAGGACAAGTACTTCTTCTATTGGCATGTACTCATGCTTTGTACAGTTTTAAAAATTGTTTTTTCAAGTTCATATAAGAACGTAGTATTTTATTTCCCAAATGTAGTAAGTTTTTGTTTCCTCACAGCAGTGTGTTGGCGTTGTAATTTTCCAATTTTTATTTGCCCATTTACTGGACTTTTGGTGGATATAACACATCACGATCAGCATGATGTCTGCGAGGGGGGGAGGGGGAAGAGGACAAGTAGTTCTTCCATTGGCATGTACTCAGGCTTTGTATTGTTTTAAAAATTGTGTTTTCAAGTTCATATAAGAACGTAGTATTTTATTTCACAATTCTAGTAAATCTTTGTTTCCTCACAGCAAGGTGTTGGCGTTGTAATTTTGCAATTTTTATTTGCCCATTAACAGGACTTTTGGTGGATATAACACACCACGATCAGCATGATGTCTGCCAGGGGGGGAGGGGGGAAGAGGACAAGTAGTTCTACCATTGGCATATACTCAGGCTTTGTATTGTTTTAAAAATTGTGTTTTCCAGTTCATATAAGAACGTAGTATTTTATTTCCCTAATCTAGTAAATCTTTGTTTCCTCACAACAGGGGGTTCGCGTTGTAAGTTTGCAATTTTTATTTGCCCATTAACTGGACTTTTGGTGGATATAACACACCACCAGCAGCATGATGTCTGCGAGGGGGGGAGGGGGGAAGAGGACAAGTACTTCTTCCATTGGCATGTACTCAGGCTTTGTATTGTTTTAAAATATTGTGTTTTCAAGTTCATATAAGAACGTAGTATTTTATTTCCCAAATCTAGTAAATCTTTGTTTCCTCACAGCAGGGGGTTCGCGTTGTAAGATTGCAATTTTTATTTGCCCATTAACTGGACTTTTGGTGGATATAACACACCACGATCAGCATGATGTCTGCGAGGGGGGGAGGGGGTAAGAGGACAAGTTGTTCTTCCATTGGCATGTACTCAGGCTTCGTATTGTTTTAAAAATTGTGTTTCCAAGTTCATATAAGAACGTAGTATTTTATTTCCCAAATCTAATAAATCTTTGTTTCCTCACAGCAGGGGGTTCGCGTTGTAAGATTGCAATTTTTATTTGCCCATTAACTGGACTTTTGGTGGATATAACACACCACGATCAGCATGATGTCTGCGAGGGGGGGAGGGGGGAAGAGGACAAGTAGTTCTTCCATTGGCATGTACTCAGGCTTTGTATTGTTTTAAAAATTGTGTTTTCAAATTCATATAAGAACGTAGTATTTTATTTCCCAAATATAGTAAATCTTTGTTTCCTCACAGCAGGGGGTTCGCGTTGTAAGATTGGAATTTTTATTTGCCCATTAACTGGACTTTTGGTGGATATAACACACCACAAGCAGCATGATGTCTGCGAGGGAGGGAGGGGGGAAGAGGACAAGTAGTTCTTCCATTGGCATGTACTCAGGCTTTGTATTGTTTTAAAAATTGTTTTTTCAAGTTCATATAAGAACGTAGTATTTTATTTCCCAAATCTAGTAAATCGTTGTTTCCTCACAGCAGGGGGTTCGCGTTGTAAGATTGCATATTTTATTTGCCCATTAACTGGACTTTTGGTGGATATAACACACCACCAGCAGCATGATGTCTGCGAGGAGGGGAGGGGGGAAGAGGACAAGTAGTTCTCCCATTGGCATGTACTCAGGCTTTGTATTGTTTTAAAAATTATGTTTTCAAGTTCATATAAGAACGTAGTATTTTATTTCCCAAATGTAGTAAATCTTTGTTTCCTCACAGCAGGGGGTTCGCATTGTAAGATTGCAATTTTTATTTGCCCATTAACTGGACTTTTGGTGGATATAACACACAACCAGCTGCATGATGTCTGCGAGGGGGGGAGGGGGGAAGAGGGCAAGTATTTCTTCCATTGGCATGTACTCAGGCTTTGTATTGTTTTAAAAATTGTGTTTTCAAGTTCATATAAGAACGTAGTATTTTATTTCCCAAATGTAGTAAGTCTTTGTTTCCTCACAGCAGGGTGTTGGCGTTGTAATTTTGCAATTTATATTTGCAAATTAACTGGACTTTTGGTGGATATAACACACCACCAGAAGCATGATGTCTGCGAGGGGGGGAGGGGGGAAGAGGACAAGTAGTTCTTCCATTGGCATGTACTCAGGCTTTGTATTGTTTTAAAAATTGTGTTTTCAAGTTCATATAAGAACGTAGTATTTTATTTCCCAAATGTAGTAAGTCTTTGTTTCCTCACAGCAGAGTGTTGGCGTTGTAATTTTGCAATTCTTATTTGCCCATTAACTGGACTTTTGGTGGATATAACACACCACGATCAGCATGATGTCTGCGAGGGGGGGAGGGGGGAAGAAGACAAGTAGTTCTTCCATTGGCACGTACTCAGGCTTTGTATTGTTTTAAAAATTGTTTTTTCAAGTTCATATAAGAACGTAGTATTTTATTTCCCAAATTTAGTAAGTCTTTGTTTCCTCACAGCAGGGTGTTGGCGTTGTAATTTTGCAATTTTTATTTGCCCACTAACTGGACTTTTGGTGGATATAACACACCACGATCAGCATGATGTCTGCGAGGGGGAGAGGGGGGAAGAGGACAAGTAGTTCTTCCATTGGCATGTAGTAAGGCTTTGTATTGTTTTAAAAATTGTGTTTTCAAGTTAATATCAGAACGTAGTATTTTATTTCCCAAATCTAGTAAATCTTTGTTTCCTCACAGCAGGGGGTTCGCGTTGTAAGATTGAAATTTTTATTTGCCCATTAACTGGACTTTAGGTGGATATAACACACCACCAGCAGCATGATGTCTGCGAGGGGGGGAGGGGGGAAGAGGACAAGTAGTTCTTCCATTGGCATGTACTCAGGCTTTGTATTGTTTTAAAAATTGTGTTTTCAAGTTCATATAAGAACGTAGTATTTTATTTTCCAAATGTAGTAGGTCTTTGTTTCCTCACAGCAGGGTGTTGGCGTTGTAATTTTGCAATTTTTATTTGCCCATTAACTGGACTTTTGGTGGATATAACACACCACGATCAGCACGATGTCTGCGAGGGGGGGAGGGGGGAAGAGGACAAGTAGTTCTTCCATTGGAATGTACTCAGGCTTTGTATTGTTTTAAAAATTGTGTTTTCAAGTTCATATAAGAACGTAGTATTTTATTTCCCAAATGTAGTAAGTTTTGTTTCCTCACAGCAGGGTGTTGGCGTTGTAATTTTGCAATTTTTATTTGCCCATTAACTGGAATTTTGGTGGATATAACACACCACGATCAGCATGATGTCTGCGAGGGCGGAGGGCAGAAGAGGACAAGTAGTTCTTCCATTGGCATGTACTCAGGCTTTGTATTGTTTTAAAAATTGTGTTTTCAAGTTCATATAAGAACGTAGTATTTTATTTCCAAAATCTGGTAAATCTTTGTTTCCTCACAGCAGGGGGTTCGCGTTAAAAGATTGCAATTTTTATTTGCACATTAACTGGACTTTTGGTGAATATAACACACTACCAACAGCATGATGTCTGCGAGGGGGGGAGGGGGGAAGAGGACAAGTAGTTCTTCCATTGGCATGTACTCAGGCTTTGTATTGTATTAAAAATTGTGTTTTCATGTTCATATAAGAACGTAGTATTTTATTTCCCAAATGTAGTTAATCTTTGTTTCCTCACTGCAGGGGGTTCGCGTTGTAAGATTGCAATTTTTATTTGCCCATTAACTGGACTTTTGGTGGATATAACACACCACCAGCAGCATGATGTCTGCGAGGGGGGGAGGGGGAAAGAGGACAAGTAGTTCTTCCATTGGCATGTACTCAGGCTTTGTATTGTTTTAAAAATTGTGTTTTCAAGTTCATATAAAAACGTAGTATTTTATTTCCCAAATGTAGTAAGTCTTTGTTTCCTCACAGCAGGGTGTTGGCGTTGTAATTTTGCAATTTTTATTTACCCATTAACTGGACTTTTGGTGGATATAACACACCACGATCAAAATGATATCTGCGAGGGGGGGAGGGGGGAAGAGGACAAGTAGTTCTTCCATTGGCATGTACTCAGGCTTTGTATTGTTTTAAAAATTGTTTTTTCAAGTTCATATAAAAACGTAGTATTTTATATCCCAAATGTAGTAAATCTTTGTTTCCTCACAGCAGGGTGTTGGCGTTGTAATTTTGCAATTTTTATTTGCCCATTAACTGGACTTTTGGTGGATATAACACACCACGATCAGCATGATGTCTGCCGAGGGGGGGGGGGGGGGGGGAGAAGAGGACAAGTAGTTCTTCCATTGGCATGTACTCAGGCTTTGTATTGTTTTGAAAATTGTGTTTTCAAGTTCATGTAAGAACGTAGTATTTTATTTCCCAAATGTAGTAAATCTTTGTTTCCTCACAGCAGGGGGTTCGCGTTGTAAGATTGCAATTTTTATTTGCCCATTAACTGGACTTTTGGTGGATATAACACACCACCAGCAGCATGATGTCTGCGAGGGGGAGGGTGGAAGAGGACAAGTAGTTCTTCCATTGGCATGTACTCAGGCTTTGTATTGTTTTAAAAGTTGTGTTTTCAAGTTCATATAAGAACGTAGTATTTTATTTCCCAAATCTAGTAAATCTTTGTTTCCTCACAGCAGGGGGCTCGCGTTGTAAGATTGCAATTTTTATTTGCCCATTAACTGGACTTTTGGTGGATATAACACACCACGATCAGCATGATGTCTGCGAGGGGGGGACGGGGGAAGAGGACAAGTAGTTCTTCCATTGGCATGTACTCATGCTTTGTATTGTTTTAAAAATTGTGTTTTCAAGTTCATCTAAGAACGTAGTATTTTATTACCCAAATGTAGTAAGTCTTTGTTTCCTCACAGCAGGGTGTTGGCGTTGTAATTTTGCAATTTTTATTTGCCCATTAACTGGACTTTTGGTGGATATAACACACCACGATCAGCATGATGTCTGCGAGGGGGGGAGGGGGGAAGAGGACAAGTAGTTCTTCCATTGGCATGTACTCAGGCTTTGTATTGTTTTAAAAATTGTGTTTTCAAGTTCATATAAGAACGTAGTATTTTATTTCCCAAATCTAGTAAATATTTGTTTCCTCACAGCAGGGGGTTCGCGTTGCAAGATTGCAATTTTTATTTGCCCATTAACTGGACTTTTGGTGGATATAACACACCACCAGCAGCATGATGTCTGCGAGGGGGGGAGGGGGGAAGAGGACAAGTACTTCTTCCATTGGCATGTACTCATGCTTTGTATTGTTTTAAAAATTGTGTTTTCAAGTTCATATAAGAACGTAGTATTATATTTCCCAAATGTAGTAAGTCTTTGTTTCCTCACAGCAGGGTGTTGGCGTTGTAATTTTGCAATTTTTATTTGCCCATTAACTGGACTTTTGGTGGAGATAACACACCACGATCAGCATGATGTCTGCGAGGGGGGAGGGCGGAAGAGGACAAGTAGTTCTTCCATTGGCATGTACTCAGGATTTGTATTGTTTTAAAAATTGTGTTTTCAAGTTCATATAAGAACGTAGTATTTTATTTCCCAAATCTGGTAAATCTTTGTTCCCTCACAGCAGGGGGTTCGCGTTGTAAGATTGCAATTTTTATTTGCCCATTAACTGGACTTTTGGTGGATATAACACACCACGATCAGCATGATGTCTGCGAGGGGGGGAGGGGGTAAGAGGACAAGTTGTTCTTCCATTGGCATGTACTCAGGCTTCGTATTGTTTAAAAAATTGTGTTTTCAAGTTCATATAAGAATGTATTATTTTATTTCCCAAATCTAATAAATCTTTGTTTCCTCACAGCAGGGGGTTCGCGTTGTAAGATTGCAATTTTTATTTGCCCATTAACTGGACTTTTGGTGGATATAACACACCACGATCAGCATGATGTCTGCGAGGGGGGGAGGGGGGAAGAGGACAAGTAGTTCTTCCATTGGCATGTACTCAGGCTTTGTATTGTTTCAAAAATTGTGTTTTCAAATTCATATAAGAACATAGTATTTTATTTCCCAAATCTAGTAAATCTTTGTTTCCTCACAGCAGGGGGTTCGCGTTGTAAGATTGGAATTTTTATTTGCCCATTAACTGGACTTTTGGTGGATATAACACACCACAAGGAGCATGATGTCTGCGAAGGAGAGAGGGGGGAAGAGGACAAGTAGTTCTTCCGTTGGCATGTACTCAGGCTTTGTATTGTTTTAAAAATTGTTTTTTCAAGTTCATATAAGAACGTAGTATTTATTTCCCAAATCTAGTAAATCGTTGTTTCCTCACAGCAGGGGGTTCGCGTTGTAAGATTGCAATTTTTATTTGCCCATTAACTGGACTTTTGGTGGATATAACACACCACCAGCAGCATGATGTCTGCGAGGGGGGGAGGGGGGAAGAGGACAAGTACTTCTTCCATTGGCATGTACTCATGCTTTGTATTGTTTTAAAAATTGTGTTTTCAAGTTCATATAAGAACGTAGTATTATATTTCCCAAATGTAGTAAGTCTTTGTTTCCTCACAGCAGGGTGTTGGCGTTGTAATTTTGCAATTTTTATTTGCCCACTAACTGGACTTTTGGTGGATATAACACACCACGATCAGCATGATGTCTGCGAGGGGGAGAGGGGGGAAGAGGACAAGTAGTTCTTCCATTGGCATGTACTCAGGCTTTGTATTGTTTTAAAAATTGTGTTTTCAAGTTAATATCAGAACATAGTATTTTATTTCCCAAATCTAGTAAATCTTTGTTTCCTCAGAGCAGGGGGTTCGCGTTGTAAGATTGCAATTTTTATTTGCCCATTAACTGGACTTTTGGTGGATATAACACACCACGATCAGCATGATGTCTGCGAGGGGGGGAGGGGGGAAGAAGACAAGTAGTTCTTCCATTGGCACGTACTCAGGCTTTGTATTGTTTTAAAAATTGTTTTTTCAAGTTCATATAAGAACGTAGTATTTTATTTCCCAAATTTAGTAAGTCTTTGTTTCCTCACAGCAGGGTGTTGGCGTTGTAATTTTGCAATTTTTATTTGCAAATTAACTGGACTTTTGGTGGATATAACACACAACCAGCTGCATGATGTCTGCGAGGGGGGGAGGGGGGAAGAGGGCAAGTAGTTCTTCCATTGGCATGTACTCAGGCTTTGTATTGTTTTAAAAATTGTGTTTTCAAGTCCATATAAGAACGTAGTATTTTATTTCCCAAATGTAGTAAGTCTTTGTTTCCTCACAGCAGGGTGTTGGCGTTGTAATTTTGCAATTTTTATTTGCAAATTAACTGGACTTTTGGTGGATATAACACACCACCAGAAGCATGATGTCTGCGAGGTGGGGAGGGGGGAAGAGGACAAGTAGTTCTTCCATTGGCATGTACTCAGGCTTTGTATTGTTTTAAAAATTGTGTTTTCAAGTTCCTATAAGAACGTAGTATTTTATTTCCCAAATGTAGTAAGTCTTTGTTTCCTCACAGCAGAGTGTTGGCGTTGTAATTTTGCAATTCTTATTTGCCCATTAACTGGACTTTTGGTGGATATAACACACCACGATCAGCATGATGTCTGCGAGGGGGGGAGGGGGGAAGAAGACAAGTAGTTCTTCCATTGGCACGTACTCAGGCTTTGTATTGTTTTAAAAATTGTTTTTTCAAGTTCATATAAGAACGTAGTATTTTATTTCCCAAATTTAGTAAGTCTTTGTTTCCTCACAGCAGGGTGTTGGCGTTGTAATTTTGCAATTTTTATTTGCCCACTAACTGGACTTTTGGTGGATATAACACACCACGATCAGCATTATGTCTGCGAGGGGGAGAGGGGGGAAGAGGACAAGTAGTTCTTCCATTGGCATGTACTCAGGCTTTGTATTGTTTTAAAAATTGTGTTTTCAAGTCCATATAAGAACGTAGTATTTTATTTCCCAAATGTAGTAAGTCTTTGTTTCCTCACAGCAGGGTGTTGGCGTTGTAATTTTGCAATTTTTATTTGCAAATTAACTGGACTTTTGGTGGATATAACACACCACCAGAAGCATGATGTCTGCGAGGGGGGGAGGGGGGAAGAGGACAAGTAGTTCTTCCATTGGCATGTACTCAGGCTTTGTATTGTTTTAAAAATTGTGTTTTCAAGTTCCTATAAGAACGTAGTATTTTATTTCCCAAATGTAGTAAGTCTTTGTTTCCTCACAGCAGAGTGTTGGCGTTGTAATTTTGCAATTCTTATTTGCCCATTAACTGGACTTTTGGTGGATATAACACACCACGATCAGCATGATGTCTGCGAGGGGGGGAGGGGGGAAGAAGACAAGTAGTTCTTCCATTGGCACGTACTCAGGCTTTGTATTGTTTTAAAAATTGTTTTTTCAAGTTCATATAAGAACGTAGTATTTTATTTCCCAAATTTAGTAAGTCTTTGTTTCCTCACAGCAGGGTGTTGGCGTTGTAATTTTGCAATTTTTATTTGCCCACTAACTGGACTTTTGGTGGATATAACACACCACGATCAGCATGATGTCTGCGAGGGGGAGAGGGGGGAAGAGGACAAGTAGTTCTTCCATTGGCATGTACTCAGGCTTTGTATTGTTTTAAAAATTGTGTTTTCAAGTTAATATCAGAACGTAGTATTTTATTTCCCAAATCTAGTAAATCTTTGTTTCCTCAGAGCAGGGGGTTCGCGTTGTAAGATTGCAATTTTTATTTGCCCATTAACTGGACTTTTGGTGGATATAACACACCACGATCAGCATGATGTCTGCGAGGGGGGGAGGGGGTAAGAGGACAAGTTGTTCTTCCATTGGCATGTACTCAGGCTTTGTATTGTTTAAAAAATTGTGTTTTCAAGTTCATATAAGAATGTATTATTTTATTTCCCAAATCTAATAAATCTTTGTTTCCTCACAGCAGGGGGTTCGCGTTGTAAGATTGCAATTTTTATTTGCCCATTAACTGGACTTTTGGTGGATATAACACACCACGATCAGCATGATGTCTGCGAGGGGGGGAGGGGGGAAGAGGACAAGTAGTTCTTCCATTGGCATGTACTCAGGCTTTGTATTGTTTCAAAAATTGTGTTTTCAAATTCATATAAGAACATAGTATTTTATTTCCCAAATCTAGTAAATCTTTGTTTCCTCACAGCAGGGGGTTCGCGTTGCAAGATTGGAATTTTTATTTGCCCATTAACTGGACTTTTGGTGGATATAACACACCAAAAGCAGCATGATGTCTGCGAGGGAGGGAGGGGGGAAGAGGACAAGTAGTTCTTCCGTTGGCATGTACTCAGGCTTTGTATTGTTTTAAAAATTGTTTTTTCAAGTTCATATAAGAACGTAGTATTTATTTCCCAAATCTAGTAAATCGTTGTTTCCTCACAGCAGGGGGTTCGCGTTGTAAGATTGCAATTTTTATTTGCCCATTAACTGGACTTTTGGTGGATATAACACACCACCAGCAGCATGATGTCTGCGAGGGGGGGAAGGGGGAAGAGGACAAGTAGTTCTTCCATTAGCATGTACTCAGGCTTTGTATTGTTTTAAAAATTATGTTTTCAAGTTCATATAAGAACGTAGTATTTTATTTCCCAAATCTAGTAAATCTTTGTTTCCTCACAGCAGGGGGTTCGCGTTGTAAGATTGCAATTTTTATTTGCCCATTAACTGGACTTTTGGTGGATATAACACACAACCAGCTGCATGATGTCTGCGAGGGGGGGAGGGGGGAAGAGGGCAAGTAGTTCTTCCATTGGCATGTACTCAGGCTTTGTATTGTTTTAAAAATTGTGTTTTCAAGTCCATATAAGAACGTAGTATTTTATTTCCCAAATGTAGTAAGTCTTTGTTTCCTCACAGCAGGGTGTTGGCGTTGTAATTTTGCAATTTTTATTTGCAAATTAACTGGACTTTTGGTGGATATAACACACCACCAGAAGCATGATGTCTGCGAGGGGGGGAGGGGGGAAGAGGACAAGTAGTTCTTCCATTGGCATGTACTCAGGCTTTGTATTGTTTTAAAAATTGTGTTTTCAAGTTCCTATAAGAACGTAGTATTTTATTTCCCAAATGTAGTAAGTCTTTGTTTCCTCACAGCAGAGTGTTGGCGTTGTAATTTTGCAATTCTTATTTGCCCATTAACTAGACTTTTGGTGGATATAACACACCACGATCAGCATGATGTCTGCGAGGGGGGGAGGGGGGAAGAAGACAAGTAGTTCTTCCATTGGCACGTACTCAGGCTTTGTATTGTTTTAAAAATTGTTTTTTCAAGTTCATATAAGAACGTAGTATTTTATTTCCCAAATTTAGTAAGTCTTTGTTTCCTCACAGCAGGGTGTTGGCGTTGTAATTTTGCAATTTTTATTTGCCCACTAACTGGACTTTTGGTGGATATAACACACCACGATCAGCATGATGTCTGCGAGGGGGAGAGGGGGGAAGAGGACAAGTAGTTCTTCCATTGGCATGTACTCAGGCTTTGTATTGTTTTAAAAATTGTGTTTTCAAGTTAATATCAGAACGTAGTATTTTATTTCCCAAATCTAGTAAATCTTTGTTTCCTCAGAGCAGGGGGTTCGCGTTGTAAGATTGCAATTTTTATTTGCCCATTAACTGGACTTTTGGTGGATATAGCACACTACCAACAGCATGATGTCTGCGAGGGGGGGAGGGGGGAAGAGGACAAGTAGTTCTTCCATTGGCATGTACTCAGGCTTTGTATTGTATTAAAAATTGTGTTTTCATGTTCATATAAGAACGAAGTATTTTATTTCCCAAATGTAGTAAGTCTTTGTTTCCTCACAGCAGGGTGTTGCCGCTGTAATTTTGCAATTTTTATTTGCCCATTAACTGGACTTTTGGTGGATATAACACACCACGATCAGCATGATGTCTGCGAGGGGGGGAGGGGGGAAGAGGACAAGTAGTTCTTCCATTGGCATGTACTCAGGCTTTGTATTGTTTTAAAAATTGTTTTTTCAAGTTCATATAAGAACGTAGTATTTTATTTCCCAAATGTAGTTAATCTTTGTTTCCTCACTGCAGGGGGTTCGCGTTGTAAGATTGCAATTTTTATTTGCCCATTAACTGGACTTTTGGTGGATATAACACACCACCAGCAGCATGATGTCTGCGAGGGGGGGAGGGGGAAAGAGGACAAGTAGTTCTTCCATTGGCATGTACTCAGGCTTTGTATTGTTTTAAAAATTGTGTTTTGAAGTTCATATAAAAACGTAGTAATTTATTTCCCAAATGTAGTAAGTCTTTGTTTCCTCACAGCAGGATGTTGGCGTTGTAATTTTGCAATTTTTATTTACCCATTAACTGGACTTTTGGTGGATATAACACACCACAATCAAAATGATATCTGCGAGGGGGGGAGGGGGGAAGAGGACAAGTAGTTCTTCCATTGGCATGTACTCAGGCTTTGTATTGTTTTAAAAATTGTTTTTTCAAGTTCATATAAAAACGTAGTATTTTATTTCCCAAATGTAGTAAATCGTTGTTTCCTCACAGCAGGGGGTTCGGGTTGTAAGATTGCAATTTTTATTTGCCCATTAACTGGACTTTTGGTGGATATAACACACCACGATCAGCATGATGTCTGCGAGGGGGGGAGGGGGGAAGAGGACAAGTAGTTCTTCCATTGGCATGTACTCACGCTTTGTATTGTTTTAGAAATTGTGTTTTCAAGTTCATATAAGTACGCAGTATTTTATTTCCCAAATCTAGTAAATCTTTGTTTCCTCACAGCAGGGGGTTCGCGTTGTAAGATTGCAATTTTTATTTGCCCATTAACTGGACTTTTGGTGGATATAACACACCACGATCAGCTGATGTCTGCGAGGGGGGGAGGGGGGAAGAGGACAAGTAGTTCTTCCATTGGCATGTACTCAGGCTTTGTATTGTTTTAGAAATTGTGTTTTCAAGTTCATATAAGAACGTAGTATTTTATTTCCCAAATCTAGTAAATCTTTGTTTCCTCACAGCAGGGTGTTGGCGTTGTAATTTTGCAATTTTTATTTGCCCATTTACTGGACTTTTGGTGGATATAACACCCCACGATCAGCATGATGTCTGCCGAGGGGGGGGGGGGGCAGAAGAGGACAAGTAGTTCTTCCATTGGCATGTACTCAGGCTTTGTATTGTTTTGAAAATTGTGTTTTCAAGTTCATATAAGAACGTAGTATTTTATTTCCCAAATGTAGTAAATCTTTGTTTCCTCACAGCAGGGGGTTCGCGTTGTAAGATTGCAATTTTTATTTGCCCATTAACTGGACTTTTGGTGGATATAACACACCACCAGCAGCATGATGTCTGCGAGGGGGAGGGTGGAAGAGGACAAGGAGTTCTTCCATTGGCATGTACTCAGGCTTTGTATTGTTTTAAAAGTTGTGTTTTCAAGTTCATATAAGAACGTAGTATTTTATTTCCCAAATCTAGTAAATCTTTGTTTCCTCACAGCAGGGTGTTGGCGTTGTAATTTTGCAATTTTTATTTGCAAATTAACTGGACTTTTGGTGGATATAACAGACCACGATCAGCATGATGTCTGCTAGGGGGGGAGGGGGGAAGAGGACAAGTAGTTCTTCCATTGGCATGTACTCAGGCTTTGTATTGTTTTAAAAATTATGTTTTGAAGTTCATATAAGAACGTAGTATTTTATTTCCCAAATCTAGTAAATCTTTGTTTCCTCACAGCAGGGGATTCGCGTTGTAAGATTGCATTTTTATATGCCCATTAACTGGACTTTTGGTGGATATAACACACCACCAGCAGCATGATGTCTGCGAGCTGGGGAGGGGGGAAGAGGACAAGTAGTTCTTCCATTGGCATGTACTCAGGCTTTGTATTGTTTTAAAAATTGTGTTTTCAAGTTCATATAAGAACGTAGTATTTTATTTCCCAAATGTGGTAACTCTTTGTTTCCTCACAGCAGGGTGTTGGCGTTGTAGTTTTGCAATTTTTAATTTGCCCATTAACTGGACTTTTGGTGGATATAACACACCACGATTAGCATGATGTCTGCGAGGGGGGGAGGGGGGAAGAGGACAAGTAGTTCTTCCATTCGCATGTACTCAGGCTTTGTATTGTTTTAAAAATTGTGTTTTCAAGTTCATATAAGAACGTAGTATTTTGTTTCTGAAATCTAGTAAATCTTTGTTTCCTCACAGCAGGGGGTTCGCGTTGTAAGATTGCATATTTTATTTGCCCATTAACTGGACTTTTGGTGGATATAACACACCACCAGCAGCACGATGTCTGCGAGAGGGGGAGGGGGGAAGAGGACAAGTAGTTCTTCCATTGGCATGTACTCAGGCTTTGAATTGTTTTAAAAATTGTATTTTCAAGTTCATATAAGAACGTAGTATTTTATTTCCCAAATGTAGTAAGTCTTTGTTTCCTCACAGCAGGGTGTTCACGTTGTAAGATTGCAATTTTTATTTGCCATTAAGTGGGCCTTTGCTGGAAACGAGACACCACCAGCAGCATGATGTCCACGAGGGGGGGAGGGGGAAAGAGGACAAGTAGTTCTTCCATTGGTATGTACTCAGGCTTTGTATTGTTTTAAAAATTGTTTTTTCAAGTTCTTATAAGAACGTAGTATTTTTTTTCCAATTGTAGTAAATCTTAGTTTCCTCACAGCAGGGTGTTCACGTTGTAAGATTGCAATTTTTATTTGCCCATTAAGTGGGCCTTTGGTGGTAACGAGACACCACCAGCAGCATGATGTCCACGAGGGAGGGAGGGGGAAAGAGGACAAGTAGTTCTTCCATTCGTATGTACTCAGGCTTTGTATTGTTTTAAAAATTGTTTTTTCAAGTTCATATAAGAACGTAGTATTTTATTTCCCAAATGTAGTAAATCTTTGTTTCCTCACAGCAGGGTGTTCGCGTTGTAAGATTGCAATTTTTATTTGCGCATGAACAGGAGATTTGGTGGATATAACACACCACCAGCAGCATGATGTCTGCGAGAGGGGGAGGGGGGAAGAGGACAAGTAGTTCTTCCATTGGTACGTATTCAGGCTTTGTATTGTTTTAAGAAATATATTCTCAAGTTCATATACGAACGTAGTATTTTATTTCCCAAATGTAGTAAATCTTTGTTTCCTCACAGCAGGATGTTCGCGTTGTAAGATTGCAATTTTTATTTGCCCATTAAGTGGGCTTTTGGTGGTTATAACACACCACGATCAGCATGATGTCTGCGAGGGGGGGAGGGGGGAAGAGGACAAGTAGTTCTTCCATTGGTATGTACTTAGGTTTTGTATTGCTTTAAAAATTGTTTTTTAAAGTTCATATGAGAACGGAGTATTTTATTACCCAAATGTAGTAAATCTTTGTTTCCCCACAGCAGGGTGTTCACGTTGTAAGATTGCAATTTTTATTTGCGCATTAACTGGAGATTTCGTGGATATAACACACCACCAGCAGCATGATGTATGCGAGGGGGGGAGGGGGGAAGAGGACAAGTAGTTCTTTCATTGGTATGTACTCAGGCTTTGTATTGTTTTAAAAATTGTTTTTTTAAGTTCATATAAGAACGAAGTATATTATTTCCCAAATGTAGTAAATCTTTGTTTCCTCACAGCAGGGTATTTGCATTGTAAGATTGCAATTTTTATTTGCGCATTAAATGGAGATTTGGTGGATATGACACACCACCATCAGCATGATGTCTGCGAGGGGGGGAGGGGGAAGAGGACAAGTAGTTCTTCCATTGGTATGTACTCAGGCTTTGGATTGTTTTAAAAATTGTTTTTTTAAGTTCATATAAGAACGTAGTATTTTATTTCCCAAATGTAGTAAATCTTTGTTTCCTCACAGCAGGGTGTTTGCATTGTAAGATTGCAATTTTTATTTGCGCATTTAATGGAGATTTGTTGGATTTAACACACCACCAGCAGCATGATGTCTGCGAGGGGGGGAGATGGGAAGAGGACAAGTAGTTCTTCCATTGGTATGTACTCAGGCTTTGTATTGTTTTAAAAACTGTTTTTTTAAGTTCATATAAGAACGTAGTATTTTATTTCCCAAATGTAGTAAATCTTTGTTTCCTCACAGCAGGGTGTTCGCGTTGTAAGATTGCAATTTTTATTTGCCCATTAAGTGGGCTTTTGGTGGAAATGAGACACCACCAGCAGCATGATGTCCACGAGGGGGGGAGGGGGGAAGAGGACAAGTAGTTCTTCCATTGGTATGTACATAGGTTTTGTATTGCTTTAAAAATTGTTTTTTCAATTTCATATACGAACGTAGTATTTTATTTCCCAAATATAGTAAATCTTTGTTTCCTCACAGCAGGGTGTTCGCGTTGTAAGACTGCAATTTTTATTTGCGCATTAACTGGATATTTGGTGGATATAACACACCAGCAGCTGCATGATGTGTGCGAGGGGGGGAGGGGGGAAGAGGACAAGTAGTTCTTCCATTGGTATGTACACAGGCTTTGTATTGTTTCAAAGTTGTTTTTTCAAGTTCATATAAAAATGTAGTATTTTATATCCCAAATGCAGTAAATCTTTGTTTCCGCATAGCAGGGTGTTCGCGTTGTAAGATTGCAATTTTTATTTGCCCATTAACTGGACTTTTGTTGGATATAACACACCAACAGCAGCATGATGTCTGCGAGGGGTGGAGGGGGGAAGAGGACAAGTAGTTCTTCCATTGGTATGTACTCAGGCTTTGTATTGTTTTAAGAAATGTATTTTCAAGTTCATATACGAACGTAGTATTTTATTTCCCAAATGTAGTAAATCTTTGTTTCCTCACAGCAGGGTGTTCGCGTTGTAAGATTGCAATTTTTATTTGCCCATTAACTGGACTTTTGGTGGATATAACACACCAACAGCAGCATGATGTCTGCGAGGGGGGGAGGGGGGAAGAGGACAAGTAGTTCTTCCATTGGTATGTACTCAGGCTTTGTATTGTTTTAAGAAATGTACTTTCAAGTTCAAATACGAACGTAGTATTTTATTTCCCAAATATAGTAAATCTTTGTTTCCTCACAGCAGGGTGTTCGCTTTGTAAGATTGCAATTTTTATTTGCCCATTAATTGGGCTTTTGGTGGAAATGAGACACCACCAGCAGCATGATGTCCACGAGGGGGGATGGGGGAAGGAGACAAGTAGTTCTTCCATTGGTATGTACTCAGGCTTTGTATTGTTTTAAAAATTGTTTTTTCAAGTTCATATAAGAACGTAGTATTTTTTTTCCAATTGTAGTAAATCTTAGTTTCCTCACAGCAGGGTGTTGGCGTTGTAAGATTGCAATTTTTATTTGCCCATTAAGTGGGCCTTTGGTGGAAACGAGACACCACCAGCAGCATGATGTCCACGAGGGAGGGAGGGGGAAAGAGGACAAGTAGTTCTTCCATTGGTATGTACTCAGGCTTTGTATTGTTTTAAAAATTGTTTTTTCAAGTTCATATAAGAACGTAGTATTTTATTTCCCAAATGTAGTAAATCTTTGTTTCCTCACAGCAGGGTGTTCGCGTTGTAAGTTTGCAATTTTTATTTGCGCATTAACAGGAGATTTGGTGGATATAACACACCACCAGCAGCATGATGTCTGCGAGAGTGTGAGGGGGGAAGAGGACAAGTAGTTCTTCCATTGGTACGTACTCAGGCTTTGTATTGTTTTAAGAAATGTATTTTCAAGTTCATATACGAACGTAGTATTTTATTTCCCAAATGTAGTAAATCTTTGTTTCCTCACAGCAGGATGTTCGCGTTGTAAGATTGCAATTTTTATTTTCCCATTAAGTGGGTTTTTGTGGATGTAACACACCACGATCAGCATGATGTCTGCGAGGGGGGGAGGGGGGAAGAGGACAAGTAGATCTTTAATTGGTATGTACTTAGGTTTTGTATTGCTTTAAAAATTGTTTTTTCAAGTTCATATAAGAACGTAGTATTTTATTTCCCAAATATAGTAAATTTTTGTTTCCTCACAGCAGGGTGTTCGAGTTGTAAGACTGCAATTTTTATTTGCGCAATAACCGGATATTTGGTGGATATAACACACCACCAGCTGCATGATGTCTGCGAGTGGGGGAGGGGGGAAGAGGACAAGTAGTTCTTCCATTGGTATGTACTCAGGCTTTGTATTGTTTTAAAAATGGTTTTTTCAAGTTCATATAAGAATGTAGTATTTTATTTCCCAAATGTAGTAAATCTTTGTTTCCTCACAGCAGGGTGTTCGCGTTGTAAGATTGCAATTTTTATTTGCGCATTAACTGGAGATTTGGTGGATATAACACACGACCAGCAGCATGATGTCTGCGAGAGAGGGAGGGGGGAAGAGGACAAGTAGTTCTTCCATTGGTATGTACTCAGGCTTTGTATTATTTTAAGAAATGTTTTTTCAAATTCATATACGAACGTAGTATTTTATTTCCCAAATGTAGTAAATCTTTGTTACCTCACAGCAGGGTGTTCGCGTTGTAAGATTGCAATATTTATTTGCCCATTAAGTGGGCTTTTGGTGGAAATGAGACACCACCAGCAGCATGATGTCCACGAGGGGGGGAGTGGGGAAGAGGACAAGTAGTTCTCCATTGGTATGTACTTAGGTTTTGTGTTGCTTTAAAAATTGTTTTTTAAAGTTCATATGAGAACGGAGTATTTTATTACCCAAATGTAGTAAATCTTTGTTTCCTCACAGCAGGGTGTTCGCGTTGTAAGATTGCAATTTTTATTTGCGCATTAACTGGAGATTTGGTGGATATAACACACCACCAGCAGCATGATGTCTGCCAGGGGGGGAGGGGGGAAGAGGACAAGTAGTTCTTCCATTGGTATGTACTCAGGCTTTGTATTGTTTTAAAAATTGTTTTTATAAGTTCATATAAGAACGTAGTATTTTATTTCCCAAATGTAGTAAATCTTTGTTTCCTCACAGCAGGGTATTTGCATTGTAAGATTGCAATTTTTATTTGCGCATTAAATGGAGATTTGGTGGATATAACACACCACCAGCAGCATGATGTCTGCGAGGGGGGGAGGGGGGAAGTGCGCAAGTAGTTCTTCCATTGGTATGTACTCAGGCTTTGTATTGTTTTAAAAATTGTTTTTTTTAAGTTCATATAAGAACGTAGTATTTTATTTCCCAAATGTAGTAAATCTTTGTTTCCTCACAGCAGGATATTTGCATTGTAAGATTGCAATTTTTATTTGCGCATTAACTGGATATTTGGTGGATATAACACACCACCAGCTGCATGATGTCTGCGAGGGGGGGAGGGGGGAAGAGGACAAGTAGTTCTTCCATTGGTATGTACACAGGCATTGTATTGTTTTAAAGTTGTTTTTTCAAGTTCATATAAAAATGTAGTATTTTATATCCCAAATGTAGTAAATCTTTGTTCCCCCATAGCAGGGTGTTTGCGTTGTAAGATTGCAATTTTTATTTGCCCATTGACTGGACTTTTGGTGGATATAACACACCACCACCAGCATGATGTCTGCGAGGGGGGCAGGGGTGAAGAGGACATATAGTTCGTCCATTGGTATGTACTCAGGCTTTGTATTGTTTTAAAAATTGTTTATTCAAGTTCATATAAGATCGTTGTATTTTAATTCCCAAATGTAGTAAATCTTTGTTTCCTCACAGCAGGGTGTTCGCGTTGTAAGGTTGCAATTTTTATTTGCGCATTAACTGGAGATTTGGTTGATATAACACACCACCTGCAGCATGATGTCTGCAAGGGGAGGAGGGGGGAAGAGGACAAGTAGTTCTTCCATTGGTATGTACTCAGGCTTTGTATTGTTTTAAAAATTGCTTTTTCAGGTTCATATAAGAACGTAGTATTTTATTTCTCAAATGTAGTAAATCTTTGTTTCCTCACAGCAGGGTGTTCGCGTTGTAAGATTGCAATTTTAATTTGCCCATTAACTG
Source organism: Schistocerca serialis cubense (assembly GCF_023864345.2). Classification (NCBI taxonomy): domain Eukaryota; kingdom Metazoa; phylum Arthropoda; class Insecta; order Orthoptera; family Acrididae; genus Schistocerca; species Schistocerca serialis. The sequence goes on along the minus strand of NC_064649.1, from coordinate 155,284,789 downwards.
GACTTCTGGTGGATTTAACACACCACCAGCAGCATGATGTCTGCGAGGGGTGGAAGGGGGAAGAGGACAAGTAGTTCTTCCATTGGTATGTACTCAGGCTTTGTATTGTTTTAAAAATTGTTTTTTCAAGTTCATATAAGAACGTAGTATTTTATTTCCCAAATGTAGTAAATCTTTGTTTCCTCACAGCAGGGTGTTCGCATTGTAAGATTGCAATTTTTATTTGCCCAATTAATTACCTTTAGGTGGATATAGCACACCACCAGCAGCATGATGGTTGCGAGGGGGGAGGGGGATAGAGGACAAGTAGTTCTTCCATTGGTATGTACTCAGGCTTTGTATTGTTTTAAAAATTGTTTATTCAACTTCATATAAGATCGTAGTATTTTATTTCATAAATGTAGTAAATCTTTGTTTCCTCACAGCAGGGTGTTCGCGTTGTAAGATGGCAATTTTTATTTGCGCATTAACTGGATATTTGGTGGATATAACACACCACCAGCTGCATGATGTCTGCGAGGGGGGAGGGGGGAAGAGGACAAGTAGTTCTTCCATTGGTATGTACAAAGGCTTAGTATTGTTTTAAAGTTGTTTTTTCAAGTTCATATAAAAATGTAGTATTTTATATCCCAAATGTAGTATACCTTTGTTTCCGCATAGCAGGGTGTTGGCGTTGTAAGATTGCAATTTTTATTTGCCCATTAACTGGACTTTTGGTGGATATAACACACCACCAGCAGCATGATGTCTGCGAGAGCGGGAGGGGGGAAGAGGACAAGTAGTTCTTCCATTGGTATGTACTCAGGCTTTGTATTGTTTTAAAAATTGTTTTTTCAAGTTCACATAAGAACGTAGCACTTTATTTTCCAAATGTAGTAAATCTTTGTTTCCTCACAGCAGGGTGTTCGCATTGTAAGATTGCAATTTTTATTTGCCCAATTAATTACCTTTTGGTGGATATAACACACCACCAGCAGCATGATGTCTGCGAGGGGGGGAGGGGTGAAGAGGACATATAGTTCGTCCATTGGTATGTACTAAGGCTTTGTATTGTTTTATAAATTGTTTATTCAAGTTCATATAAGATCATAGTATTTCAATTCCCAAATGTAGTAAATCTTTGTTTCCTCACAGCAGGGTGTTCGCGTTGTAAGGTTGCAATTTTTATTTGCGCATTAACTGGAGAATTGGTGGATATAACACACCACCAGCAGCATGATGTCTGCGAGAGGGGGAGGGGGGAAGAGGACAAGTAGTTCTTCCATTGGTATGTACACAGGCTTTGTATTGTTTTAAAGTTGATTTTTCAAGTTCATATAAAAATATAGTATTTTATATCCCAAATGTAGTAAATCTTTGTTTCCCCATAGCAGGGTGTTCGCGTTGTAAGATTGCAATTTTTATTTGCCCATTAACTGGACTTTTGGCGGATATAACACACCACCAGCAGCATGATGTCTGCGAGGGGGGGAGGGGTGAAGAGACATATAGTTCGTCCATTGGTATGTACTCAGGCTTTGTATTGTTTTAAAGTTTGTTTATTCAAGTTCATATAAGATCGTAGTATTTTAATTCCCAAATGTAGTAAATCTTTGTTTCCTCACAGCAGGGTGTTCGCGATGTATGGTTGCAATTTTTATTTCGCATTAACAGGAGATTTGGTGGATATAACACACCACCAGCAGCATGATGTCTGCGAGAGGGGGAGGGGGGAAGAGGACAAGTAGTTCTTCCATTGGTATGTACACAGGCTTTGTATTGTTTTAAAGTTGTTTTTTCAAGTTCATATAAAAATGTAGTATTTTATATCCCAAAAGTAGTAAATCTTTGTTTCCCCATAGTAGGGTGTTCGCGTTGTAAGATTGCAATTTTTATTTGCCCATTAACTGGACTTTTGGTGGATATAACACACCACCAGCAGCATGATGTCTGCGGGTGGGGAGGGGGGGGGGGGGGGGGGGGGGAAGAGGACAAGTAGTTCTTCCATTGGTATGTACTCAGGCTTTGTATTGTTTTAAAAATTGTTTTTTCAAGTTCATATAAGATTGTAGTATATTAATTCCCAAATGTAGTACATCTTTGTTTCCTCACAGCAGGGAGTTCGCATTGTATGATTGCAATTTTTATTTGCCCAATTAATTACCTTTTGGTGGATATAGCACACCACCAGCAGCATGATGGTTGCGAGGGGGGAGGGGGAAAGAGGACATGTAGTTCTTCCATTGGTATGTACTCAGGCTTTGTATTGTTTTAAAAATTGTTTATTCAAGTTCATATAAGATCGTAGTATTTTATTTCATAAATGTAGTAAATCTTTGTTTCCTCACAGCAGGGTGTTCACGTTGTAAGATTGCAATTTTTTTTTGCCCATTAACTGGACTTTTGGTGGATATTACACACCACCACCAGCATGATGTCTGCGAGAGGGGGAGGGGGGAAGAGGACAAGTAGTTCTTCCATTGGTATGTACTCTGGCTTTGTATTGTTTTAAGAAATGTTTTTTCAAGTTCAGATATGAACGTTGTATTATATTTCCCAAATGTGGTAAATCTTTGTTTCCTCACAGCAGGGTGTTCGCGTTGTAAGGTTGCAATTTTTATTTGCGCATTAACTGGAGATTTGGTGGATATAACACACCACCAGCAGCATGATGTCTGCGAGAGGGGGAGGGGGGAAGAGGACAAGTAGTTCTTCCATTGGTATGTACACAGGCTTTGTATTGTTTTAAAGTTGTTTTTTCAAGTTCATATAAAAATGTAGTATTTTATATCCCAAATATAGTAAATCATTGTTTCCCCATAGCAGGGTGTTCGCGTTGTAAGATTGCAATTTTTATTTGCCCATTAACTGGACTTTTGGTGGATATAACACACCACCAGCTGCATGATGTCTGCGAGGGGGGGAGGGGGGAAGAGGACTAGTAGTTCTTCCATTGGTATGTACACAGCTTTGTATTGTTTTAAAGTTGTTTTTTCAAGTTCCTATAAAAATGTAGTATTTTATATCCCAAATGTAGTAAATCTTTGTTTCCGCATAGCAGGGTGTTCGCGTTGTAAGATTGCAATTTTTATTTGCCCATTAACTGGACTTTTGGTGGATATAACACACCACCAGCTGCATGATGTCTGCGAGGGGGGGAGGGGGGAAGAGGACAAGTAGTTCTTCCATTGGTATGTACTTAGGTTTTGTATTGCTTTAAAAATTGTTTTTTCAAGTTCATATAAGAACGTAGTATTTTATTTCCCAAATATAGTAAATCTTTGTTTCCTCACAGCAGGGTGTTCGCGTTGTAAGACTGCAATTTTTATTTGCGCATTAACTGGATATTTGGTGGATATAACACACCACCAGCTGCATGATGTCTGCGAGGGCGGGAGGGGGGAAGAGGACAAGTAGTTCTTCCATTGGTATGTACTCAGGCTTTGTATTGTTTTAAAGTTGTTTTTTCAAGTTCATATAAAAATGTAGTATTTTATTTCCCAAATGTACTACATCTTTGTTTCCGCACAGCAGGAAGTTCGCGTTGTAAGATTGCAATTTGTATTTGCCCATTGACAGTACTTTTGGTGGATATAACACACCATCAGCAGCATGATGTCTGCGAGAGGAAGAGGGGAGAAGAGGACAAGTAGTTCTTCCATTGGTATGTACACAGGCTTTGTATTGTTTTAAAGTTGTTTTTTCAAGTTCATATAAGAAGGTAGTATTTTATTTCCCAAATGTAGTAAATCTTTGTTTCCTCACAGCATGGTGTTCGCGTTGTAAGATTGCAATTTTTATTTGCGCATTAACTGGAGATTTGGTGGATTTAACGCACCACCAGCAGCATGATGTCTGCGAGAGAGGGAGGGGGGAAGAGGACAAGTAGTTCTTCCATTGGTATGTACTCAGGCCTTGTATTGTTTTAAAAATTGTTTTTCAAGTTCATATAAGAAGGTAGTATTTTATTTCCCAAATGTAGTAAATCTTTGTTTCCTAACAGCAGGGTGTTCGCGTTGTAAGATTGCAATTTTTATTTGCCCATTAAGTGGGCTTTTGGTGGAAATGAGACACCACCAGCAGCATGATGTCTGCGAGGGGGGGAGGGGGGAAGATGACAAGTAGTTCTTCCATTGGTATGTACTCAGGCTTTGTATTGTTTTAAAAATTGTTTTTACAAGTTCACATAAGAACGTAGCACTTTATTTCCCAAATGTAGTAAATCTTTGTTTCCTAACAGCAGGGTGTTCGCATTGTAAGATTGCAATTTTTATTTGCCCAATTAATTACCTTTTGGTGGATATAACACACCACCAGCAGCACGATGTCTGCGAGGGGGGGAGGGGTGAAGAGGACATATAGTTCGTCCATTGGTATGTACTCCGGCTTTGTATTGTTTTATAAATTGTTTATTCAAGTTCATATAAGATCGTAGTATTTCAATTCCCAAATGTAGTAAATCTTTGTTTCCTCACAGCAGGGTGTTCGCGTTGTAAGGTTGCAATTTTTATTTGCGCATTAACTGGAGATTTGGTGGATATAACACACCACCAGCAGCATGATGTCTGTGAGAGGGGGAGGGGGGAAGAGGACAAGTAGTTCTTCCATTGGTATGTACATAGGCTTTGTATTGTTTTAAAGTTGTTTTTTCAAGTTTATATAAAAATGTAGTATTTTATATCCCAAATGTAGTAAATCTTTGTTCCCCCATAGCAGGGTGTTCGCGTTGTAAGATTGCAATTTTTATTTGCCCATTAACTGGACTTTTGGTGGATATAACACACCACCAGCAGCATGATGTCTGCGAGGGGGGGAGGGGTGAAGAGGACATATAGTTCGTCCATTGGCATGTACTCAGGCTTTGTATTGTTTTATAAATTGTTTATTCAAGTTCATATAAGATCGTAGTATTTTAATTCCCAAATGTAGTAAATCTTTGTTTCCTCACAGCAGGGTGTTCGCGTTGTAAGGTTGCAATTTTTATTTGCGCATTAACTGGAGATTTGGTGGATATAACACACCACCAGCAGCATGATGTATGTGAGAGGGGGAAAGGGGAAGAGGACAAGTAGTTCTTCCATTGGTATGTACTCAGTCTTTGTATTGTTTTAAAAATTGTTTATTCATGTTCATATAAGATCGTAGTATTTTATTTCATAAATGTAGTAAATCTTTGTTTCCTCACAGCAGGGTGTTCACGTTGTAAGATTGCAATTTTTATTTGCCCATTAACTGGACTTTTGGTGGATATTACACACCACCAGCAGCATGATGTCTGCGAGAGCGGGAGGGGGGAAGAGGACAAGTAGTTCTTCCATTGGTATGTACTCAGGCTTTGTATTGTTTTAAAAATTGTTTTTTCAAGTTCACATAAGAACGTAGCACTTTATTTCCCAAATGTATTAAATCTTTGTTTCCTCACAGCAGGGTGTTCGCATTGTAAGATTGCAATTTTTATTTGCCCAATTAATTACCTTTTGGTGGATATAACACAAAACCAGCAGCATGATGTCTGCGAGGGGGGGAGGGGTGAAGAGGACATATAGTTCGTCCATTGGTATGTACTCAGGCTTTGTATTGTTTTATAAATTGTTTATTCAAGTTCATATAAGATCGTAGTATTTTAATTCCCAAATGTAGTAAATCTTTGTTTCCTCACAACAGGGTGTTCGCGTTGTAAGGTTGCAATTTTTATTTGCGCGTTAACTGGAGATTTGGTGGATATAACACACCACCAGCAGCATGATGTCTGCGAGAGGGGGAGGGGGGAAGAGGACAAGTAGTTCTTCCATTGGTATGTACACTGGCTTTGTATTGTTTTAAAGTTGTTTTTTCAAGTTCATATAAAAAAGGAGTATTTTATATCCCAAATGTAGTAAATCTTTGTTTCCCCATAGCAGGGTGTTCGCGTTGTAAGATTGCAATTTTTATTTGCCCATTAACTGGACTTTTGGTGGATATAACACACCACCAGCAGCATGATGTCTGCGAGGGGGGGAGGGGTGAAGAGGACATATAGTTCGTCCATTGGTATGTACTCAGGCTTTGTATTCTTTTAAAAATTGTTTATTCAAGTTCATATAAGATCGTAGTATTTTAATTCCCAAATGTAGTAAATCTTTGTTTCCTCACAGCAGGGTGTTCGCGTTGTAAGTTTGCAATTTTTATTTGCGCATTAACAGGAGATTTGGTGGATATAACACACCACCACTAGCATGATGTCTGCGAGGGGGGGAGGGGGGAAGAGGACAAGTAGTTCTTCCATTGGTATGTACTCAGGCTTTGTATTGTTTTAAAAATTGTTTTTTCAAGTTCTTATAAGAATGTAGTATTTTATTTCCCAAATGTAGTAAATCTTTATTTCCACACAGCAGGGTGTTCGCGTTGTAAGATTGCAATTTTTATTTGCGCATTAACTGGAGATTTGGTGGATATAACACACCACCTTCTGCATGATGTCTGCGAGGGCGGGAGGGGGAAAGAGGACAAGTAGTTCTTCCATTGGTATGTACTCAGGCTTTGTATTGTTTTAAAGTTGTTTTTTCAAGTTCATATAAAAATGTAGTATTTTATTTCCCAAATGTACTACATCTTTGTTTCCGCACAGCAGGGTGTTCGCGTTGTAAGATTGCAATTTTTATTTGCCCATTAACAGGACTTTTGGTGGATATAACACACCACCAACAGCATGATGTCTGCGAGGGGGGGAGGGGTGAAGAGGACAAGTAGTTCTTCCATTGGTATGTACTCAGGCCTTGTATTGTTTTAAAAATTGTTTTTCAAGTTCATATAAGAAGGTAGTATTTTATTTCCCAAATGTAGTAAATCTTTGTTTCCTCACAGCAGGGTGTTCGCGTTGTAAGATTGCAATTATTATTTGCCCATTAAGTGGGCTTTTGGTGCAAATGAGACACCACCAGCAGCATGATGTCAACGAGGAGGGGAGGGGGGAAGAGGACAAGTAGTTCTTCCCTTGGTATGTACTCAGGCTTTGTATTGTTTTAAAAATTGTTTTTTCAAGTTCATATAAGAACGTAGTATTTTTTTTCCAATTGTAGTAAATCTTTCTTTCCTCACAGCAGGGTGTTCGCGTTGTAAGATTGCAATTGTTATTTGCCCATTAAGTGGGCTTTTGGTGGAAATGAGACACCACCAGCAGCATGATGTCCACGACGGGGGGAGGGGGGAAGAGAACAAGTAGTTCTTCAATTGGTATGTACTCAGGCTTTGTATTGTTTTAAAAATTGTTTTTCAAGTTCATATAAGAACGTAGTATTTTTTTTCCAATTGTAGTAAATCTTTGTTTCCTCACAGCTGGGTGTTCGCGTTGTAAGATTGCAATTGTTATTTGCCCATTAAGTGGGCTTTTGGTGCAAATGAGACACCACCAGCAGCATGATGTCAACGAGGGGGGAGGGGGGAAGAGGACAAGTAGTTCTTCCATTGGTATGTACTCAGGCTTTGTATTGTTTTAAAAATTGTTTTTGCAAGTTCACATAAGAACGTAGCACTTTATTTCCCAAATGTAGTAAATCTTTGTTTCCTCACAGCAGGGTGTTCGCGTTGTAAGATTGCAATTCTTATTTGCCCATTAAGTGGGCTTTTGGTGGAAATGAGACACCACCAGCAGCATGATGTCCACGAGGGGGGGAGGGGGAAAGAGGACAAGTAGTTCTTCCATTGGTATGTACTCAGGCTTTGTATTGTTTTAAAAATTGTTTTTTCAAGTTCACATACGAACGTAGTACTTTATTTCCCAAATGTAGTAAATCTTTGTTTCTTCACAGCAGGGTGTTCGCGTTGTAAGATTGCAATTTTTATTTGCGCATTAAATGGAGATTTGGTGGATATAACACACCACCACCAGCATGATGTCTGCGAGGGGGGGAGGGGGGAAGAAGACAAGTAGTTCTTCCATTGGTATGTACTCAGGCTTTGTATTGTTTTAAAAATTGTTTTTTCAAGTTCATATAAGAATGTAGTATTTTATTTCTCAAATATAGTAAATCTTTGTTTCCACACAGCAGGGTGTTCGCGTTGTAAGATTGCAATTTTTATTTGCGCATTAACTGGAGATTTGGTGGATATAACACACCACCACCTGCATGATGTCTGCGAGTGCGGGAGGGGGGAAGAGGACAAGTAGTTCTTCCATTGGTATGTACTCAGGCTTTGTATTGTTTTAAAGTTGTTTTTTCAAGTTCATATAAATATGTAGTATTTTATTTCCCAAATGTACTACATCTTTGTTTCCGCACAGCAGGGTGTTCGCGTTGTAAGATTGCAATTTCTATTTGCCCATTAACAGGACTTTTGGTGGATATAACACAACACCAACAGCATGATGTCTGCGAGGGGGGGAGGGGGGAAGAGGACAAGTAGTTCTTCCATTGGTATGTACTCAGGCTTTGTATTGTTTTAAAATTGTTTTTCAAGTTCATATAAGAAGGTAGTATTTTATTTCCCAAATGTAGTAAATCTTTGTTACCTCACAGCAGGGTGTTCGCGTTGTAAGATTGCAATTATTATTTGCCCATTAAGTGGGCTTTTGGTGCAAATGAGACACCACCAGCAGCATGATGTCAACGAGGAGGGGAGCGTGGAAGAGGACAAGTAGTTCTTCCCTTGGTATGTACTCAGGCTTTGTATTGTTTTAAAAATTGTTTTTTCAAGTTCATATAAGAACGTAGTATTTTTTTTCCAATTGTAGTAAATCTTTGTTTCCTCACAGCAGGGTGTTCGCGTTGTAAGATTGCAATTTTTATTTGCCCATTAAGTGGGCTTTTGGTGGAAATGAGACACCACCAGCAGCATGATGTCCACGAGGGGGGGAGGGGGGAAGAGGACAAGTAGTTCTTCAATTGGTATGTACTCAGGCTTTGTATTGTTTTAAAAATTGTTTTTCAAGTTCATATAAGAACGTAGTATTTTATTTCCCAAATGTAGTAAATCTATGTTTCCTCACAGCAGGGTGTTCGCGTTGTAAGGTTGCAATTTTTATTTGCCCATTAAGTGGGCTTTTGGTGCAAATGAGACACCACCAGCAGCATGATGTCAACGAGGGGGGGAGTGGGGAAGAGGACAAGTAGTTCTTCCCTTGGTATGTACTCAGGCTTTGTATTGTTTTAAAAATTGTTTTTTCAAGTTCATATAAGAACGTAGTATTTTTTTTCCAATTGTAGTAAATCTTTGTTTCCTCACAGCAGGGTGTTCGCGTTGTAAGATTGCAATTGTTATTTGCCCATTAAGTGGGCTTTTGGTGCAAATGAGACACCACCAGCAGCATGATGTCAACGAGGGGGGGAGGGGGGTAGAGGACAAGTAGTTCTTCCATTGATATGTACTCAGGCTTTGTATTGTTTTAAAAATAATTTTTTCAAGTTCATATACGAACGTAGTATTTTATTTCCCAAATGTAGTAAATCTTTGTTTCCTCACAGCAGTGTGTTCGTGTTGTCAGACTGCAATTTTTATTTGCGCATTAAATGGAGATTTGGTGGATATAACACACCACCACCAGCATGATGTCTGCGAGGGGGGGAGGGGGGAAGAGGACAAGTAGTTCTTCCATTGGTATGTGCTCAGGCTTTGTATTGTTTTAAAAATTGTTATTTCAAGTTCATATAAGAATGTAGTATTTTATTTCCCAAATGTAGTAAATCTTTGTTTCCACACAGAAGGGTGTTCGCGTTGTAAGATTGCAATTTTTATTTGCGCATTAACTGGAGATTTGGTGGATATAACACACCACGAGCTGCATGATGCCTGCGAGGGCGGGAGGGGGGAAGAGGACAAGTAGTTCTTCCATTGGTATGTACTCAGGCTTTGTATTGTTTTAAAAATTGTTTTTCAAGTTCATATAAGAACGTAGTATTTTATTTCCCAAATGTAGTAAATCTTTGTTTCCTCACAGCAGGGTGTTCACGTTGTAAGATTGCAATTTCTATTTTCCCATTAAATGGGCTTTTGGTGGAAATGAGACACCACCAGCAGCATGATGTCCATGAGGCGGGGAAGGGGGAAGAGGACAAGTAGTTCTTCCATTGGTACGTACTCAGGCTTTGTATTGTTTTAAAAATTGTTTTTTCAGGTTCATTTAAGAACATAGTATTTTTTTTCCAATTGTAGTAAATCTTTGTTTCCTCACATCAGGGTGTTCGCGTTGTAAGATTGCAATTTTTATTTGCCCATTAAGTGGGCTTTTGGTGCAAATGAGACACCACCTGCAGCATGATGTCAACGAGGGGGTTAGGGGGGAAGAGGACAAGTAGTTCTTCCATTGGTACGTACTCAGGCTTTGTATTCTTTTAAAAATTGTTTTTTCAAGTTCATATAAGAACGTAGTATTTTTTTTCCAATTGTAGTAAATCTTTGTTTCCTCACAGCAGGGTGTTCACGTTGTAAGATTGCAATTTTTATTTGCCCATTAAGTGGGCTTTTGGTGCAAATGAGATACCACCAGCAGCATGATGTCCACAAGGGGGGGAAGGGGGAGGATGACAAGTAGTTCTTCCATTTGCAAGTACTCAGGCTTTGTATTGTTTTAAAAATTGTTTTTTCAAGTTCATATGAGAACGTAGTATTTTTTTTCCAATTGTAGTAAATCTTTGTTTTCTCACAGCAGGGTGTTCACGTTGTAAAATTGCAATTTTAATTTGCCCATTAAGTGGGCTTTTGGTGCAAATGAGACACCACCAGCAGCATGATGTCAACGAGGGGTGGAGGGGGGAAGAGGACAAGTACTTCTTCCATTGGTACGTACTCAGGCTTTGTATTGTTTTAAAAATTGTTTTTTCAAGTTCATATAAGAACGTAGTATTTTTTTCCAATTGTAGTAAATCTTTGTTTCCTCACAGCAGGGTGTTCGCGTTGTAAGATTGCAATTTTTATTTGCCCATTAACAGGACTTTTGGTGGATATAACACACCACCAACAGCATGATGTCTGCGAGGGGGGGAGGGGGGAAGAGGACAAGTAGTTCTTCCATTGGTATGTACTCAGGCCTTGTATTGTTATAAAAATTGTTTTTCAAGTTCATATAAGATGGTAGTAATTTATTTACCAAATGTAGTAAATCTTTGTTTCCTCACAGCAGGGTGTACGTGTTGTAAGATTGCAATTTTTATTTGGCCATTAAGTGGGCTTTTGGTGCAAATGAGACGCCACCAGCAGCATGTTGTCAACGAGGGGGGGAGGGGGGAAGAGGACAAGTTGTTCTTCCCTTGGTATGTACTCAGGCTTTGTATTGTTTTAAAAATTGTTTTTTCAAGTTCATATAAGAACGTAGTATTTTTTTTCCAATTGTAGTAAATCTTTGTTTCCTCACAGCAGGGTGTTCACGTTGTAAGACTGCAATTTTTATTTGCACATTAACTGGATATTTGGTGGATATAACGCACCACGAGCTGCATGATTTCTGTGAGGGGGGGAGGGGGGAGGAGGACAAGTAATTCTTCCATTGGTATGTACACAGGCTTTGTATTGTTTTAAAGTTGTTTTTACAAGTTCATATAAAAATGTAGTATTTTATATCCCAAATGTAGTAAATCTTTGTTTCCGCATAACAGGGTATTCTCGTTGTAAGATTGTAATTTTTACTTGCCCATTAACTGGACTTTTGGTGGATATAACACACCACCAGCAGCATGATGTCTGCGAGGGGGGGAGGGGGGAAGAGGACAAGTAGTTCTTCCATTATTATGTACTCAGGCTTTGTATTGCTTTAAAAATTGTTATTTAAAGTTCATATGAGAATGTAGTATTTTTTTCCCAAATGTAGTAAATCTTTGTTTCCTCACAGCAGGGTGTTCGAGTTGTAAGACTGCAATTTTTATTTGCGCATTAACTGGAGATTTGGTGGATATAACACACCAGCAGCAGCATGATGTCTGCAAGAGGCGGAGGGGGGAAGAGGACAAGTAGATCTTCCATTGGTATGTACTCAGGCTTTGTATTGTTTTAAGAAATGTTTTTTCAAGTTCATATACGAACGTAGTATTTTATTTCCCAAATGTAGTAAATCTTTGTTTCCTCACAGCAGGGGGTTCGCGTTGTAAGATTGCAATTTTTATATGCCAATTAACTGGACTTTTGGTGGATATAGCACACCACCAGCAGCATGATGTCTGCGAGGGGGGGAGGGGGGAAGAAAACAAGTAGTTCTTCCATTGGTATGTACTCAGGCTTTGTATTGTTTTAAAAATTGTTTTTTCAAGTTCATATAAGAACGTAGTATTTTATTTCCCAAATGTAGTAAATCCTTGTTTTCTCACAGCAGGGTGTTCGCGTTGTGAGATTGCAATTTTTATTTGCCCATTAACTGGACTTTTGGTGGATATAACACACCACCAGCAGCGCGATGTTTGCGAGGGGGGGAGGGGGAAAGAGGACAAGTAGTTCTTCCATTGGTATGTACTCAGGCTTTGTATTGTTTTAAAAATTGTTTTTTCAAGTTCATATAAGAATGTAGTATTTTATTTCCCAAATGTACTAAATCTTTGTTTCCTCACAGCAGGCTGTTCGCGTTGTAATATTGCAATTTTTATTTGCCCATTAACTAGACATTTGGTGGATAGAACACACCACCAGCAGGATGATGTCTGCGAGAGGGGGAGGGGGGAAGAGGACAAGTAGTTCTTCCATTGGTATGTACTCAGGCTTTGTATTGTTTTAAAAATTGTTTTTTCAAGTTCATATAAGAACATAGTATTTTTTTTCCAATTGTAGTAAATCTTTGTTTCCTCACAGCAGGGTGTTTGCGTTGTAAGATTGCAATTTTTATTTGCCCATTAAGTGGGCTTTTGGTGGAAATGATACACCACCAGCAGCATGATGTCCACGAGGGGGGGAGGGGGGAAGAGGACAAGTAGTTCTTCCATTCGAATGTACTCAGGCTTTGTATTGTTTTAAAAATTGTTTTTTCAAGTTCATATAGGAACATAGTATTTTATTTCCCAAATGTAGTAAATCTTTGTTTCCTCACAGCAGGTGGTTCGCGTTGTAAGATTGCAATTTTTATTTGCCCATTAACTGGACTTTTGGTGGATATAACACACCACCAGCAGCATGATGTCTGCGAGGGGGGGAGGGGGAAAGAGGACAAGTAGTTCTTCCATTGGTATGGACTCAGGCTTTGTATTGTTTTAAAAATTGTTTTTTCAAGTTCGTATAAGAATGTAGTAATTTATTTCCCAAATGTACTAAATCTTTGTTTCCTTACAGCAGGCTGTTCGCGTTGTAAGTTTGCAATTTTTATTTGCCCATTAACAGGACTTTTGGTGGATAGAACACACCACCAGCAGCACGATGTCCGCGAGGGGGGGAGGGGGGAGGAGGACAAGTAGTTCTTCCATTGGTATGTACTCAGCTTTGCATTGTTTTAAAAATTGTTTTTTCAAGTTCATAGAAGAACGTAGTATTTTATTTCCCAAATATAGTAAATCCTTGTTTCCTCACAGCAGGATGTTCGTGCTGTGAGATTGCAATTTTTATTTGCCAATTAACTGGACTATTGGTGGATATAACACACCACCAGCAGCGTGATATCTGCGAGGGGGGGAGGGGGAAAGAGGACAAGTAGTTCTTCCATTGGTATGTACTCAGGCTTTGTATTGTTTTAAAAATTGTTTTTTCAAGTTCATATAAGAACGTAGTATTTTTTTTCCAATTGTAGTAAATCTTTGTTTCCTCACAGCAGGCTGTTCGCGTTGTAAGATTGCAATTGTTATTTGCCCATTAAGTGGGCTTTTGGTGCAAATGAGACACCACCAGCAGCATGATGTCAACGAGGGGGGGAGGGGGGTAGAGGACAAGTAGTTCTTCCATTGGTATGTACTCAGGCTTTGTATTGTTTTAAAAATTGTTTTTTCAAGTTCATATAAGAACGTAGTATTTTGTTTCCCAAATATAGTAAATCTTTGTTTCCTCACAGCAGGGTGTTCGCGTTGTAAGATTGCAATTTTTATTTGCCCATTACCTGGACTTTTGGTGGATATAACACACCACCAGCATCATGATGTCTGCGAGGGGGGAGGGGGAAGAGAACAAGTAGTTCTTCCATTGGTATGTACTCAGGCTTTGTATTGTTTTAAAAATTGTTTTTTCAAGTTCATATAAGAATGTAGTATTTTATTTCCCAAATATAGTAAATCTTTGTTTCCTCACAGCAGGGTGTTCGCGTTGTAAGATTGCAATTTCTATTTGCCCATTAACTGGACTCTTGGTGGATATAACACACCACCAGCAGCATGATGTCTGCGAGGGGGGGAGGGGGGAAGAGGACAAGTAGTTCTTCCATTGGCATGTACTCAGGCTTTGTATTGTTTTAAAAATTGTTTTTTCAAGTTCATAGAAGAACGTAGTATTTTATTTCCCAAATATAGTAAATCCTTGTTTCCTCACAGCAGGGTGTTCGCGCTGTGAGATTGCAATTTTTATTTGCCCATTAACTGGACGTTTGGTGGATATAACACACCACCAGCAGCGTGATATCTGCGAGGGGGGGAGGGGGAAAGAGGACAAGTAGTTCTTCCATTGGTATGTACTCAGGCTTTGTATTGTTTTAAAAATTGTTTTTTCAAGTTCATATAAGAATGTAGTATTTTATTTCCCAAATGTACTAAATCTTTGTTTCCTGACAGCAGTATGTTCGCGTTGTAAGATTGCAATTTTTATTTGCCCATTAACTGAACTTTTGGTGGATAGAACACACCACCAGCAGCATGATGTCTGCGACAGGGGGAGGGGGGAAGAGGACAAGTAGTTCTTCCATTGGTATGTACTCAGGCTTTGTATTGTTTTAAAAATTGTTTTTTCAAGTTCATATAAGAACGTAGTATTTTATTTCCCCAATGTAGTAAATCTTTGTTTCCTCACTGCAGGGTATTCGCGTTGTAAGATTGCAATTTTTATTTGCCCATTAAGTGGGCTTTTGGTGGAAATGAGACACCACCAGCAGCATGATGTCCACTAGGGGGGGAGGGGCGAAGAGGACAAGTAGTTCTTCCATTGGTATGTACTCAGGCTTTGTATTGTTTTAAAAATTGTTTTTTCAAGTTCATATAGGAACATAGTATTTTATTTCCCAAATGTAGTAAATCTTTGTTTCCTCACAGCAGGGGGTTCGCGTTGTAAGATTGCAATTTTTATATGCCAATTAACTGGACTTTTGGTGGATATAACACACCACCAGCAGCATGATGTCTGCGAGGGGGGGAGGGGGGAAGAGGACAAGTAGTTCTTCCATTGGTATGTACTCAGGCTTTGTATTGTTTTAAAAATTGTTTTTTCAAGTTCATATAAGAACGTACTATTTTATTTCCCAAATGTAGTAAATCCTTGTTTCCTCACAGCAGGGTGTTCGCGTTGTGAGATTGCAATTTTTATTTGCCCATTAACTGGACTTTTGGTGGATATAACACACCACCAGCAGCGCGATGTTTGCGAGGGGGGGAGGGGGAAAGAGGACAAGTAGTTCTTCCATTGGTATGTACTCAGGCTTTGTATTGTTTTAAAAATTGTTTTTTCAAGTTCATATAAGAATGTAGTATTTTATTTCCCAAACGTACTAAATCTTTGTTTCCTCACAGCAGGCTGTTCGCGTTGTAAGATTGCAATTTTTAATTGCCCATTAACTAGACTTTTGGTGGATAGAACACACCACCAGCAGGATGATGTCTGCGAGAGTGGGAGGGGGGAAGAGGACAAGTAGTTCTTCCATTCGAATGTACTCAGGCTTTGTATTGTTTTAAAAATTGTTTTTTCAAGTTCATATAGGAACATAGTATTTTATTTCCCAAATGTAGTAAATCTTTGTTTCCTCACAGCAGGTGGTTCGCGTTGTAAGATTGCAATTTTTATTTGCCCATTAACTGGACTTTTGGTGGATATAACACACCACCAGCAGCATGATGTCTGCGAGGGGGGGAGGGGGAAAGAGGACAAGTAGTTCTTCCATTGGTATGGACTCAGGCTTTGTATTGTTTTAAAAATTGTTTTTTCAAGTTCGTATAAGAATGTAGTAATTTATTTCCCAAATGTACTAAATCTTTGTTTCCTTACAGCAGGCTGTTCGCGTTGTAAGTTTGCAATTTTTATTTGCCCATTAACTGGACTTTTGGTGGATAGAACACACCACCAGCAGCATGATGTCCGCGAGGGGGGGAGGGGGGAGGAGGACAAGTAGTTCTTCCATTGGTATGTACTCAGCTTTGCATTGTTTTAAAAATTGTTTTTTCAAGTTCATAGAAGAACGTAGTATTTTATTTCCCAAATATAGTAAATCCTTGTTTCCTCACAGCAGGATGTTCGCGCTGTGAGATTGCAATTTTTATTTGCCAATTAACTGGACTATTGGTGGATATAACACACCACCAGCAGCGTGATATCTGCGAGGGGGGGAGGGGGAAAGAGGACAAGTAGTTCTTCCATTGGTATGTACTCAGGCTTTGTATTGTTTTAAAAATTGTTTTTTCAAGTTCATATAAGAACGTAGTATTTTTTTTCCAATTGTAGTAAATCTTTGTTTCCTCACAGCAGGGTGTTCGCGTTGTAAGATTGCAATTGTTATTTGCCCATTAAGTGGGCTTTTGGTGCAAATGAGACACCACCAGCAGCATGATGTCAACGAGGGGGGGAGGGGGGTAGAGCACAAGTAGTTCTTCCATTGGTATGTACTCAGGCTTTGTATTGTTTTAAAAATTGTTTTTTCAAGTTCATATAAGAACGTAGTATTTTGTTTCCCAAATATAGTAAATCTTTGTTTCCTCACAGCAGGGTGTTCGCGTTGTAAGATTGCAATTTTTATTTGCCCATTAACTGGACTTTTGGTGGATATAACACACCACCAGCATCATGATGTCTGCGAGGGGGGAGGGGGAAGAGAACAAGTAGTTCTTCCATTGGTATGTACTCAGGCTTTGTATTGTTTTAAAAATTGTTTTTTCAAGTTCATATAAGAATGTAGTATTTTATTTCCCAAATATAGTAAATCTTTGTTTCCTCACAGCAGGGTGTTCGCGTTGTAAGATTGCAATTTCTATTTGCCCATTAACTGGACTCTTGGTGGATATAACACACCACCAGCAGCATGATGTCTGCGAGGGGGGGAGGGGGGAAGAGGACAAGTAGTTCTTCCATTGGCATGTACTCAGGCTTTGTATTGTTTTAAAAATTGTTTTTTCAAGTTCATAGAAGAACGTAGTACTTTATTTCCCAAATATAGTAAATCTTTGTTTCCTCACAGCAGGGTGTTCGCGCTGTGAGATTGCAATTTTTATTTGCCCATTAACTGGACGTTTGGTGAATATAACACACCACCAGCAGCGTGATATCTGCGAGGGGGGGAGGGGGAAAGAGGACAAGTAGTTCTTCCATTGGTATGTACTCAGGCTTTGTATTGTTTTAAAAATTGTTTTTTCAAGTTCATATAAGAATGTAGTATTTTATTTCCCAAATGTACTAAATATTTGTTTCCTGACAGCAGTATGTTCGCGTTGTAAGATTGCAATTTTTATTTGCCCATTAACTGAACTTTTGGTGGATAGAACACACCACCAGCAGCATGATGTCTGCGAGAGGGGGAGGGGGGAAGAGGACAAGTAGTTCTTCCATTGGTATGTACTCAGGCGTTGTATTGTTTTAAAAATTGTTTTTTCAAGTTCATATAAGAACGAAGTATTTTATTTCCCAAATATAGTAAATCTTTGTTTCCTCACAGCAAGGTGTTCGCGTTGTAAGATTGCAATTTTTATTTGCCCATTAACTGGACTTTTGGTGGATATAACACACCACCAGCAGCATGATGTCTGCGAGGGGGGAGGGGGAAGAGGACAAGTAGTTCTTCCATTGGTATGTGCTCAGGCTTTGTATTGTTTTAAAAATTGTTATTTCAAGTTCATATAAGAATGTAGTATTTTATTTCCCAAATGTAGCAAATCTTTGTTTCCACACAGCAGGGTGTTCGCGTTGTAAGATTGCAATTTTTATTTGCGCATTAACTGGAGATTTGGTGGATATAACACACCACGAGCTGCATGATGCCTGCGAGGGCGGGAGGGGGGAAGAGGACAAGTAGTTCTTCCATTGGTATGTACTCAGGCTTTGTATTGTTTTAAAAATTGTTTTTCAAGTTCATATAAGAACGTAGTATTTTATTTCCCAAATGTAGTAAATCTTTGTTTCCTCACAGCAGGGTGTTCACGTTGTAAGATTGCAATTTCTATTTTCCCATTAAGTGGGCTTTTGGTGGAAATGAGACACCACCAGCAGCATGATGTCCATGAGGCGGGGAGGGGGGAAGAGGACAAGTAGTTCTTCCATTGGTACGTACTCAGGCTTTGTATTGTTTTAAAAATTGTTTTTTCAGGTTCATATAAGAACGTAGTATTTTTTTTCCAATTGTAGTAAATTTTTGTTTCCTCACAGCAGGGTGTTCGCGTTGTAAGATTGCAATTTTTATTTGCCCATTAAGTGGGCTTTTGGTGGAAATGAGACACCACCAGCAGCATGATGTCCACGAGGGGGGGAGGGGGGAAGAGGACAAGTAGTTCTTCCATTGGTATGTACTCAGGCTTTGTATTGTTTTAAAAATTGCTTTTCAAGTTCATATAAGAACGTAGTATTTTATTTCCCAAATGTAGTAAATCTTTGTTTCCTCACAGCAGGGTGTTCGCGTTGTAAGATTGCAATTTTTATTTGCCCATTAAGTGGGCTCTTGGTGGAAATGAGACACCACCAGCAGCATGATGTCCATGAGGGGGGGAGGGGGAAAGAGGACAAGTAGTTCTTCCATTGGTATGTACTCAGGCTTTGTATTGTTTTAAAAATTGTTTTTTCAAGTTCATATATGTATGTAGTATTTTATTTCCCGAATGTACTAAATCTTTGTTTCCTCACAGCAGGCTGTTCGCATTGTAAGATTGCAATTTTTATTTGCCCATTAACTGGACTTTTGGTGGATAGAACACACCACCACCAGCATGATGTCTGCGAGAGGGGGAGGGGGGAAGAGGACATGTAGTTCTTGCATTGGTATGTACTCATTCTTTGTATTGTTTTAAAAATTGTTTTTTCAAGTTCATATAAGAACGTAGTATTTTATTTCCCAAATATAGTAAATCTTTGTTTCCTCACAGCAGGGTGTTCGCGTAGTAATATTGCAATTTTTATTTGCCCATTAACTGGACTTTTGGTGGATATAACACACAACCAGCAGCATGATGTCTGCGAGGGGGGAG
Organism: Schistocerca serialis cubense; assembly: GCF_023864345.2. Lineage (NCBI taxonomy): Eukaryota > Metazoa > Arthropoda > Insecta > Orthoptera > Acrididae > Schistocerca > Schistocerca serialis. Next base: position 155,265,575 of record NC_064649.1, on the reverse strand, counting down.
GGGGAAGAGGACAAGTAGTTCTTCCATTGGTATGTACTCAGGCTTTGTATTGTTTTAAAAATTGTTTTTTCAAGTTCATATAAGAACGTAGTATTTTATTTCCCAAATATAGTAAATCTTTGTTTCCTCACAGCAGGGTGTTCGCGTTGTAAGATTGCAATTTTTTTTTGCCCATTAACTGGACTTTAGGTGGATATAACACACCACCAGCAGCATGATGTCTGCGAGGGGCGGAGGGGGAAAGAGGACAAGTAGTTCTTCCATTGGTATGTACTCAGGCTTTGTATTGTTTTAACAAATGTTTTTTCAAGTTCATATACGAACTTAGTATTTTATTTCCCAAATGTAGTAAATCTTTGTTTCCTCACAGCAGGGTGTTCGCGTTGTAAGATTGCAATTTCTATTTGCCCATTAAGTGGGCTTTTGGTGCAAATGTGACACCACCAGCAGCATGATGGCAACGAGGGGGGGAGGGGGGAAGAGGACAAGTAGTTCTTCCATTGGTATGTACTCAGGATTTGTATTGTTTTAAAAATTGTTTTTTCAAGTTCATATAAGAACGTAGTATTTTTTTCCCAATTGTAGTAAATCTTTGTTTCCTCACAGCAGGGTGTTCGCGTTGTAAGATTGCAATTTTTATTTGCCCATTAACTGGGCTTTTGGTGGAAATGAGACACCACAAGCAGCATGATGTCCACGAGGGGGGGAGGGGGGAAGAGGACAAGTAGTTCTTCCATTGGTATGTACTCAGGCTTTGTATTGTTTTAAAAATTGTTTTTCAAGTTCATATAAGAACGTAGTATTTTATGTCCCAAATGTAGTAAATCTTTGTTTCCTCACAGCAGGGTGTTCGCGTTGTAAGATTGCAATTTTTATTTGCCCATTAAGTGGGCTTTTGGTGGAAATGAGACACCACCAGCAGCATGATGTCCACGACGGGGGGAGGGGGGAAGAGGACAAGTAGTTCTTCCATTGGTATGTACTCAGGCTTTGTATTGTTTTAAAAATTGTTTTTCAAGTTCATATAAGAACGTAGTATTTAATTTCCCAAATGTAGTAAATCTTTGTTTCCTCACAGCAGTGTGTTCGCGTTGTAAAATTGCAATTTTTATTTGCCCAATAAGTGGGCTTTTGGTGGAAATGAGACACCACCAGCAGCATGATGTCCATGAGGGGGGAAAAGGACTAGTAGTTCTTCCATTGGTATGTACTCAGGCTTTGTATTGTTTTAAAAATTGTTTTTTCAAGTTCATATACGAACGTAGTATTTTATTTCCCAAATGTAGTAAATCTTTGTTTCCACACAGCAGGGGGTTCGCGTTGTAAGATTGCTAATTTTATTTGCCCATTAACTGGACTTTTGGTGGATATAACACACCACCAGCAGCTGATGTCCACGAGGGGGGGAGGGGGGAAGAGGACAAGTAGTTCTTCTATTGGTAAATACTCAGGATTTGTATTGTTTTAGAAATTGTTTTTTCAAGTTCATATAAGAACGTAGCATTTCATTTCCAAAGTGTAGTAAATCTCTGTTTTCTCACAGCTGGGAGATCATATTACAAGGCAGCAATTTTTATTTGTCCATCAAGTGGGCTTTTGGTGGAAATGACACACCACCAGCAGTAACATTTCCACGTTAGGGGGGGGGGGGGGGGGGGGACGAGCTGAAGAGGACAAGTTGTTCTTCTATTGGTATGTACTCAGGCTTTATATCGTTTTAAAGATAGTTCGTTCAAGTTCATATAAGAACGTAGCATTTTATTTCCAAAGTGTAGTAAATCTTTGTTTTCTCACAGAAAGGTGTTCGCAATACAAGGCTGCAATTTTTATTTGCCCATCAAGAGGGCATTTGGTGGAAAAGACACACCACCAGCAGCATGTTGTCCACGAGAGACGATGGGTGGGAGGGGGGGGGGGGCAAGCGGAAGAGGACAAGTTGTTCTTCTATTGGTATGTACTCAGGCTTTATAGTGTTTTAAAGAATGATCGTTCAAGTTCATATAAGAACGTAGCATTTTATTTCCAAAGAGTACTAAATCTTTGTTTTCTCACAGAAGGGTGATCGCAATACAAGGCTGCAATTTTTATTTGCCCATCAAGAGGGCATTTGGTGGAAATGACACACCACCAGCAGCATGTTGTCCTCGCGATGGAGGGGGTGGGGGGGGAGAGATCGGAAGAGGACAAGTTGTTCTTCTATTGGTATGTACTCAGGCTTTATAGAGTTTTAAAGAATGTTCGTTCAAGTTCATATAAGAACGTGGCATTTTATTTCCAAAGTGTAGTAAATCTTTGTTTTCTCACAGAAGGGTGATCGCAATACAAGGCTGCAAATTTTATTTGCCCATCAAGAGGGCATTTGGTGGAAATGACACACCACCAGCAGCATGTTGTCCTCGCAATGGGGGGGGGGGGGGGGGAGGGGGCGGGAGATCGGAAGAGGACAAGTTGTTCTTCTATTGGTATGTACTCAGGCTTTACAGTGTTTTAAAGAATGTTCGTTGAAGTTCATATAAGAACGTAGCATTTTATTTCCAAAGTATAGTAAATCTTTGTTTTCTCACAGAAGGGTGATCACAATACAAGGCCGCAATTTTTATTTGCCCATCAAGAGGGCATTTGGTGGAAATGACACACCACCAGCAGCATGTTGTCCACGAGAGATGATAGAGGGGGGGGAGGGGGGGGGGGGGTGCAAGCGGAAGAGGACAAGTTGTTCTTCTATTGGTATGTACTCACGCTTTATAGTGTTTTAAAGAATGTTCGTTCAAGTTCATATAAGACCGTAGCATTTTATTTCCAAAGTGTAGTAAATCTTTGATTTCACACAGAAGGGTGATCGCAATACAAGGCTGCAATTTTTATTTGCCATCAAGAGGGCATTTGGTGGAAATGACACACCACCAGCAGCATGTTGTCCTCGCGATTGGGGGGGGGGAGATCGGAAGAGGACAAGTTGTTCTTCTGTTGGTATGTACTCATACTTTATAGTGTTTTAAAGAATATTCTTTCAAGTTCATATAAGAACGCAGTATTTTATTTCCAAAGTGCAGTATATCTTTGTTTTCTCACAGAAGGGTGATCACAATACAAGGCTGCAATTTTTATTTGCCCATCAAGAGGGCATTTGGTGAAAATGACACACCACCAGCAGCATGTTGTCCACGAGAGATGATGGGGTGGAGGGGGGGGGGGGCAAGCGGAAGAGGACAAGTTGTTCTTCTATTGGTATGTATTTAGGCTTTATAGTGTTTTAAAGAACGTTCGTTCAAGTTCATATAAGAACGTAGCATTTTATTTCCAAAGTGTAGTAAATCTTTGTTTTCTCACAGAAGGGTGTTCGCAATACAAGGCTGCAATTTTTATTTTCCCGTCAAGAGTCAAGAGTGCTTTTGGTGGAAATGACACACCACCAGCAGCATGTTGTCTTCGCGATGGGGTGGGGGGTGGGGGGGGGGCAGATCGGAAGAGGACAAGTTGTTCTTCTATTGGTATGTACTCAGGCTTTACAGTGTTTTAAAGAATGTTCGTTGAAGTTCATATAAGAACGTAGCATTTTATTTCCAAAGTGTAGTAAATCTTTGTTTTCTCACAGAAGGGTGATCGCAATACAAGGCTGCAATTTTTATTTGCCATCAAGAGATCATTTGTTGAAAATGACACACCACCAGCAGCATGCTGTCCACGAGAGATGATAGAGGGGGGGGGGGGGGGGAGGGGAGGCAAGCGGAAGAGGACAAGTTGTTCTTCTATTGGTATCTACTCAGGCTTTATAGTGTTTTAAAGAATGTTCGTTCAAGTTCATATAAGAACGTAGCATTTTATTTCCAAAGTGTAGTAAATCTTTGATTTCACACAGAAGGGTGATCGCAGTACAAGGCTGCAATTTTTATTTGCCATCCAGAGGGCATTTGGTGGAAATGACACACCACCAGCAGCATGTTGTCCACGAGATTTGGAGGGAGGGGGGAACGGAGGCGAACAGAAGAGGACAAGTTGTACTTCTATTGGTATGTACTCAGGCTTTATTGTGTTTTAAAGAATGATCGTTCAAGTTCATATGAGAACGTAGCATTTTATTTCCAAAGTATAGTAAATCTTTGATTTCTTACAGAAGGGTAATCGCAATACAAGGCTGCAATTTTTATTTGCACATCAAGAGGGCATTTGGTGGAAATGACACACCACCAGCAGCATGTTGTCCACGAGAGATGATGGAGGGAGGGGTGGGGGGGGTGGGGGGGCAAGCGGAAGAGGACAAGTTGTTCTTCTATTGGTATGTACTCAAGCTTTATAGTGTTTTAAAGAATGTTCGTTCAAGTTCAAATAAGAACGTAACATTTTATTTCCACAGTGTAGTAAATCTTTGTTTTCTCACAGAAGGGTGATCGCAATACAAGGCTGCAATATTTATTTGCCCATCAAGAGGGCATTTGGTGGAAATGACACACCACCAGCAGCATGTTGTCCACGAGAGATGGTGGGGGAGAGTGGGGGGGGGGGGGGGGGGGCGGGGGAGGTTGCAAGCGGAAGAGGACAAGTTGTTCTTCTATTAGTATGTACTCAGGCTTTATAGTGTTTTAAAGAATGTTCGTTCAAGTTCATATAAGAACGTAGCATTTTATTTCCAAAGTGTAGTAAATCTTTGTTTTCTCACAGAAGGGTGATCGCAATACAAGGCTGCAATTTTTATTTGCCCATCAAGAGGGCATTTGGTAAAAATGACACACCACCAGCAGCGTGATGTCCTCGCGAAGGGGGTCGGTGGGGGGGGGGAGATCGCAATAGTACAAGTTGTTCTTCTATTGGTATGTACTCAGGCTTTATAGTGTTTTAAAGAATGTTCGCTCAAGTTCATATAAGAACGTAGCATTTTATTTCCAAAGTGTAGTAAATCTTTGTTTTCTCACAGAAGGGTGATCGCAATACAAGGCTGCAATTTTTATTTGTCCATCAAGTGGGCTTTTGGTGGAAATGACACACCACCAGCAGCATGTTGTCCACGAGATTTGGTGGGATGGGGGAAGGGGGGCGAGAAGAAGAGGACAAGTTGTACTTCTATTGGTATGTACTCAGGCTTTATAGTGTTTTAAATAATGTTCGTTCAAGTTCATATTAGAATGTAGCATTTTATTTCCAAAGTATAGTAAATCTTTCTTTTCTCACAGAAGGGTATTAGCAATACAAGGCTGCAATTCTTATTTGCCCATCAAGAGGGCATTTGGTGGTAATGACACACCACCAGCAGCATGTTGTCCTCGCGATAGGGGGGGGGGGGGGGGTGGAGGAGATCGGAAGAGGACAAGCTCTACTTCTATTGGTATGTACTCAGGCTTTATAGTGTTTTAAATAATGTTCGTTCAAGTTCATATGAGTACCTAGCATTTTATTTCCAAAGTATAGAAAATCTTTGTTTTCTCACAGAAGGGCGATCCCAATACAAGGCTGCAATTTTTATTTGCCCATCAAGAGGGCATTTGGTGGAAATGACACACCACCAGCGGGATGTTGTCCACGAGAGATGGTGGGGGAGAGTGGAGGGGGGGGGGGGGGGGGGGGTTGCAAGCGGAAGAGGACAAGTTGTTCTTCTATTACTATGTACTCAGGCTTTATAGTGTTTTAAAGAATGTTCGTTCAAGTTCATATAAGAACGTAGCATTTTATTTCCAAAGTGTAGTAAATCTTTGTTTTCTCACAGAAGGGTGATCGCAATACAAGGCTGCAATTTTTATTTGCCCATCAAGAATGCATTTGGTGGAAATGACACACCACCAGCAGCATGTTAACCTCGTCACGAGGGGGGGGGATCTGAAGAGACAAGTTGTTCTTCTATTGGTATGTACTCTGGCTTTATAGTGTTTTAAAGAATGTTCGTTCAAGTTCATATAAGAACGTAGCATTTTATTTCCAAAGTGTAGTAAATCTTTGTTTTCTCACAGAAGGGTGATCGCAATACATGGCTGCAATTTTTATTTTCCATCAAGAGGCCATTTGGTGGAAATGACACACCACCAGCAGCATGTTGTGCATGAGAGATGATGGAGGGAGGGGGGGCTGGGGGCAAGCGGAAGAGGACAAGTTGTTCTTCTATTGGTATGTACTCAGGCTTTATAGTGTTTTAAAGAATGTTCGTTCAAGTTCATATAAGAACGTAGCATTTTATTTCCAAAGTGTAGTAAATCTTTGATTTCACACAGAAGGGTGATCGCAATACAAGGCTGCAATTTTTATTTGCCATCAAGAGGGCATTTGGTGGAAATGACACACCACCAGCAGCATGTTGTCCACGAGATTTGGGGGGAGGGGGGAACGGGGGCGAGCAGAAGAGGACAAGTTGTACTTCTATTGGTATGTACTCAGGCTTTATTGTGTTTTAAAGAATGATCGTTCAAGTTCATATGAGAACGTAGCATTTTATTTCCAAAGTATAGTAAATCTTTGATTTCTTACAGAAGGGTGATCGCAATACAAGGCTGCAATTTTTATTTGCCCATCAAGAGGGCATTTGGTGGAAATGACACACCACCAGCAGCATGTTGTCCACGAGAGATGATGGAGGGAGGGGTTGGGGGTGGGGGGTGGGGGGGGGGCAAGCGGAAGAGGACAAGTTGTTCTTCTATTGGTATGTACTCAAGCTTTATAGTGTTTTAAAGAATGTTCGTTCAAGTTCAAATAAGAACGTAACATTTTATTTCCACAGTGTAGTAAATCTTTGTTTTCTCACAGAAGGGTGATCGCAATACAAGGCTGCAATTTTTATTTGCCCATCAAGAGGGCATTTGGTGGAAATGACACACCACCAGCAGCATGTTGTCCACGAGAGATGGTGGGGGAGAGTGGGGGGGGGGGGGGGGGGGGGCGGGGGCGGTTGCAAGCGGAAGAGGACAAGTTGTTCTTCTATTAGTATGTACTCAGACTTTATAGTGTTTTAAAGAATGTTCGTTCAAGTTCATATAAGAACGTAGCATTTTATTTCCAAAGTGTAGTAAATCTTAGTTTTCTCACAGAAGGGTGATCGCAATACAAGGCTGCAATTTTTATTTGCCCATCAAGAGGGCATTTGGTAAAAATGACACACCACCAGCAGCGTGATGTCCTCACGAAGGGGGTTGGTGGGGGGGGGGGAGATCGCAATAGCACAAGTTGTTCTTCTATTGGTATGTACTCAGGCTTTATAGTGTTTTAAAGAATGTTCGTTCAAGTTCATATAAGAACGTAGCATTTTATTTCCAAAGTGTAGTAAATCTTTGTTTTCTCACAGAAGGGTGATCGCAATACAGGGCTGCAATTTTTATTTGCCCATCAAGAGGGCATTTGGTGGAAATGACACACCACCAGCAGCATGTTGTCCTGGTGACGGGGGGGGGGGGGGGGGGGGGGGCGGGGATCTGAAGAGGACAAGTTGTTCTTATATTGGTATGTCCCCTGGCTTTATAGTGTTTTAAAGAATGTTCGTTCAAGTTCATATACGAACGTAGCATTTTATTTCCAAAGTATAGTAAATCTTTGTTTTCTCGCAGAAGGGTATTCGCAATACAAGGCAGCAATTCTTATTTGCCCATCAAGAGGGCATTTGGTGGTAATGACACACCACCAGCAGCATGTTGTCCTCGCAATAGGGGGGGGGGGGGGGGGGGGGAGGAGATCGGAAGAGGACAAGTTCTACTTCTATTGGTATGTACTCAGGCGTTATAGTGTTTTAAATAATGTTCGTTCAAGTTCATATGAGTACCTAGCATTTTATTTCCAAAGTATAGAAAATCTTTGTTTTCTCACAGAAGGGCGATCCCAATACAAGGCTGCAATTTTTATTTGCCCATCAAGAGGGCATTTATTGGAAATGACACACCACCAGCAGCATGTTGTCCACGAGAGATGGTGGGGGAGAGGGGGGGGGGGGGAGGGGGTTGCAAGCGGAAGAGGACAAGTTGTTCTTCTATTAGTATGTACTCAGGCTTTATAGTGTTTTAAAGAATGTTCGTTCAAGTTCATATATAAACGTAGCATTTTATTTCCAAAGTGTACTAAATCATTGTTTTCTCACAGAAGGGTGATCGCAATACAAGGCTGCAATTTTTATTTTCCATCAAGAGGGCATTTGGAGGAAATGACACACCACCAGCAGCATGTTGTCCACGAGATTTGGTGGGATGGGGGAACGGGGGCGACCAGAAGAGGACAAGTTGTACTTCTATTGGTATGTACTCAGGCTTTATAGTGTTTTAAATAATGTTCGTTCAAGTTCATATGAGAACGTAGCATTTTATTTCTTAAGTATAGCAAATCTTTGTTTTCTGACAGAAGCGTATTCGCAATACAAGGCTGCAATTCTTATTTGCCCATCAAGAGGGCATTTGGTGGTAATGACACACCACCAGCAGCATGTTGTCCTCGCGATAGGGGGGGGGGAGGTGATCGGAAGAGGACAAGTTGTACTTCTATTGGTATGTACTCAGGCTTTATAGTGTTTTAAATAATGTTCGTTCAAGTTCATATGAGTGCCTAGCATTTTATTTCCAAAGTATAGAAAATCTTTGTTTCTCACAGAAGGGTGATCCCAATACAAGGCTGCAATTTTTATTTGCCCATCAAGAGGGCAGTTATTGGAAATGACACACCACCAGCAGCATGTTGTCCACGAGAGATGGTGGGGGAGAGTGGGGGGGGGGGGGGGGGGGTTGCAAGCGGAAGAGGACAAGTTGTTCTTCTATTAGTATGTACTCAGGCTTTATAGTGTTTTAAAGAATGTTCGTTCAAGTTCATATAAGAACGTAGCATTTTATTTCCAAAGTGTAGTAAATCTTTGTTTTCTCACAGAAGGGTGATCGCAATACAAGGCTGCAATTTTTATTTGCCCATCAAGAGGGCATTTGGTAAAAATGAAACACCACCAGCAGCGTGTTGTCCTCGCGATGGGGGGTGGGGGGGGTGGGGGGGGTGGGGAGATCGGAATAGCACAAGTTGTTCTTCTATTGGTATGTACTCAGGCTTTATAGTGTTTTAAAGAATGTTCGTTCAAGTTCATATAAGAACATACCATTTTATTTCCAAAGTGTAGTAAATCTTTGTTTTCTCACAGAAGGGTGATCGCAATACAAGGCTGCTATTTATATTTGCCCATCAAGAGGGCATTTGGTGCAAATGTCACACCACCAGCAGCATGTTGTCCTCGTGATGGGGGGGGGAGATCTGAAGAGGACAAGTTGTTCTTCTATTGGTATGTACTCAGGCTTTATAGTGTTTTAAAGAATGTTCGTTCAAGTTCATATAAGAATGTAGCATTTTATTTTCAAAGTGTAGTAAATCTTTGTTTTCTCACAGAAGGGTGATCGCAATACAAGGCTGCAATTTTTATTTGCCCATCAAGAGGTCATTTATTGGAAATGACACACCACCAGCAGCATGTTGTCCACGGGAGGTGATGGGGGGGAGGGGGGGGGGGGGGGGCAAGCGGAAGAGGACAAGTTGTACTTCTATTGGTATGTACTCAGGCTTTATAGTGTTTTAAATAATGTTCGTTCAAGTTCATATAAGAACGTAGCCTTTCATTTACAAAGTGTAGTAAATCTTTGTTTTCTCACAGAAGGGTGATCGCAATACAAGGCTGCAATGTTTATTTGCCATCAAGAGGGCATTTGGTGGAAATGACACACCACCAGCAGCATGTTGTCCACGAGAGGTGATGGGGGGGAGGGGGGGGGGGGGCAAGCAGAAGAGGACAAGTTGTACTTCTATTGGTATGTACTCAGGCTTTATAGTGTTTTAAATAATGTTCGTTCAAGTTCATATAAGAACGTAGCCTTTTATTTACAAAGTGTAGTAAATCTTTGTTTTCTCACAGAAGGGTATTCGCAATACAAGGCTGCAATTCTTATTTGCCCATCAAGAGGGCATTTGATGGAAATGCCACACCACCAGCAGAATGTTGTCCTCACGATGGTGGGGGGGGGGGGGGGGGGGGGGGAGATCGGAAGAGGACAAGTTGTTCTTCTATTGGTATGTACTCAGGCTTTATAGCGTTTTAAAGAATGTTCGTTCAAGTTCATATAAGAACGTAGCATTTTATTTCCAAAGTGTAGTAAATCTTTGATTTCACACAGAAGGGTGATTGCAATACAAGGCTGCAATTTTTATTTTCCATCAAGAGGGCATTTGGTGGAGATTACACACCACCAGCAGCATGCTGTCCTCGCAATGGGGGGGTGGGGGGTAGGGGGGGTGGAGATCGGAAGAGAACAAGATGTTTTCTATTGGTATGTACTCAGGCTTTACAGTGTTTTAAAGAATGTTCGTTGAAGTTCATATAAGAACGTAGCATTTTACTTCCAAAGTGTAGTAAATCTTTGTTTCCTCACAGAAGGGTGATTGCAATACAAGGCTGCAATTTTTATTTGCCCATCAAGAGGGCATTTGTTGGAAATGACACACCACCAGCAGCATGTTGTCCATGAGTGATGATGGAGGGAGGGGGGGGGGGGGGGGGCAAGCGGAAGAGGACAAGTTGTTCTTCTATTGGTATGTACTCAGGCTTTATAGTGTTTTAAAGAATGTTCGTTCAAGTTCATATAAGACCGTAACATTTTATTTCCAAAGTGTAGAAAATCTTTGTTTTCTCACGGATGGGTGATCGCAATATAAGGCTGCAATTATTATTTGCCCATCAAGAGGGCATTTGGTGGAAATGACACACCACCAGCAGCATGTTGTACTTGCAATTGGCAGGGGGGGGGGGGGGGGGGGGGGGGGAAGGAACAAGTGATTCTTCTATTGGTATGTACTCAGGCTTTATAGTGTTTTAAAGAATGTTCATTCAAGTTCATATCAGAATGTAGCATTTTATTTCCAAAGTGTAGTAAATCTTTGTTTTCTCACAGAAGGGTGATCGCAATACAAGGCTGCAATTTTTATTTTCCCATCAAGAGCGCATTTGGTGGAAATGACACACCACCAGCAGCATGTTGTCCACCAGAGATGATGGGGGGGAGGGGGGCGGGCAAGTGGACAAGGACAAGTTGTTCTTCTATTGGTATGTACTCAGGCTTCATAGTGTTTTAAAGAATGTTCGTTCAAGTTCATATAAGAACGTAGCATTTTATTTCCAAAGTGTAGTAAATCTTTGTTTTCTCACAGAAGGGTGATCGCAATACAAGGCTGCAATTTTTATTTGCCCATCAAGAGGGCATTTGGTGGAATTGACACACCACCAGCAGCATGTTGTCAACGAGAGATGATGTGGGGGAGGGGGGGGGGGGGGCAAGCGGAAGAGGACAAGTTGTTCTTCTATTGGTATGTACTCCGGCTTTATAGTGTTTTAAAGAATGTTCATTCTAGTTCATATAAGACCGTAGCATTTTATTTCCAAAGTGTAGTAAATCTTTGTTTTCTCACAGAAGAGTGATCGCAATACAAGGCTGCAATTATTATTTGCCCATCAAGAGGGAATTTGGTGGAAATGACACACCACCAGCAGCATGTTGTCCTCGCAATGGGGGGGAGGAATGGGGAGATCGGAAGAGTACAAGTGATTCTTCTATTGGTATGTACTCAGGCTTTATAGTGTTTTAAAGAATGTTCGTTCAAGTTCATATAAGAACGTAGCATTTTATTTCCAAAGTGTAGTAAATCTTTGTTTTCTCACAGAAGGGTGATCGCAATACAAGGCTGCAATTTTTATTTGCCCATCAAGAGGGCATTTGGTGGAAATGACACACCAGCAGCAGCATGTTGTCCACGAGAGATGATGGGATGGAGGGGGGAGGGGGGGCAAGCGGAAGACGACAAGTTGTTCTTCTATTGGTAAGTACTCCGGCTTAATAGTGTTTTAAAGAATGTTCGTTCAAGCTCATATGAGAACGTAGCATTTTATTTCCAAAGTATAGTAAATCTTTGTTATCTCACAGCAGGGTGATCGCACTACAAGGCTGCAATTTTTATTTGCCCATCAAGTGTGCTTTTGGTGGAAATGACACACCATCAGCAGCAAGTTGTCCTCACGATGGGTGGGGTGTGCCGGGGGAAGGGGGGGGGGGGGGGGTAAGAGGAAGAGGACAAGTTGTTCTTCCATTGGTATGTACTCAGGCTTCATAGTGTTTTAATGAATGTTCTTTCAAGTTCATATGAGAACGTAGCATTTTATTTCCAAAGTATAGTAAATCTTGGTTTTCTCACAGCAGGGTGATCGCACTACCAGGCTGCAATTTTTATTCGCCTATCAAGTGGGCTTTTGGTGGAAATGACACACCACCAGCAGCATGTTGTCCTCACGATGGCGGGGGGGGGGGGGGGGGGGGGGGGAGAGCAGAAGAGGACAAGTTGTACTTCTATTGGTATGTACTCAGGCTTTATAGTGTTTTAAAGAATGTTTGTTCAAGATCTTATAAGAACGTAGCATTTTATTTCCAAAGTGTTGTAAATCTTTTTTTCTCACAGAAGGGTTATCGCAATACAAGGCTGCAATTTATATTTGCCCATCAAGAGGGCATTTGGTGGAAATGACACACCACCACCAGCAGCATGTTGTCCTCAAGAGGGGGGGGGGGTGGGGGATGGAGGGGGGGGGGGGGTGCGAAGAGAAAGAGGACAAGTTGTTCTTCTATTGGTATGTACTCAGGCATTATAGTGTTTTAAAGAATGTTCGTTCAAGTTCATATAAGAACGTGGCATTTTATTTCCAAAGTGTAGTAAATCTGTGTTTTCTCACAGCAGGGTGATCGCACTACAAGGCTGCAATTTATATTTGCCCATCAAGAGGGCATTTGGTGGAAATGACACACCACCACCAGCAGCATGTTGTCCTCAAGAGGGGGGGGGATGGAGGGGGGGGGGTGCGAAGAGAAAGAGGACAAGTTGTTCTTCTATTGGTATGTACTCAGGCATTATAGTGTTTTAAAGAATGTTCGTTCAAGTTCATATAAGAACGTGGCATTTTATTTCCAAAGTGTAGTAAATCTGTGTATTCTCACAGCAGGGTGATCGCACTACAAGGCTGCAATTTTTATTTGTTGATCAAGTGGGCTTTTGGTGGAAATGACATACAACCAGCAGCATGTTGTCCTCAAGGTGGTGGGGGGGGGGGTTGGGGGGGGGGGGGGGGGAGGGCGTAGCGGAAGAGCACAAGCTGTTCTTCTATTGTTATGTACTCAGGCTTTATAATGTTTTAAAGAATGTTCATTCAAGTTCATATAAGAACGAAGCATTTTATTTCCAACGTGTAGTAAATCTGTGATTTCTCACAGCAGCGTGATCGCACTACAAGGCAGCAATTTTTATTTGCCCTTCAAGTGGGCATTTGGTGAAATTGACACACCACCAGCAGCATGTTGTCCACGAGATTTGGTGTGAGGGGGGAAGGGGGGCGAGCGGAAGAGGACAAATTGTTCTTCTATTGGTATGTACTCAGGCCTTATAGTGTTTCAAAGAATGTTCATTCAAGTTCATATAAGAACGAAGCATTTTGTTTCCAACGTGTAGTAAATCTTTGTTTTCTCACAGCAGGGTGATCGCACTACAAGGCTGCAATTTTTATTTGCCCATCAAGTGGGCTTTTGGTGGAAATGACACACCACGAGCAGCATGTTGTCCTCGAGAGGGGGGCGGGAGGGGGGGGGGAGCGGAAGAGGACAAGTTGTTCTTCTATTGGTATGTACTAGGCTTAATAGTGTCTTAAAGAATGTTCGTTCAAGTTCATATAAGAACGTAGCATTTTATTTCCAAACTGTAGTATATCTTTGTTTTCTCACAGAAGGGTGATCGCAATACAAGGCTGCAATTTTTATTTGCCCATCAAGAGGGCATTTGGTGGAAATGACACACCAGCAGCAGCATGTTGTCCACGAGAGATGATGGGATGGATGGGGGAGGGGGGGCAAGCGGAAGAGGACAAGTTGTTCTTCTATTGGTAAGTACTCCGGCTTAATAGTGTTTTAAAGAATGTTCGTTCAAGCTCATATGAAAACGTAGCATTTTATTTCCAAAGTTTAGTAGATCTTGGTTTTCTCACAGCAGGGTGATCGCACTACCAGGCTGCAATTTTTATTTGCCTATCAAGTGGGCTTTTGGTGGAAATGACACACCACCAGCAGCATGTTGTCCTCACGATGGGGGGGAGGGGGGGGGATAGCAGAAGAGGACAAGTTGTACTTCTATTGGTATGTACTCAGGCTTTATAGTGTTTTAAAGAATGTTTGTTCAAGATCATATAAGAACGTAGCATTTTATTTCCAAAGTGTAGTAAATCTTTTTTTCTCACAGAAGGGTGATCGCAATACAAGGCTGCAATTTATATTTGCCCATCAAGAGGGCATTTGTTGGAAATGACACACTACCAGCAGCATGTTGTACTCAAGAGGGGGGGGGGGGGGGGATCGGAGGGGGGGGGGGTGCGAAGAGGAAGAGGACAAGTTGTTCTTCTATTGGTATGTACTCAGGCATTATAGTGTTTTAAAGAATGTTCGTTCAAGTTCATATAAGAACGTGGCATTTTAATTCCAAAGTGCAGTAAATCTGTGTATTCTCACAGCAGGGTGATCGCACTACAAGGCTGCAATTTCTATTTGTCCATCAAGTGGGCTTTTGTTGGAAGTGACACACCACCAGCAGCATGTTGTCCATTGGTATGTACTCAGGCTTTATAGTGTTTTAAGGAATGTTTTTTCAAGTTCATAAAAGAACGTGGCATTTTATTTCCAAAGTGCAGTAAATCTGTGTATTCTCACAGCAGGGTGATCGCACTACAAGGCTGCAATTTTCATTTGTTGATCAAGTGGGCTTTTGGTGGAAATGACATACAACCAGCAGCATGTTGTCCTCAAGGGGGGGGGGGGGGGGGGGAGGGCGTAGCGGAAGAGGACAAGTTGTTCTTCTATTGTTATGTACTCAGGCTTTATAATGTTTTAAAGAATGTTCATTAAAGTTCATATAAGAACGAACCATTTTATTTCCAACGTGTAGTAAATCTGTGATTTCTCACAGCAGCGTGATCGCACTACAAGGCTGCAATTTTTATTTGTCGATCAAGTGGGCTCTTGGTGGAAATGACACACCACGAGCAGCATGTTGTCCTCGAGATGGGAGGGGGGGGGGGGGGTGGGAGCGGAAGAGGACAAGTTGTTCTTCTATTGGTATGTACTCAGACTTTATCGTGTATTAAAGAATATTCGATCAAGTTCATATAAGAACGTAGCATTTCATTTCCAAAGTGTAGTAAATCTTTGTTTTCTCACAGCAGGGTGATCGCACTACAAGGCTGCAATTTTTATTTGCCCATCAAGTGGGCTTTTGGTGGAAATGACACACCACGAGCAGCATGTTGTCCTCGAGATGGGGGTAGGGGGGGGGGGCGACGGGAAGAGGACAAGTTGTTCTTCTATTGGTATGTACTCAGGCCTTATAGTGTTTTAAAGAATGTTCGTTCAAGTTCATATAAGAACGAAGCATTTTATTTCCAACGGGTAGTAAATCTTAGTTTTCTCACAGCAGGGTGATCGCACTACAAGGCTGCAATTTTTATTTGCCTATCAAGTGGGCTTTTGGTGGAATTGACACACCACCAGCAGCATGTTGTCCACGAGAGATGATAGTGGGGGGGGGGGGGGGGCAAGCGGAAAAAGACAAGTTGTTCTTCTATTGGTATGTACTCAAACTTTATAATGTTTTAAAGAATGTTCGTTCAAGTTCATATAAGAACGTAGCATTTTATTACCAAAGTGTAGTAAATCTTTGTTTTCTCACAGCATGGTGAACGCACTACAAGGCTGCACTTTTTATTTGCCCTTCAAGTGGGCTTTTGGTGGAACTGACACACCACCAGCAGCATGTTGTCCACGAGAGATGATGGGGGGGTGGGGGGGGGGGCGGGGGGGAGGGGGGCATGCGGAAAAGGACAAGTTGTTCTTCTATTGGTATGTACTCAAACTTTATAATGTTTTAAAGAATGTTCGTTCAAGTTCATATAAGAACGTAGCATTTTAATTCCAAAGTATGGTAAATCTTTGTTTTCCCACAGTAGGGTGATCGCACTACAAGGCTGCAATTTTTATTTGCCATTCAAGTGGGCTTCTGGTGGAATTGACACACCACCAGCATGTTGTCCTCGAGATGGGGGGGGGAGCGGAAGAGGACAAGTTGTTCTTCTATTGGTATGTACTCAGGTTTTATAGTGTTTTAAAGAATGTGCGTTCAATTTCATATAAGAACGTAGCATTTTATTTCCAAAGTATAGTAAATCTTTGTTTTCTCACAGCAGGGTGATCGCACAACAAGGCTGCAATTTTTATTTGCCCTTCAAGTGGGCTTCTGGTGGAATTGACACACCACCAGCAGCATGTTGTCCACCAGATTTGGTGGGAGGAGGGAAGAGGGGCGAGCGGAAGAGGACAAATTTTCCTTCTATTGGTATGTACTCAGTCCTTCTAGTGTTTTAAAGAATGTTCATTCAATTTCATATAAGAATGAAGCATTTTATTTACAAAGTGTAGCAAATTTATGTTTTCTCACAGCAGGGTGAACGCACTACAAGGCTGCAATTTTTATTTGCCCTTCAAGTGGGCTTTTGGTGGAATTGACACACCACCAGCAGCATGTTGTCCACGAGAGATGATTGGGGGGGGGGGGGGGGGGGGCAAGCGGAAAAGGACAAGTTGTTCTTCTATTGGTATGTACTCAAACTTTATAATGTTTTAAAGAATGTTCGTTCACGTTCATATAAGAATGTAGCATTTTAATTCCAATGTATAGTACATCTTTGTTTTCTCACAGCAGGGTGATCGCACTACAAGTCTGCAATTTTTATTTGCCCTTCAAGTGGACTTTTGGTGGAATTGACACACCACCAGCAGCATGTTGTCCACCAGATTTGGTGGGAGGGGGGAAGAGGGGCGAGCAGAAGAGAAGAAATTTTTCTTCTATTGGTATGTACTCAGACCTTATAGTGTTTTAAAGAATGTTCATTCAAGTTCATATAAGAACTAAGCATTTTATTTCCAAAGTGTAGTAAATCTTTGTTTTCACACAGCAGCGTGATCGCACTACAAGGCTGCAATTTTTTTATTTGCCCATCAAGTGGGCTTTTGGTGGAATTGACACACCACCAGCAGCATGTTGTCCACGAGAGATGTTGGGGGGGTTTGGGGGGGGAGGGGGGTAAGAGGAAAAGAAGAAGTTGTTCTTCTATTGGTATGTACACAAACTTTATAATGTTTTAAAGAATGTTCGTTCAAGTTCATATAAGAACGTAGCATTTTATTTCCAACGTGTAGTACATCTTTGTTTTCTCACAGCAGGGTGATCGCACTACAAGGCTGCAATTTTTATTTGCCCTTCAAGTGGGCTTTTGGTGGAAATGACACACAACGAGCAGCATGTTGTCCTCGAGAGGGGGGGGGGGGGGGGGGGGAGCGGAAGAGGACAAGTTGTTCTTCTATTGGTATGTATCCAGGTTTTATAGTGTTTTAAAGAATGTGCGGTGAAGTTTATATAAGAACGTAGCATTTTAATTCCAAAGTATAGTAAATCTTTGTTTTCTCACAGCAGGGTGATCGCACTACAAGGCTACAATTTTTATTTGCCCTTCTAGTGGGCTTTTGGTGGAATTGACACACCACCAGCAGCATGTTGTCCACGAGATTTGGTGGGAGGGGGGAAGGGGGCGAGCGGAAGAGGACAAGTTGTTCTTCTATTGGTATGTACTCAGACCTTATAGTGTTTTAAAGAATGTTCATTCAAGTTCATATAAGAACGAAGCATTTTATTTCCAAAGTGTAGTAAATTTTTGTTTTCTCACAGCAGGGTGATCGCACTACAAGGCTGCAATTTTTATTAGCCCTTCAAGTGGGCTTTTGGTGGAATTGACACACCACCAGCAGCATGTTGTCCACGAGCGATGTTTGGGGGGGGGGGGGGGGGGCAAGGGGAAAAGGACAAGTTGTTCTTCTTTTGGTATGTACTCAGACTTTATAATGTTTTGAAGAATGTTCGTTCTAGTTCATATAAGAACGTAGTATTTTATTTCCAAAATGTAGTAAATCTTTGTTTTCTCACAGCAGGGTGATCGCACTACAAGGCTGCACTGTTTATTTGCCCTTCAAGTGGGCTTTTGGTGGAAGTGACACACCACCAGCAGCATGTTGTCCACGAGATTTGGTGCTAGGGGGGAAGGGGGGCGAGCGGAAGAGGACTAATTGTTCTTCTATTGGTATGTACTCAGGCCTTATAGTGTTTTAAAGAATGATCATTCAAGTTCGTATAAGAACGAAGCATTTTATTACCAACGTGTAGTAAATCTTTCTTTTCTCACAGCAGGGTGATCGCACTACAAGCCTGCAATTTTTATTTGCCCTTCAAGTGGGCTTTTGGTGGAATTGACACACCACCAGCAGCATGTTGTCCACGAGAGATGATGGGGGGGGGGGGGGGGGGGAGGGGGGGGCAAGGGGAAAAGGACAAGTTGTTCTTCTATTGGTATGTACTCAAACTTTATAATGTTTTAAAGAATGTTCGTTCAAGTTCATATAAGAACGTAGCATTTTAATTCCAAAGTATAGTAAATCTTTGTTTTCCCACAGCAGGGTGATCGCACTACAAGGCTGCAATTTTTATTTGCCCTTCAAGTGGGCTTTTGGTGGAATTGACACACCACCAGCAGCATGTTGTCCACCAGATTTGGTGGGAGGAGGGAAGAGGGGCGAGCGGAAGAGGACAAATTTTCCTTCTATTGATATGTACTCAGTCCTTCTAGTGTTTTAAAGAATGTTCATTCAATTTCATATAAGAATGAAGCATTTTATTTACAAAGTGTAGCAAATTTATGTTTTCTCACAGCAGGGTGAACGCACTACAAGGCTGCAATTTTTATGCGCCCATCTAGTGGGCTTTTGGTGGAATTGACACACCACCAGCAGCATATTGTCCTCGAAATGGGGGGGGGGGCGGAAGAGGACAAGTTGTTCTTCTATTGGTATGTACTCAGGTTTTATAGTGTTTTAAAGAATGATCATTCAAGTTCGTATAAGAACGAAGCATTTTATTACCAACGTGTAGTAAATCTTTGTTTTCTCACAGCAGGGTGATCGCACTACAAGGCTGCAATTTTTATTCGCCCATCTAGTGGGCTTTTGGTGGAATTGACACCCCACCAGCAGCATGTTGTCCTCGAGATGGGGGGGGAGCGGAAGAGGACAAGTTGTTCTTCTATTGGTATGTACTCAGGTTTTATTGTGTTTTAAAGAATGTGCGTTCAATTTGATATAAGAACGTAGCATTTTATTTCCAAAGTATAGTAAATCTTTGTTTTCTCACAGCAGGGTGATCGCACAACAAGGCTGCAATTTTTATTTGCCCTTCAAGTGGGCTTCTGGTGGAATTGACACACCACCAACAGCATGTTGTCCACCAGATTTGGTGGGAGGAGGGAAGAGGGGCGAGCGGAAGAGGACAAATTTTCCTTCTATTGGTATGTACTCAGTCCTTCTAGTGTTTTAAAGAATGTTCATTCAATTTCATATAAGAATGAAGCATTTTATTTACAAAGTGTAGCAAATGTATGTTTTCTCACAGCAGGGTGAACGCACTACAAGGCTGCAATTTTTATTTGCCCTTCAGGTAGGCTTTTGGTGGAATTGACACACCACGAGCAGCATGTTGTCCTCGAGATGGGGGGGGGGGGGAGCGGAAGAGGACATGTTGTTCTTCTATTGGTATGTACTCAGGTATTATATTGTTTTAAAGAATGTGCGTTCAAGTTCATATAAGAACGTAGCATTTTATTTCCAAAGTATAGTAAATCTTTGTTTTCTCACAGCAGGGTGATCGCACTATAAGGCTGCAATTTTTATTTGCCCTTCAAGTGGGCTTTTGGTGGAATTGACACACCACCAGCAGCATGTTGTCCACGAGATTTGGTGGGAGGGGGGAAGGGGGGCGAGCGGAAGAGGACAAATTGTTCTTCTATTGGTATGTACTCAGGCCTTATAGTGTTTTAAAGAATGTTCATTCAAGTTCATATAAGAACGAAGCATTTTATTTCCAAAGTGTAGTAAATTTTTGTTTTCTCACTGCAGGGTGATTACACTACAAGACTGCAATTTTTATTTGCCCATCAAGTGGGCTTTTGGTGGAAATGACACACCACGAACAGCATGTTGTCCTGGAGATGGGGGGGGGAGCGGAAGAGGACAAGTTGTTCTTCTATTGGTATGTACTCAGGTTTTATAGTGTTTTAAAGAATGTGCGTTCAAGTTCATATAACAACGTAGCATTTTATTTCCAAAGTATAGTAAATCTTTGTTTCCTCACAGCAGGGTGATCACACTACAAGGCTGCAATTTTTATTTGCCCTTAAAGTGGGCTTTTGGTGGAATTGACACACCACCAGCAA
Organism: Schistocerca serialis cubense; assembly: GCF_023864345.2. Taxonomy (NCBI): domain Eukaryota; kingdom Metazoa; phylum Arthropoda; class Insecta; order Orthoptera; family Acrididae; genus Schistocerca; species Schistocerca serialis. Next base: position 155,245,204 of record NC_064649.1, on the reverse strand, counting down.
CATGTTGTCCACGAGATTTGGTGGGAGGGGGGAAGAGGGGCGAGCGGAAGGGGAGAAATTTTTCTTCTATTGGTATCTACTCAGGCCTTATAGTGTTTTAAAGAATGTTCATTCAAGTTCATATCAGAAGGAAGCATTTTATTTCCAACGTGTATTAAATCTTTGTTCTCTCACAGGAGGGTGATCGCACTACAAGGCTGTAATTTTTATTTGCCCATCAAGTGGGCTTTTGGTGGAAATGACACACCACGATCAGCATGTTGCCCTCGAGATTGGGGGGGGGGGGCAAGGGGGGGAGCGAAAGAGGACTAGTTGTTCTTCTATTGATATGTACTCACACTTTATAGTGTTTTAAAGAATGTTCATTCAAGTTCATATAAGAACGTAGCATTTTATTTCCAAAGTATAGTAAATCTTTGTTTTCTCACAGCAGGGTGATCGCACTCCAAGGCTGCACTGTTTATTTGCCCTTCAAGTGGGCTTTTGATGGAATTGACACACCACCAGCAGCATGTTGTCCACGAGATTTGGTGGGAGGGGGGAAGGGGGGCGAGCGGAAGAGGACAAATTGTTCTTCTATTGGTATGTACTCAGGCCTTATAGTGTTTTAAAGAATGTTCATTCAAGTTCATATAAGAACGAAGCATATTATTTCCAACGTGTATTAAATCTTAGTTTTCTCACAGGAGGGTGATCGCACTACAAGGCTGCAATTTTTAATTGCCCATCAAGACGGCTTTTGGTGGAATTGACACACCACCAGCAGCATGTTGTCCACGAGAGATGATTGGGGGGGGGGGGGGGGGGGGGGGGGGGGGCAAGCGGAAAAGGACAAGTTGTTCTTCTACTGGTATGTACTCAAACTTTATAATGTTTTAAAGAATGTTCGTTCACGTTCATATAAGAATGTAGCATTTTAATTCCAATGTATAGTACATCTTTGTTTTCTCACAGCAGGGTGATCGCACTACAAGGCTGCAATTTTTATTTGCCCTTCAAGTGGACTTTTGGTGGAATTGACACACCACCAGCAGCATGTTGTCCACCAGATTTGGTGGGAGGGGGGAAGAGGGGCGAGCAGAAGAGGAGAAATTTTTCTTCTATTGGTATGTACTCAGACCTTATAGTGTTTTAAAGAATGTTCATTCAAGTTCATATAAGAACTAAGCATTTTATTTCCAAAGTGTAGTAATTCTTTGTTTTCACACAGCAGCGTGATCGCACTACAAGGCTGCAATTTTTTTATTTACCCATCAAGTGGGCTTTTGGTGGAATTGACACACCACCAGCAGCATGTTGTCCACGAGAGATGTTGGGGGGGTTTGGGGGGGGGAGGGGGGTAAGAGGAAAAGAAGAAGTTGTTCTTCTATTGGTATGTACTCAAACTTTATAATGTTTTAAAGAATGTTCGTTCAAGTTCATATAAGAACGTAGCATTTTATTTCCAACGTGTAGTACATCTTTGTTTTCTCACAGCAGGGTGATCGCACTACAAGGCTGCAATTTTTATTTGCCCTTCAAGTGGGCTTTTGGTGGAATTGACACACCACCAGCAGCACGTTGTACACGAGATTTGGTGGGAGGGGGGAAGGGGAGCGAGCGGAAGAGGACAAGTTGTCCTTCTATTGGTATGTACTCCGGCCTTATAGTGTTTTAAAGAATGTCCATTCTAGTTCATACAAGAACGAAGCATTTTATTTCCAACGTGTAGTAAATCTTTGTTTTCTCACGCAGGGTGACTGCACTACAAGGCTGCAATTTTTATTTGCCCATCAAGTGGGCTTTTGGTGGAAATGACACACAACGAGCAGCATGTTGTCCTCGAGATGGGGGGGGGGGGGGGGGGGGGGGAGCGGAAGAGGACAAGTTGTTCTTCTATTGGTATGTATCCAGGTTTTATAGTGTTTTAAAGAATGTGCGGTCAAGTTCATATAAGAACGTAGCATTTTAATTCCAAAGTATAGTAAATCTTTGTTTTCTCACAGCAGGGTGATCGCACTACAAGGCTACAATTTTTATTTGCCCTTCTAGTGGGCTTTTGGTGGAATTGACACACCACCAGCAGCATGTTGTCCACGAGATTTGGTGGGAGGGGGGAAGGGGGCGAGCGGAAGAGGAGAAGTTGTTCTTCTATTGGTATGTACTCAGACCTTATAGTGGTTTAAAGAATGTTCATTCCAGTTCATATAAGAACGAAGCATTTTATTTCCGAAGTGTAGTAAATTTTTGTTTTCTCACAGCAGGGTGATCGCACTACAAGGCTGCAATTTTTATTAGCCCTTCAAGTGGGCTTTTCGTGGAATTGACACACCACCAGCAGCATGTTGTCCACGAGAGATGATGGGGGGGGGGGGGGGGGGGCAAGGGGAAAAGGACAAGTTGTTCTTCTATTGGTATGTACTCAGACTTTATAATGTTTTGAAGAATGTTCGTTCTAGTTCATATAAGAACGTAGTATTTTAGTTCCAAAGTGTAGTAAATCATTGTTTTCTCACAGCAGGGTGATCGCACTAGAAGGCTGCAGTTTTTATTTGCCCTTCAAGTGGGCTTTTGGTGGAAGTGACACACCACCAGCAGCATGTTGTCCACGAGATTTGGTGGGAGGGGGGAAGGGGGGCGAGCGGAAGAGGACTAATTGTTCTTCTATTGGTATGTACTCAGGCCTTATAGTGTTTTAAAGAATGTTCATTCAAGTTCGTATAAGAACGAAGCATTTTATTACCAACGTGTAGTAAATCTTTCTTTTCTCACAGCAGGGTGATCGCACTACAAGCCTGCAATTTTTATTTGCCCATCAAGTGGGCTTTTGGTGGAATTGACACACCACCAGCAGCATGTTGTCCACGACTGATGATGGGGGGGGGGGGGGGGGGGGGCAAGCGGAAAAGGACAAGTTGTTCTTCTATTGGTATGTACTCAAACTTTATAATGTTTTAAAGAATGTTCGTTCAAGTTCATATAAGAACGTAGCATTTTAATTCCAAAGTATAGTAAATCTTTGTTTTCCCACAGCAGGGTGATCGCACTACAAGGCTGCAATTTTTATTTGCCCTTCAAGTGGGCTTTTGGTGGAATTGACACACCACCAGCAGCATGTTGACCACGAGATTTGGTGGGAGGGGGGAAGAGGGGCGAGCGGAAGGGGACAAATTTTTCCTCTATTGGTATGTACTCAGGCCTTATAGTGCTTTAAAGAATGTTCATACAAGGTCGTATAAGAACGAAGAATTTTATTTCCAACGTGTAGTAAATCTTTGTTTTCTCACAGCAGGGTGATCGCACTACAAGGCTGCAATTTTTATTCGCCCATCTAGTGGGCTTTTGGTGGAATTGACACACCACCAGCAGCATGTTGTCCTCGAGATGGGGGGGGAGCGGAAGAGGACAAGTTGTTCTTCTATTGGTATGTACTCAGGTATTATATTGTTTTAAATATAGTGCGTTCAAGTTCATATAAGAACGTAGCATTTTATTTCCAAAGTATAGTAAATCTTTGTTTTCTCACAGCAGGGTGATCGCACTATAAGGCTGCAATTTTTATTTGCCCTTCAAGTGGGCTTTTGGTGGAATTGACACACCACCAGCAGCATGTTGTCCACGAGATTTGGTGGGAGGGGGAAGAGGGGCGAGCGGAAGAGGACAAATTGTTCTTCTATTGGTATGTACTCAGGCCTTATAGTGTTTTAAAGAATGTTCATTCAAGTTCATATAAGAACGAAGCATTTTATTTCCAAAGTGTAGTAAATTTTTGTTTTCTCACAGCAGGGTGATCGCACTACAAGGCTGCAATTTTTATTTGCCCATCAAGTGGGCTTTTGGTGGAAATGACACACCACGAGCAGCATGTTGTCCTGGAGATGGGGGGGGGGGGGGGGGGGGGGGAGCGGAAGAGGACAAGTTGTTCTTCTATTGGTATGTACTCAGGTTTTATAGTGTTTTAAAGAATGTGCGTTCAAGTTCATATAACAACGTAGCATTTTATTTCCAAAGTATAGTAAATCTTTGTTTCCTCACAGCAGGGTGATCACACTACAAGGCTGCAATTTTTATTTGCCCTTAAAGTGGGCTTTTGGTGGAATTGACACACCACCAGCAGCATGTAGTCCACGAGATTTGGTGGGAGGGGGGAAGAGGGGCGAGCGGAAGGGGATAAATTTTTCTTCTATTGGCATGTACTCAGGCCTTATAGTGTTTTAAAGAATGTTCATTCAAGTTCATATACGAAGGAAGCATTTTATTTCCAACGTGTATTAAATCTTTGTTCTCTCACAGGAGGGTGATCGCACTACAAGGCTGCAATTTTTATTTGCCCATCAAGTGGGCTTTTGGTGTAAATGTCACACCACGAGCAGCATGTTGTCCTCGAGACAGGGGGGGGGGGGGGGGGGGGGGGGGGGGGGGGGGGGGGGGGGGGGAGCGGAAGAGGACAAGTTGTTCTTCTATTGGTATGCACTAAGGCCTAATAGTGTTTTAAAGAATGTTCATTCAAGTTCATATAAGAACGAAGCATTTTATTTCCAAAGTGTAGTAAATTTTTGTTTTCTCACAGCAGGGTGATCGCACTACATGGCTGCAATTCTTATTTGCCCATCAAGTGGGCTTTTGGTGGAAATGACACACCACGAGCAGCATGTTGTCCTCGAGATGGGGGGGGGGGGGGGGTGGAGCGGAAGAGGACAAGTTGTTCTTCTATTGGTATGTATCCAGGTTTTATAGTGTTTTAAAGAATGTGCGTTCAAGTTCATATAAGAACAAAGCATTTTATTTCCAAAGTATAGTAAATCTTTGTTTTCTCACAGCAGGGTGATCGCACTACAAGGCTGCAATTTTTATTTGCCCTTCAAGTGGGCTTTTGGTGGAATTGACACACAACCAGCAGCATGTTGTCCACGAGATTTGGTGTGAGGGGGGAAGGGGGGCGAGCGGAAGAGGACAAATTGTTCTTCTATTGGTATGTACTCAGGCCTTATAGTGTTTTAAAGAATGTTCATTCAAGTTCATATAAGAACGAAGCATTTTACTTCCAACGTGTAGTAAATCTTTGTTTTCTCACAGCAGGGTGATCGCACTACAAGGCTGCAATTTTTATTTGCCCATCAAGTGGGCCTTTGGTGGAAATGACACACCACGAGCAGCATGTTGTCCTCGAGAGGGGGGGGCGGAGCGGAAGAGAACAAGTTGTTCTTCAATTGGTATGTACTCAGGTTTTATAGTGTTTTAAAGAATGTGCGTTCAAGTTCATATAAGAACGTAGCATTTTATTTCCACAGTGTAGTAAATCTGTGTTTTCTCACAGCAGGGTGATCGCACTGCAAGGCTGTAATTTTTATTTGTCCATCAAGTGGGCTTTTGGTGCAAATGACACACCACCAGCAGCATATTGTCCACGAGATTTGGTGGGAGGGGGGAAGGGGGGCGAGCGGAAGAGGACAAATATTTCTTCTATTGGTATGTACTCAGGCCTTATAGTGTTTTAAAGAATGTTCATTCAAGTTCATATAAGAACGAAGCATTATATTTCCAACGTGTATTAAATTTTTGTTTTCACACAGGAGGGTGATCGCACTACAAGGCTGCAATTTTTATTTGCCCATCAAGTGGGCTTTTGGTGGAAATGACACACCACGAGCAGCATGTTGTCTTCAAGATGGGAGGGGGGGGGGGGGGGGGGGAGCGGAAGAGGACAAGTTGTTCTTCTATTGGTATGTACTCAGGTTCTATAGTGTTTTAAAGAATGTGCGTTCAAGTTCATATAAGAACGTAGCATTTTATTTCCAAAGTATTGTAAATCTTTGTTTTCTCACAGCAGGGTGATCGCACTACAAGGCTGCAATTTTTATTTGCCCTTCATGTGGGCTTTTGGTGGAATTGACACACCACCAGCAGCAAGTTGTCCACGAGATTTGGTGGGAGGGGGGAAGAAGGGCGAGCAGAAGAGGACAAATTTTTCTTCTATTGGTATGTACTCAGGCCTTATAGAGTTTTAAAGAATGTTCATTCAAGTTCATATAAGAACGAAGCATTTTATTTCCAAAGTGTAATAAATATTTGTTTTCTCATAGCAGGGTGATCGCACTACAAGGCTGCAATTTTTATTTGCCCTTCAAGTGGGCTTTTGGTGGAATTGACACACCACCAGCAGCATGTTGTCCACGAGATTTGTTGGGAGGGGGGAAGAGGGGCGAGCAGAAGAGGACAAATTTTTCTTCTATTGGTATGTACTCAGGCCTTATAGTGTTTTAAATAATGTTCATTCAAGTTCATATAAGAACGTAGCATTTTATTTCCAAAGTGTAGTAAATCTTTGTTTTCTCACAGCAGGGTGATCGCACTACAAGGCTGCAATTTTTATTTGCCCTTCAAGTGGGCTTTTGGTGGAACTGACACACCACCAGCAGCATGTTGTCCACGAGAGATGATTGGGGGGGGGGGGGGGGGGGGCAAGCGGAACAGGGCAAGTTGTTCTTCTATTGGTATGTACTCAAACTTTATAATGTTTTAAAGAATGTTCGTTCACGTTCATATAAGAACGTAGCATTTTAATTCCAAAGTATAGTAAATCTTTGTTTTCTCACAGCAGGGTGATCGCACTACAAGGCTGCAATTTTTATTTGCCCTTCAAGTGGGCTTTTGGTGGAATTGACACACCACCAGCAGCATGTTGTCCACCAGATTTGGTGGGAGGGTGGAAGAGGGCCGAGCAGAAGAGGACAAATTTTTCTTCTATTGGTATGTACTCAGGCCATATAGTGTTTTAAAGAATGTTCATTCAAGTTCATATAAGAACGAAGCATTTTATTTCCAACGTGTAGTAAATTTTTGTTTTCTCACAGCAGGGTGATCGCACTACAAGGCTGCAATTCTTATTTGCCCATCAAGTGGGCTTTTGGTGGAAATGACACACCACGAGCAGCATGTTGTCCTCGAGATGGGGGGGGGGGGGGGGGGGGGGGGAGCGGAAGAGGACAAGTTGTTCTTCTATTGGTATGTATCCAGGTTTTATAGTGTTTTAAAGAATGTGCGTTCAAGTTCATATAAGAACAAAGCATTTTATTTCCAAAGTATAGTAAATCTTTGTTTTCTCACAGCAGGGTGATCGCACTACAAGGCTGCAATTTTTATTTGCCCTTCAAGTGGGCTTTTGGTGGAATTGACACACAACCAGCAGCATGTTGTCCACGAGATTTGGTGTGAGGGGGGAAGGGGGGCGAGCGGAAGAGGACAAATTGTTCTTCTATTGGTATGTACTCAGGCCTTATAGTGTTTTAAAGAATGTTCATTCAAGTTCATATAAGAACGAAGCATTTTACTTCCAACGTGTAGTAAATCTTTGTTTTCTCACAGCAGGGTGATCGCACTACAAGGCTGCAATTTTTATTTGCCCATCAAGTGGGCCTTTGGTGGAAATGACACACCACGAGCAGCATGTTGTCCTCGAGAGGGGGGGGCGGAGCGGAAGAGAACAAGTTGTTCTTCAATTGGTATGTACTCAGGTTTTATAGTGTTTTAAAGAATGTGCGTTCAAGTTCATATAAGAACGTAGCATTTTATTTCCACAGTGTAGTAAATCTGTGTTTTCTCACAGCAGGGTGATCGCACTGCAAGGCTGTAATTTTTATTTGTCCATCAAGTGGGCTTTTGGTGCAAATGACACACCACCAGCAGCATATTGTCCACGAGATTTGGTGGGAGGGGGGAAGGGGGGCGAGCGGAAGAGGACAAATATTTCTTCTATTGGTATGTACTCAGGCCTTATAGTGTTTTAAAGAATGTTCATTCAAGTTCATATAAGAACGAAGCATTATATTTCCAACGTGTATTAAATTTTTGTTTTCACACAGGAGGGTGATCGCACTACAAGGCTGCAATTTTTATTTGCCCATCAAGTGGGCTTTTGGTGGAAATGACACACCACGAGCAGCATGTTGTCTTCAAGATGGGAGGGGGGGGGGGGGGGGAGCGGAAGAGGACAAGTTGTTCTTCTATTGGTATGTACTCAGGTTCTATAGTGTTTTAAAGAATGTGCGTTCAAGTTCATATAAGAACGTAGCATTTTATTTCCAAAGTATTGTAAATCTTTGTTTTCTCACAGCAGGGTGATCGCACTACAAGGCTGCAATTTTTATTTGCCCTTCATGTGGGCTTTTGGTGGAATTGACACACCACCAGCAGCAAGTTGTCCACGAGATTTGGTGGGAGGGGGGAAGAAGGGCGAGCAGAAGAGGACAAATTTTTCTTCTATTGGTATGTACTCAGGCCTTATAGAGTTTTAAAGAATGTTCATTCAAGTTCATATAAGAACGAAGCATTTTATTTCCAAAGTGTAATAAATATTTGTTTTCTCATAGCAGGGTGATCGCACTACAAGGCTGCAATTTTTATTTGCCCTTCAAGTGGGCTTTTGGTGGAATTGACACACCACCAGCAGCATGTTGTCCACGAGATTTGTTGGGAGGGGGGAAGAGGGGCGAGCAGAAGAGGACAAATTTTTCTTCTATTGGTATGTACTCAGGCCTTATAGTGTTTTAAATAATGTTCATTCAAGTTCATATAAGAACGTAGCATTTTATTTCCAAAGTGTAGTAAATCTTTGTTTTCTCACAGCAGGGTGATCGCACTACAAGGCTGCAATTTTTATTTGCCCTTCAAGTGGGCTTTTGGTGGAATTGACACACAACTAGCAGCATGTTGTACACGAGATTTGGTGTGAGGGGGGAAGGGGGGCGAGCGGAAAAGGACAAATTGTTCTTCTATTGGTATGTACTCAGGCCTTATAGTGTTTTAAAGAATGTTCATTCAAGTTCATATAAGAACGAAGCATTTTACTTCCAACGTATAGTAAATCTTTGTTTTCTCACAGCAGGGTGATCATACTACAAGGCTGCAATTTTTATTTGCCCATCAAGTGGGCCTTTGGTGGAAATGACACACCACGAGTAGCATGTTGTCCTCGAGATGGGGGGGCGGAGCGGAAGTGGACAAGTTGTTCTTCTATTGGTATGTACTCAGATTTTACAGTGTTTTAAAGAATGTGCGTTTAAGTTCATATAAGAACGTAGCATTTTATTTCCAAAGTGTAGTAAATCTGTGTTTTCTCACAGCAGGCTGATCGCACTACAAGGCTGCAATTTTTATTTGTCCATCAAGTGGGCTTTTGGTGGAAATGACACACCACCAGCAGCATGTTGTCCACGAGACTTGGTGGGAGGGGGGAAGGGGGGCGAGCGGAAGAGGACAAATTTATCTTCTATTGGTATGTACTCAGGCCTTATAGTGTTTTAAAGAATGTTCATTCAAGTTCATATAAGAACGAAGCATTTTATTTACAACGTGTATTAAATCTTTGTTTTCACACAGCAGGGTGATCGCACTACAAGGCTGCAATTTTTATTTGCCCATCAAGTGGGCTTTTGGTGGAAATGACACACCACGAGCAGCATGTTGTCCTCGAGATGGGGGGGGGGGGGGGGCGGGGTGGGAGCGGAAGAGGACAAGTAGTTCTTCTATTGGTATGTACTCAGGCCTTATAGTGTTTTAAAGAATGTTCATTCAAGTTCATATAAGAATGTAGCATTTTATTTCCAAAGTATAGTAAATCTTTGTTTTCTCACAGCAGGGTGATGGCACTACAAGGCTGCAATTTTTATTTGCCCTTCAAGTGGGCTTTTGGTGGAATTGACACACAACCAGCAGCATGTTGTCCACGAGATTTGGTGTGAGGGGGGAAGGGGGGCGAGCGGAAGAGGACAAATTGTTCTTCTATTGGTATGTACTCAGGCCTTATAGTGTTTTAAAGAATGTTCATTCAAGTTTATATAAGAACGAAGCATTTTACTTCCAACGTGTAGTAGATCTTTGTTTTCTCACAGCAGGGTGATCGCACTGCAAGGCTGCAATTTTTATTTGTCCATCAAGTGGGCTTTTGGTGGAAATGACACACCACCAGCAGCATGTTGTCCACGAGATTTGGTGGGAGGGGGGATGGGGGGCGAGCGGAAGAGGACAAATATTTCTTCTATTGGTATGTACTCAGGCCTTATAGTGTTTTAAAGAATGATCATTCAAGTTCATATAAGAATGAAGCATTTTATCTCCAACGTGTAGTAAATCTTTGTTTTCTCACAGCAGGGTGATCGCACTACAAGGCTGCAATTTTTATTTGCCCATCAAGTGGGATTTTGGTGGAAATGACACACCACGAGCAGCATGTTGTCCTCGAGATGGGGGGGCGGAGCGGAAGAGGACAAGTTGTTCTTCTATTGGTATGTACTCAGGTTTTACAGTGTTTTAAAGAATGTGCGTTTAAGTTCATTTATGAACGTAGCATTTTATTTCCAAAGTGTAGTAAATCTGTGTTTTCTCACAGCAGGCTGATCGCACTACAAGGCTGCAATTTTTATTTGTGCATCAAGTAGGCTTTTTGTAGAAATGACACACCACGAGCAGCATGTTGCCCGCGAGGCGCGGGGGGGGGGGGGATGGGGGAGCGGAAGAGGACAAGTTGTTCATCTATTGGTATGTACTTAGACTTTATAGTGTTTTAAGGAATGTTCATTCAAGTTCATATAAAAACGTAGCATTTTATTTCCAAAGTATAGTAAATCTTTGTTTTCTCACAGCAGGGTGATTGCACTACAAGGCTGCACTTTTTATTTGCCCTTCAAGTGGGCTTTTGGTGGAATTGACACACCACCACCAGCATGTTGTCCACGAGATTTGGTAGGAGGGGGGAAGAGTGGCGAGCGGAAGAGGACAAATTTTTCTTCTATTGGTATGTACTCAGGCCTTATAGTGTTTTAAAGAATGTTCATTTTAGTTCATATAAGAACGTAGCATTTTATTTCCAAAGTATAGTAAATCGTTGTTTTCTCACAGCAGGGTGATCGCACTACAAGGCTGCACTTTTTATTTGCCCTTCAAGTAGGCTTTTGGTGGAATTGACACACCACCAGCAGCATGTTGTCCACGAGATTTGGTGAGAGGGGGGAAGAGGGGCGAGCAGAAGAGGAAAGATTTTTCTTCTATTGGTATGTACTCAGGCCTTATAGTGTTTTAAAGAATGTTCATTCAAGTTCATATAAGAATGAAGCATTTTATTTCCAACGTGTAATAAATTTTTGTTTCCTCACAGCAGGGTGATCGCACTACAAGGCTGCACTTTTTATTTGCCCTTCAGGTGGGCAATTGGTGGAATTGACACACCACCAGCAGCATGTTGTTCACGAGATTTGGTGGGAGGGGGGAAGAGGGGCGAGCGGAAGAGGACAAATTTTTCTTCTATTGGTATGTACTCAGGCCTTATAGTGTTTTAAAGAATGTTCATTCAAGTTCATATAAGAACGAAGCATTTTACTTCCAACGTATAGTAAATCTTTGTTTTCTCACAGCAGAGTGATCATACTACAAGTCTGCAATTTTTATTTGCCCATCAATTGGGCCTTTGGTGGAAATGACACACCACGAGCAGCATGTTGTTCTCGAGATGGGGGGGCGGAGCGGAAGAGGACAAGTTGTTCTTCTATTGGTATGTACTCAGGCCTTATAGTGTTTTAAAGAATGTTCATTCAAGTTCATATAAGAATGAAGCATTTTATTTCCAACGTGTAATAAATTTTTGTTTCCTCACAGCAGGGTGATCGCACTACAAGGCTGCACTTTTTATTTGCCCTTCAGGTGGGCAATTGGTGGAATTGACACACCACCAGCAGCATGTTGTTCACGAGATTTGGTGGGAGGGGGGAAGAGGGGCGAGCGGAAGAGGACAAATTTTTCTTCTATTGGTATGTACTCAGGCCTTATGGTGTTTTAAAGAATGTTCATTCAAGTTCATATAAGAACGAAGCATTTTATTTCCAAAGTGTTGTAAATTTTTGTTTTCTCACAGCAGGGTGATCGCAATACAAGGCTGCAATTTTTATTTGCCCTTCAAGTGGGCTTTTGGTGGAATTGACACACCACCAGCTGCATGTTGTCCATGAGATTTGGTGGGAGGGGGGAAGAGGGGCGAGCGGAAGAGGACAAATTTTTCTTCTATTGGTATGTACTCAGGCCTTATAATGTTTTAAAGAATGTTCATTCAAGTTCATATAAGAACGAAGCATTTTACTTCCAACGTATAGTAAATCTTTGTTTTCTCACAGCAGAGTGATCATACTACAAGTCTGCAATTTTTATTTGCCCATCAATTGGGCCTTTGGTGGAAATGACACACCACGAGCAGCATGTTGTTCTCGAGATGGGGGGGCGGAGCGGAAGAGGACAAGTTGTTCTTCTATTGGTATGTACTCAGGCCTTATAGTGTTTTAAAGAATGATCATTCAAGTTCATATAAGAACGAAGCATTTTATTTCCAACGTGTATTAAATCTTTGTTTTCTCACAGGAGGGTGATCGCACTACAAAGCTGCAATTTTTGTTTGCCCATCAAGTGGGCTTTTGGTGGAAATGACACACCACGAGCAGCATGTTGCCCTCGAGTTGCGGTGGGGTGGGGGGTGGGGGGGAGGGGGAGCGGAAGAGGACAAGTTGTTCTTCTATTGGTATGTACTCAGACTTTATAGTGTTTTAAGGAATGTTCATTCAAGTTCATATAAAAACGTAGCATTTTATTTCCAAAGTATAGTAAATCTTTGTTTTCTCACAGCAGGGTGATCGCACTACAAGGCTGCACTTTTTATTTGCCCTTCAAGTGGGCTTTTGGTGGAATTGACACACCACCAGCAGCATGTTGTCCACGAGATTTGGTGGGAGGGGGGAAGAGGGGCGAGCGGAAGAGGAAAAATTTTTCTTCTATTGGTATGTACTCACTCCTTATAGTGTTTTAAAGAATGTTCATTCAAGATCATATAAGAACGAAGCATTTTATTTACTAAGTGTTGTAAATTTTTGTTTTCTCACAGCAGGTAGATCGCACTACAAGGCTGCAATTTTTATTTGCCCTTCAAGTGGGCTTTTGGTGGAAATGACACACCACCAGCTGCATGTTGTCCACGAGATTTGGTGGGAGGGAAGTAGAGGGGCGAGCGGAAGAGGACAAATTTTTCTTCTATTGGTATGTACTCAGGCCTTATAGTGTTTTAAAGAATGTTCATTCAAGTTCATATAAGAACGAAGCATTTTATTTCCAACGTGTATTTTATCTTTGTTTTCACACAGGAGGGTGATCGCACTACAAGGCTGCAATTTTTATCTGCCCATCAAGTGGGCTTTTGGTGGAAATGACACACCACGAGCAGCATGTTGTCCTCGAGATGGAGGGGAAAGGGGGGGGGGGGGGGTGGGAGCGGAAGAGGACAAGTTGTTCTTCTATTGGTATGTACTCAGACCTTATAGTGTTTTAAAGAATGTTCATTCAAGTTCATATAAGAACGATGCATTTTATTTCCAAAGTGTAATAAATTTTTGTTTTCTCACAGCAGGGTGATCGCACTACAAGGCTGTTATTTTTATTTGCCCTCCAAGTGGGCTTTTGGTGGAATTGACACACCACCAGCAGCTAATTATCCACGAGATTTGGTGGGAGGGGGGAAGAGGGGCGAGCGGAAGAGGACAAATTTTTGTTCTATTGGTATGTACTCAGGCCTTATAGTGTTTTAAAGAATGTTCATTCAAGTTCATATAAGAATGAAGCATTTTACTTCCAACGTATAGTAAATCTTTGTTTTCTCACAGCAGGGTGATCATACTACAAGTCTGCTATTTTTAGTTGCCCATCAAGTGGGCCTTTGGTGGAAATGACACACCACGAGCAGCATGTTGTTCTCGAGATGGGGGGGGGCGGAGCGGAAGAGGACAAGTTGTTCTTCTATTGGCATGTACTCAGGTTTTATAGTGTTTTAAAGAATGTGCGTTTAAGTTCATATAAGAACGTAGCATTTTATTTCCAAAGTGTAGTAAATCTGTATTTTCTCACAGCAGGCTGATCGCACTATAAGGCTGCAATTTTTATTTGCCCATCAAGTGGGCTTTTGGTGGAAATGACACACCACCAGCAACATGTCGTCCACGAGATTTGGTGGGAGGGGGGAAGAGGGGCGAGCGGATGAGGAAAAATTTTTCTTCTATTGGTATGTACTCAGGCCTTATAGTGTTTTAAAGAATGTTCATTCAAGTTCATATAAGAACGAAGCATTTTATTTCCAATGTGTATTATATCTTTGTTTTCACACAGGAGGGTGATCGCACTACAAGGCTGCAATTTTTATCTGCCCATCAAGTGGGCTTTTGGTGGAAATGACACACCACGAGCAGCATGTTGTCCTCGAGATGGAGGGGGGGGGGTGGGGGGCGGGGTGGGAGCGGAAGTGGACAAGTTGTTCTTCTATTGGTATGTACTCAGACCTTATAGTGTTTTAAAGAATGTTCATTCAAGTTCATATAAGAACGTAGCATTTTATTTCCAAAGTGTAATAAATTTTTGTTTTCTCACAGCAGGGTGATCGCACTACAAGGCTGCAATTTTTATTTGCCCTCCAAGGGGGCTTTTGGTGGAATTGACACACCACCAGCAGCATGTTGTCCACGAGATTTGGTGGGAGGGGGGAAGAGGGGCGAGCGGAGGAGGACAAATTTTTCTTCTATTGGTATCTACTCAGGCCTTATAGTGTTTTAAAGAATGTTCATTCAAGTTCATATAAGAACGAAGCATTTTATTTCCAAAGTGTTGTAAATTTTTGTTTTCTGACAGCAGGTTGATCGCACTACAAGGCTGCAATTTTTATTTGCCCTTCAAGTGGGCTTTTGGTGGAAATGACACACCACCAGCTGCATGTTGTCCACGAGATTTGGTGGGAGGGGGGTAGAGGGGCGAGCGGAAGAGGACACATTTTTCTTCTATTGGTATGTACTCAGGCCTTATAGTGTTTTAAAGAATGTTCATTCAAGTTCATATAAGAACGAAGCATTTTATTTCCAATGTGTATTATATCTTTGTTTTCACACAGGAGGGTGATCGCACTACAAGGCTGCAATTTTTATCTGCCCATCAAGTGGGCTTTTGGTGGAAATGACACACCACGAGCAGCATGTTGTCCTCGAGATGGAGGGGGGGGGTGGGGGGCGGGGTGGGAGCGGAAGTGGACAAGTTGTTCTTCTATTGGTATGTACTCAGACCTTATAGTGTTTTAAAGAATGTTCATTCAAGTTCATATAAGAACGAAGCATTTTATTTCCAAAGTGTAATAAATTTTTGTTTTCTCACAGCAGGGTGATCGCACTACAAGGCTGCAATTTTTATTTGCCCTCCAAGGGGGCTTTTGGTGGAATTGACACACCACCAGCAGCTAATTGTCCACGAGATTTGGTGGGAGGGGGGAAGAGGGGCGAGCGGAAGAGGACAAATTTTTCTTCTATTGGTATCTACTCAGGCCTTATAGTGTTTTAAAGAATGTTCATTCAAGTTCATATAAGAACGAAGCATTTTATTTCCAACGTGTATTAAATCTTTGCTTTCTCACAGGAGGGTGATCGCACTACAAGGCTGCGATTTTTATTTGCCCATCAAGTGGGCTTTTGGTGGAAATGACACACCACGAGCAGCATGTTTCCCTCGAGTTGGGGGGGGGGGGGGGGCGAGGGGGGGGGAGTGGAAGAGGACAAGTTGTTCTCCTATTGGTATGTACTCAGACTTTATAGTGTTTTAAAGAATGTTCATTCAAGTTCATATAAAAACGTAGCATTTTATTTCCAAAGTATAGTAAATCTTTGTTTTCTCACAGCAGGGTGATCGCACTACAAGGCTGCACTTTTTATTTGCCCTTCAAGTGGGGTTTTGGTGGAATTGACACACCACCAGCAGCATGTTGTCCACGAGATTTGGTGGGAGGGGGGAAGAGGGGCGAGCGAATGAGGAAAAATTTTTCTTCTATTGGTATGTACTCAGGCCTTATAGTGTTTTAAAGAATGTTCATTCAAGTTCATATAAGAACGAAGCATTTTATTTCCAAAGTGTTGTAAATTTTTGTTTTCTGACAGCAGGTTGATCGCACTACAAGGCTGCAATTTTTATTTGCCCTTCAAGTGGGCTTTTGGTGGAAATGACACACCACCAGCTGCATGTTGTCCACGAGATTTGGTGGGAGGGGGGTAGAGGGGCGAGCGGAAGAGGACACATTTTTCTTCTATTGGTATGTACTCAGGCCTTATAGTGTTTTAAAGAATGTTCATTCAAGTTCATATAAGAACGAAGCATTTTATTTCCAATGTGTATTATATCTTTGTTTTCACACAGGAGGGTGATCGCACTACAAGGCTGCAATTTTTATCTGCCCATCAAGTGGGCTTTTGGTGGAAATGACACACCACGAGCAGCATGTTGTCCTCGAGATGGAGGGGGGGGGGGGTGGGGGGCGGGGTGGGAGCGGAAGTGGACAAGTTGTTCTTCTATTGGTATGTACTCAGACCTTATAGTGTTTTAAAGAATGTTCATTCAAGTTCATATAAGAACGAAGCATTTTATTTCCAAAGTGTAATAAATTTTTGTTTTCTCACAGCAGGGTGATCACACTACAAGGCTGCAATTTTTATTTGCCCTCCAAGGGGGCTTTTGGTGGAAATGACACACCACCAGCAGCTAATTGTCCACGAGATTTGGTGGGAGGGGGGAAGAGGGGCGAGCGGAAGAGGACAAATTTTTCTTCTATTGGTATCTACTCAGGCCTTATAGTGTTTTAAAGAATGTTCATTCAAGTTCATATAAGAACGAAGCATTTTATTTCCAAAGTGTTGTAAATTTTTGTTTTCTGACAGCAGGGTGATCGCACTACAAGGCTGCACTTTTTATTTGCCCTTCAAGTGGGCTTTTGGTGGAAATGACACACCACCAGCTGCATGTTGTCCACGAGATTTGGTGTGAGGGGGGAAGGGGGGCGAGCGGAAGAGGACAAATTGTTCTTCTATTTGTATGTACTCAGGCCATATAGTGTTTTAAAGAATGTTTATTCAAATTCATATAAGAACGAAGCAAATTACTTCCAACGTATAGTAAATCTTTGTTTTCTCACAGCAGGGTGATCGCACTACAAGGCTGCAATTTTTATTTGCCCATCAAGTGGGCCTTTGGTGGAAATGACACACCACGAGCAGCATGTTGTCCTCGAGATGGGGGGGCGGAGTGGATGAGGACAAGTTGTTCTTCTATTGGTATGTACTCTGGTTTTATAGTGTTCTGAATAATGTGCGTTCAAGTTCATATAAGAACGTAGCATTTATTTCCAAAGTGTAAAAAATCTGTGTTTTCTCACAGCAGGGTGACAGCACTACAAGGCTGCAATTTTTATTTGTCCATCTAGTGGGCTTTTGGTGGAAATGACACACCACCAGCTGCATGTTGTCCATGAGATTTGGTGGGAGGGGGGAAGTGGGGCGAGCGGAAGAGGACAAATTTATCTTCTATTGGTATGTACTCAGGCCCTATAGTCTTTTAAAGAATGTTTATCAAAGTTCATATAAGATCGAAGCATTTCATTTCCAACGTGTATTAAATCTATGTTTTTACACAGGAGAGTGATCGCACTACAAGGCTGCAATTTTTATTTTCCCATCAAGTGGGCTTTTGGTGGAAATGACACACCACGAGCAGTATGTTGCCCTCGAGTTGGGTGGGGGGGGAGGGGGGAGCGGAAGAGGACAAGTTGTTCTTCTATTGGTATGTACTAAGACTTTATAGTGTTTTAAAGAATGTTCATTCAAGTTCATATAAAAGTGTAGCATTTTATTTACAAAGTATAGTAAATCTTTGTTTTCTCACAGCAGGGTGATCGCACTACAAGGCTGCACCTTTTTTTTGCCCTTCAAGTGGGCTTTTGGTGGAATTGACACACCACCAGCAGCATGTTGTCCACGAGATTTGGTAGGAGGGGGGAAGAGGGGCGAGCGGAAGAGGACAAATTTTTCTTCTATTGGTATGTACTCAGGCCTTATAGTGTTTTAAAGAATGTTCATTTTAGTTCATATAAGATTGTAGCATTTCATTTCCAAAGTATAGTAAATCTTTGTTTTCTCACAGCAGGGTGACCGCACTACAAGGCTGGACTTTTTATTTGCCCTTCAAGTGGGTTTTTGGTGGAATTGACACACCACCAGCAGCATGTTGTCCACGAGATTTGGTAGGAGGGGGGAAGAGGGGCGAGCGGAAGAGGACAAATTTTTCTTCTATTGGTATGTACTCAGGCCTTATAGTGTTTTAAAGAATGTTCATTCAAGTTCATATTAGAACGTAGCATTTTATTTCCAAAGTATAGTAAATCTTTGTTTTCTCACAGCAGGGTGATTGCACTACAAGGCTGCACTTTTTATTTGCCCTTCAAGTGGGCTTTTGGTGGAATTGACACACCACCAGCAACATGTCGTCCACGAGATTTGGTGGGAGGGGGGAAGATGGGCGAGCGGAAGAGGACAAATTTTTCATCTATTGGTATGTACTCAGGCCTTATAGTGTTTTAAAGAATATTCATTCAAGTTCATATAAGAACGAAGCATTTTATTTCCAAAGTGTTGTAAATTTTTGTTTTCTCACAGCAGGGTGATCGCACTACAAGGTTGCACCTTTTTTTTGCCCTTCAAGTGGGCTTTTGGTGGAATTGACACACCACCAGCTGCATGTTGTCCACGAGATTTGGTGGGAGGGGGGAAGAGGGGTGAGCGGAAGAGGACAAATTTTTCATCTATTGGTATGTACTCAGGCCTTATAGTGTTTTAAAGAATGTTCATTCAAGTTCATATAAGAACGAAGCATTTTATTTCCAACGTGTATTAAATCTTTGTTTTCTCACAGGAGGGTGATCGCACTTCAAGGCTGCAATTTTTATTTGCCCTTCAAGTGGGCTTTTGGTGGAATTGACACACCACCAGCAGCATGTTGTCCACGAGATTTGGTGGGAGGGGGGAAGAGTGGCGAGCAGAAGAGGACAAATTTTTCTTCTATTGGTATGTACTCAGGCATTATAGTGTTTTAAAGAATGTTCATTCAAGTTCATATAAGAACGTAGCATTTTATTTCCCAGGTGTAGTAAATCTTTGTTTTCTCACAGCAGGGTGATCACACTACAAGGCTGCAATTTTTATTTGCCCTTCAAGTGGGCTTTTGGTGGAATTGACACACTACCAGCAGCATGTTGTCCACGAGATTTGGTGTGAGGGGGGAAGGGGGGCGAGCGGAAGAGGACAAATTGTTCTTCTATTGGTATGTACTCAGGCCTTATAGTGTTTTAAGGAATGTTCATTCAAATTCATATAAGAACGAAGCAAATTACTTCCGACGTATAGTAAATCTTTGTTTTCTCACAGCAGGGTGATCGCACTACAAGGCTGCAATTTTTATTTGCCCTCCAAGGGGGCTTTTGGTGGAATTGACACACCACCAGCAGCTAATTGTCCACGAGATTTGGTGGGAGGGGGGAAGAGGGGCGAGCGGAAGAGGACAAATTTTTCATCTATTGGTATGTACTCAGGCCTTATAGTGTTTTAAAGAATGTTCATTCAAGTTCATATAAGAACGAAGCATTTTATTTCCAAAGTGTTGTAAATTTTTGTTTTCTGACAGCAGGTTGATCGCACTACAAGGCTGCAATTTTTATTTGCCCTTCAAGTGGGCTTTTGGTGGAAATGACACACCACCAGCTGCATGTTGTCCAAGAGATTTGGTGGGAGGGGGGTAGAGGGGCGAGCGGAAGAGGACACATTTTTCTTCTATTGGTATGTACTCAGGCCTTATAGTGTTTTAAAGAATGTTCATTCAAGTTCATATAAGAACGAAGCATTTTATTTCCAATGTGTATTATATCTTTGTTTTCACACAGGAGGGTGATCGCACTACAAGGCTGCAATTTTTATCTGCCCATCAAGTGGGCTTTTGGTGGAAATGACACACCACGAGCAGCATGTTGTCCTCGAGATGGAGGGGGGGGGGGTGGGGGGCGGGGTGGGAGCGGAAGTGGACAAGTTGTTCTTCTATTGGTATGTACTCAGACCTTATAGTGTTTTAAAGAATGTTCATTCAAGTTCATATAAGAACGAAGCATTTTATTTCCAAAGTGTAATAAATTTTTGTTTTCTCACAGCAGGGTGATCACACTACAAGGCTGCAATTTTTATTTGCCCTCCAAGGGGGCTTTTGGTGGAATTGACACACCACCAGCAGCTAATTGTCCACGAGATTTGGTGGGAGGGGGGAAGAGGGGCGAGCGGAAGAGGACAAATTTTTCTTCTATTGGTATCTACTCAGGCCTTATAGTGTTTTAAAGAATGTTCATTCAAGTTCATATAAGAACGAAGCATTTTATTTCCAAAGTGTAATAAATTTTTGTTTTCTCACAGCAGGGTGATCACACTACAAGGCTGCAATTTTTATTTGCCCTCCAAGGGGGCTTTTGGTGGAATTGACACACCACCAGCAGCTAATTGTCCACGAGATTTGGTGGGAGGGGGGAAGAGGGGCGAGCGGAAGAGGACAAATTTTTCTTCTATTGGTATGTACTCAGGCCTTATAGTGTTTTAAAGAATGTTCATTCAAGTTCATATAAGAACGAAGCATTTTATTTCCAACGTGTATTAAATCTTTGCTTTCTCACAGGAGGGTGATCGCACTACAAGGCTGCGATTTTTATTTGCCCATCAAGTGGGCTTTTGGTGGAAATGACACACCACGAGCAGCATGTTTCCCTCGAGTTGTGGGGGGGGGGGAGGGGGGGGGAGTGGAAGAGGACAAGTTGTTCTCCTATTGGTATGTACTCAGACTTTATAGTGTTTTAAAGAATGTTCATTCAAGTTCATATAAAAACGTAGCATTTTATTTCCAAAGTATAGTAAATCTTTGTTTTCTCACAGCAGGGTGATCGCACTACAAGGCTGCACTTTTTATTTGCCCTTCAAGTGGGCTTTTGGTGGAAATGACACACCACCAGCTGCATGTTGTCCACGAGATTTGGTGTGAGGGGGGAAGGGGGGCGAGCGGAAGAGGACAAATTGTTCTTCTATTTGTATGTACTCAGGCCATATAGTGTTTTAAAGAATGTTTATTCAAATTCATATAAGAACGAAGCAAATTACTTCCAACGTATAGTAAATCTTTGTTTTCTCACAGCAGGGTGATCGCACTACAAGGCTGCAATTTTTATTTGCCCATCAAGTGGGCCTTTGGTGGAAATGACACACCACGAGCAGCATGTTGTCCTCGAGATGGGGGGGCGGAGTGGATGAGGACAAGTTGTTCTTCTATTGGTATGTACTCTGGTTTTATAGTGTTCTGAATAATGTGCGTTCAAGTTCATATAAGAATGTAGCATTTATTTCCAAAGTGTAAAAAATCTGTGTTTTCTCACAGCAGGGTGACAGCACTACAAGGCTGCAATTTTTATTTGTCCATCTAGTGGGCTTTTGGTGGAAATGACACACCACCAGCAGCATGTTGTCCATCAGATTTGGTGGGAGGGGGGAAGTGGGGCGAGCGGAAGAGGACAAATTTATCTTCTATTGGTATGTACTCAGGCCCTATAGTCTTTTAAAGAATGTTTATCAAAGTTCATATAAGATCGAAGCATTTCATTTCCAACGTGTATTAAATCTATGTTTTTACACAGGAGAGTGATCGCACTACAAGGCTGCAATTTTTATTTTCCCATCAAGTGGGCTTTTGGTGGAAATGACACACCACGAGCAGTATGTTGCCCTCGAGTTGGGTGGGGGGGGGAGGGGGGAGCGGAAGAGGACAAGTTGTTCTTCTATTGGTATGTACTAAGACTTTATAGTGTTTTAAAGAATGTTCATTCAAGTTCATATAAAAGTGTAGCATTTTATTTACAAAGTATAGTAAATCTTTGTTTTCTCACAGCAGGGTGATCGCACTACAAGGCTGCACCTTTTTTTTGCCCTTCAAGTGGGCTTTTGGTGGAATTGACACACCACCAGCAGCATGTTGTCCACGAGATTTGGTAGGAGGGGGGAAGAGGGGCGAGCGGAAGAGGACAAATTTTTCTTCTATTGGTATGTACTCAGGCCTTATAGTGTTTTAAAGAATGTTCATTTTAGTTCATATAAGATTGTAGCATTTCATTTCCAAAGTATAGTAAATCTTTGTTTTCTCACAGCAGGGTGACCGCACTACAAGGCTGGACTTTTTATTTGCCCTTCAAGTGGGTTTTTGGTGGAATTGACACACCACCAGCAGCATGTTGTCCACGAGATTTGGTAGGAGGGGGGAAGAGGGGCGAGCGGAAGAGGACAAATTTTTCTTCTATTGGTATGTACTCAGGCCTTATAGTGTTTTAAAGAATGTTCATTCAAGTTCATATTAGAACGTAGCATTTTATTTCCAAAGTATAGTAAATCTTTGTTTTCTCACAGCAGGGTGATTGCACTACAAGGCTGCACTTTTTATTTGCCCTTCAAGTGGGCTTTTGGTGGAATTGACACACCACCAGCAACATGTCGTCCACGAGATTTGGTGGGAGGGGGGAAGATGGGCGAGCGGAAGAGGACAAATTTTTCTTCTATTGGTATGTACTCAGGCCTTATAGTGTTTTAAAGAATGTTCATTCAAGTTCATATAAGAACGAAGCATTTTATTTCCAACGTGTATTAAATCTTTGTTTTCTCACAGGAGGGTGATCGCACTTCAAGGTTGCAATTTTTATTTGCCCTTCAAGTGGGCTTTTGGTGGAATTGACACACCACCAGCAGCATGTTGTCCACGAGATTTGGTGGGAGGGGGGAAGAGTGGCGAGCAGAAGAGGACAAATTTTTCTTCTATTGGTATGTACTCAGGCATTATAGTGTTTTAAAGAATGTTCATTCAAGTTCATATAAGAACGTAGCATTTTATTTCCCAGGTGTAGTAAATCTTTGTTTTCTCACAGCAGGGTGATCACACTACAAGGCTGCAATTTTTATTTGCCCTTCAAGTGGGCTTTTGGTGGAATTGACACACTACCAGCAGCATGTTGTCCACGAGATTTGGTGTGAGGGGGGAAGGGGGGCGAGCGGAAGAGGACAAATTGTTCTTCTATTGGTATGTACTCAGGCCTTATAGTGTTTTAAGGAATGTTCATTCAAATTCATATAAGAACGAAGCAAATTACTTCCAACGTATAGTAAATCTTTGTTTTCTCACAGCAGGGTGATCGCACTACAAGGCTGCAATTTTTATTTGCCCATCAAGTGGGCCTTTGGTGGAAATGACACACCACGAGCAGCATGTTGTCCTCGAGATGGGGGGGCGGAGTGGAAGAGGACAAGTTGTTCTTCTATTGGTATGTACTCTGGTTTTATAGTGTTTTAAAGAATGTGCGTTCAAGTTCATGGAAGAACATAGCATTTATTTCCAAAGTGTAGTAAATCTGTGTTTTCTCACAGCAGGGTGATCGCACTACAAGGCTGCAATTTTTATTTGTCCATCTAGTGGGCTTTTGGTGGAAATGACACACCACCAGCAGCATGTTGTCCATGAGATTTGGTGGGAGGGGGGAAGTGGGGCGAGCGGAAGAGGATAAATTTATCTTCTATTGGTATGTACTCAGGCCTTATAGTCTTTTAAAGAATGTTCATTAAAGTTCATATAAGAACGAAGCATTTCATTTCCAACGTGTATTAAATCTATGTTTTCACACAGGAGAGTGATCGCACTACAAGGCTGCAATTTTTATTTGCCCATCAAGTGGGCTTTTGGTGGAAATGACACACCACGAGCAGCATGATGTCCTCGAGATGGAGGGGTGGGGGAGGGGGGCGGGATGGGAGCAGAAGAGGACAAGTTGTTCTTCTATTGGTATGTACTCAGGCCTTATAGTGTTTTAAGGAATGTTCATTCAAATTCATATAAGAACGAAGCAAATTACTTCCAACGTATAGTAAATCTTTGTTTTCTCACAGCAGGGTGATCGCACTACAAGGCTGCAATTTTTATTTGCCCATCAAGTGGGCCTTTGGTGGAAATGACACACCACGAGCAGCATGTTCTCCTCGAGATGGGGGGGCGGAGTGGAAGAGGACAAGTTGTTCTTCTATTGGTATGTACACAGACTTTATAGCGTTTTAAAGAATGTTCATTCAAGTTCATATAAAAACGTAGCATTTTATTTCCAAAGTATAGTATATCTTTGTTTTTTCAAAGCAGGGTGATCACACTACAAGGCTGCACCTTTTTTTTGCCCTTCAAGTAGGCTTTTCGTGGAATTGACACACCACCAGCAGCATGTTGTCCACGAGATTTGATAGGAGAGGGAAGAGGGGCGAGCGGAAGAGGACAAATTTTTCTTCTATTGGTATGTACTCAGGCCTTATAGTGTTTTAAAGAATGTTCATTCAAGTTAATATTAGAACGTAGCATTTTATTTCGAAAGTATAGTAAATCTTTGTTTTCTCACAGCAGGGTGATCGCACTACAAGGCTGCACTTTTCATTTGCCCTTCAAGAGGGCTTTTGGTGGAATTGACACACCACCAGCAACATGTCGTCCACGAGATTTGGTGGGAGGGGGGAAGAGGGGTGAGCGGAAGAGGACAAATTTTTCTTCTATTGGTATGTACTCAGGCCTTATAGTGTTTTAAAGAATGTTCATTCAAGTTCATATAAGAACGAAGCATTTTATTTCCAACGTGTATTAAATCTTTGTTTTCTCACAGGAGGGTGATCGCACTACAAGGCTGCAATTTTTATTTGCCCTTCAAGTGGGCTTTTGGTGGAATTGACACACCACCAGCAGCATGTTGTCCACGAGATTTGGTGGGAGGGGGGAAGAGTGGCGAGCAGAAGAGGACAAATTTTTCTTCTATTGGTATGTACTCAGGCATTATAGTGTTTTCAAGAATGTTCATTCAAGTTCATATAAGAACGTAGCATTTTATTTCCCAGGTGTAGTGAATCTTTGTTTTCTCACAGCAGGGTGATCACACTACAAGGCTGCAATTTTTATTTGCCCTTCAAGTGGGCTTTTGGTGGAATTGACACACTACCAGCAGCATGTTGTCCACGAGATTTGGTGTGAGGGGGGAAGGGTGGCGAGCGGAAGAGGACAAATTGTTCTTCTATTGGTATGTACTCAGGCCTTATAGTGTTTTAAGGAATGTTCAATCAAATTCATATAAGAACGAAGCAAATTACTTCCAACGTATAGTAAATCTTTGTTTTCTCACAGCAGGGTGATCGCACTACAAGGCTGCAATTTTTATTTGCCCATCAAGTGGGCCTTTGGTGGAAATGACACACCACGAGCAGCATGTTGTCCTCGAGATGGGGGGGCGGAGTGGAAGAGGACAAGTTGTTCTTCTATTGGTATGTACTCTGGTTTTATAGTGTTTTAAAGAATGTGCGTTCAAGTTCATGGAAGAACATAGCATTTATTTCCAAAGTGTAGTAAATCTGTGTTTTCTCACAGCAGGGTGATCGCACTACAAGGCTGCAATTTTTATTTGTCCATCTAGTGGGCTTTTGGTGGAAATGACACACCACCAGCAGCATGTTGTCCATGAGATTTGGTGGGAGGGGGGAAGTGGGGCGAGCGGAAGAGGACAAATTTATCTTCTATTGGTATGTACTCAGGCCTTATAGTCTTTTAAAGAATGTTCATTAAAGTTCATATAAGAACGAAGCATTTCATTTCCAACGTGTATTAAATCTATGTTTTCACACAGGAGAGTGATCGCACTACAAGGCTGCAATTTTTATTTGCCCATCAAGTGGGCTTTTGGTGGAAATGACACACCACGAGCAGCATGTTGTCCTCGAGATGGAGGGGTGGGGGAGGGGGGCGGGATGGGAGCAGAAGAGGACAAGTTGTTCTTCTATTGGTATGTACTCAGGCCTTATAGTGTTTTAAGGAATGTTCATTCAAATTCATATAAGAACGAAGCAAATTACTTCCAACGTATAGTAAATCTCTGTTTTCTCACAGCAGGGTGATCGCACTACAAGGCTGCAATTTTTATTTGCCCATCAAGTGGGCCTTTGGTGGAAATGACACACCACGAGCAGCATGTTCTCCTCGAGATGGGGGGGCGGAGTGGAAGAGGACAAGTTGTTCTTCTATTGGTATGCACTCAGACTTTATAGTGTTTTAAAGAATGTTCATTCAAGTTCATATAAAAACGTAGCATTCTATTTCCAAAGTATAGTATATCTTTGTTTTCTCAAAGCAGGGTGATCGCACTACAAGGCTGCACCTTTTTTTTGCCCTTCAAGTAGGCTTTTGGTGGAATTGACACACCACCAGCAGCATGTTGTCCACGAGATTTGGTGGGAGGGGGGAAGAGGGGCGAGCGGAAGATGACAAATTTTTCTTCTATTGGTATGTACTCAGGCCTTATAGTGTTTTAAAGAATGTTCATTTTAGTTCATATAAGATCGTAGCATTTCATTTCCAAAGTATAGTAAATCTTTGTTTTCTCACAGCAAGGTGACCGCACTACAAGGCTGGACTTTTTATTTGCCCTTCAAGTGGGCTTTTGGTGGAATTGACACACCACCAGCAACATGTCATCCACGAGATTTGGTGGGAGGGGGGAAGAGGGGCGAGCGGAAGATGACAAATTTTTCTTCTATCGGTATGTACTCAGGGCTTTTAGTGTTTTAAAGAATGTTCATTCAAGTTCATATAAGAACGAAGCATTTTATTTCCAAAGTGTTGTAAATTTTTGTTTTCTCACAACAGGGTGATCGCACTACAAGGCTGCAATTTTTATTTGCCCATCAAGTGGGATTTTGGTGGAAATGACACACCATGAGCAGCATGTTGTCCTCGAGATAGGGGGGCCGAGCGGAAGAGGACAAGTTGTTCTTCTATTGGTATGTACTCAGGTTTTATAGTGTTTTAAAGAACGTGCGTTCAAGTTCATATAAGAACGTAGCATTTTATTTCCAAAGTGTAGTAAATCTTTGTTTTCTCACAGCAGGTTGATCGCACTACAAGGCTGCAATTTTTACTTGTCCATCAAGTGGGCTTTTGGTGGAAATGACACACCACCAGCAGCATGTTGTCCACGAGATTTGGTGGGAGGGGGGAAGAGGGGCGAGCGGAAGAGGACAAATTTTTCATCTATTGGTATGTACTCAGGCCTTATAGTGTTTTAAAGAATATTCATTCAAGTTCATATAAGAACGAAGCATTTTATTTCAAAAGTGTTGTAAATTTTTGTTTTCTCACAGCAGGGTGATCGCACTACAAGGCTGCACCTTTTTTTTGCCCTTCAAGTGGGCTTTTGGTGGAATTGACACACCACCAGCTGCATGTTGTCCACGAGATTTGGTGGGAGGGGGGAAGAGGGGTGAGCGGAAGAGGACAAATTTTTCTTCTATTGGTATGTACTCAGGCCTTATAGTGTTTTAAAGAATGTTCATTCAAGTTCATATAAGAACGTAGCATTTTATTTCCCAGGTGTAGTAAATCTTTGTTTTCTTACAGCAGGGTGATCACACTACAAGGCTGCAATTTTTATTTGCCCTTCAAGTGGGCTTTTGGTGGAATTGACACACTACCAGCAGCATGTTGTCCACGAGATTTGGTGTGAGGGGGGAAGGGGGGCGAGCGGAAGAGGACAAATTGTTCTTCTATTGGTATGTACTCAGGCCTTATAGTGTTTTAAGGAATGTTCATCCAAATTCATATAAGAACGAAGCAAATTACTTCCAACGTATAGTAAATCTGTGTTTTCTCACAGCAGGGTGATCGCACTACAAGGCTGCAATTTTTATTTGCCCATCAAGTGGGCCTTTGGTGGAAATGACACCACGAGCACCATGTTGTCCTCGAGATGGGGGGGCGGAGTGGAAGAGGACAAGTTGTTCTTCTATTGGTATGTACTCTGGTTTTATAGTGTTTTAAAGAATGTGCGTTCAAGTTCATGGAAGAACATAGCATTTATTTCCAAAGTGTAGTAAATCTGTGTTTTCTCACAGCAGGGTGATCGCACTACAAGGCTGCAATTTTTATTTGTCCATCTAGTGGGCTTTTGGTGGAAATGACACACCACCAGCAGCATGTTGTCCAGGAGATTTGGTGGGAGGGGGGAAGTGGGGCGAGCGGAAGAGGACAAATTTATCTTCTATTGGTATGTACTCAGGCCTTATAGTCTTTTAAAGAATGTTCATTAAAGTTCATATAAGAACGAAGCATTTCATTTCCAACGTGTATTAAATCTATGTTTTCACACAGGAGAGTGATCGCACTACAAGGCTGCAATTTTTATTTGCCCATCAAGTGGGCTTTTGGTGGAAATGACACACCACGAGCAGCATGTTGTCCTCGAGATGGAGGGGTGGGGGAGGGGGGCGGGGTGGGAGCAGAAGAGGACAAGTTGTTCTTCTATTGGTATGTACTCAGGCCTTATAGTGTTTTAAGGAATGTTCATTCAAATTCATATAAGAACGAAGCAAATTACTTCCAACGTATAGTAAATCTTTGTTTTCTCACAGCAGGGTGATCGCACTACAAGGCTGCAATTTTTATTTGCCCATCAAGTGGGCCTTTGGTGGAAATGACACACCACGAGCAGCATGTTGTCCTCGAGATGGGGGGGCGGAGTGGAAGAGGACAAGTTGTTCTTCTATTGGTATGTACTCAGACTTTATAGTGTTTTAAAGAATGTTCATTCAAGTTCATATAAAAACGTAGCATTTTATTTCCAAAGTATAGTATATCTTTGTTTTCTCAAAGCAGGGTGATCGCACTACAAGGCTGCACCTTTTTTTTGCCCTTCAAGTAGGCTTTTGGTGGAATTGACACACCACCAGCAGCATGTTGTCCACGAGATTTGGTAGGAGTGGGGAAGAGGGGCGAGCGGAAGAGGACAAATTTTCTTCTATTGGTATGTACTCAGGCCTTATAGTGTTTTAAAGAATGTTCATTTTAGTTCATATAAGATCGTAGCATTTCATTTCCAAAGTATAGTAAATCTTTGTTTTCTCACAGCAAGGTGACCGCACTACAAGGCTGGACTTTTTATTTGCCCTTCAAGTGGGCTTTTGGTAGAATTGACACACCACCAGCAGCATGTTGTCCACGAGATTTGGTAGGAGGGGGGAAGAGGGGCGAGCGGAAGAGGACAAAATTTTCTTCTATTGGTATGTACTCAGGCCTTATAGTGTTTTAAAGAATGTTCATTCAAATTCATATTAGAACGTAGCATTTTATTTCCAAAGTATAGTAAATCTTTGTTTTCTCACAGCAGGGTGATCGCACTACAAGTCTGCACTTTTTATTTGCCCTTCAAGTGGGCTTTTGGTGGAATTGACACACCACCAGCAGCATGTTGTCCACGAGATTTGGTGGGAGGGGGGAAGAGGGGCGAGCGGAAGATGACAAATTTTTCTTGTATCGGTATGTACTCAGGGCTTTTAGTGTTTTAAAGAATGTTCATTCAAGTTCATATAAGAACGAAGCATTTTAATTCCAAAGTGTTGTAAATTTTTGTTTTCTCACAACAGGGTGATCGCACTACAAGGCTGCAATTTTTATTTGCCCATCAAGTGGAATTTTGGTGGAAATGACACACCACGAGCAGCATGTTGTCCTCGAGATGGGGGGGCCGAGCGGAAGAGGACAAGCTGTTCTTCTATTGGTATGTACTCAGGTTTTATAGAGTTTTAAAGAACGTGCGTTCAAGTCATATAAGAACGTAGCATTTTATTTCCAAAGTGTAGTAAATCTTTGTTTTCTCACAGCAGGTTGATCGCACTACAAGGCTGCAATTTTTACTTGTCCATCAAGTGGGCTTTTGGTGGAAATGACACACCACCAGCAGCATGTTGTCCACGAGATTTGGTGGGAGGGGGGTAGGGAGGCGAGCGGAAGAGGACAAATTTTTCATCTATTGGTATGTACTCAGGCCTTATAGTGTTTTAAAGAATGTTCATTCAAGTTTATATAAGAACGAAGCATTTTACTTCCAACGTGTATTAAATCTTTGTTTTCACACAGGAGGGTGATCGCACTACAAGGCTGCAATTTTTATTTGCCCATCAAAAGGGCTTTAGGTGGAAATGACGCACCACGAGCAGCATGTTGTCCTCGAGATGGGGGGGGGGGGGGGGGGGCGGGGTGGGAGCGGGAGAGGACAACTTGTTCTTCTATTTGTATGTACTTAGGTTTTATAGTGTTTTAAAGAATGTGCGTTCAAGTTCATATAAGAACGTAGCATTTTATTTCCAAAGTGTAGTAAATCGTTGTTTTCTCACAGCAGGGTGATCGCACTACAAGGCTGCAATTTTTTATTTGCCCTTCAAGTGGGATTTTGGTGGAATTGACACACCACCAGCAGCATGTTGTCCATGAGATTTGGTGTGAGGGGGGAAGGGGGGCGAGCGGAAGAGGACAAATTGTTCTTCCATTGGTATGTACTTAGGCCTTATAGTGTTTCAAAGAATGTTTATTCAAGTTCATATAAGAACGAAGCATTTTATTTCCAACGTGTAGTAAATCTTTGTTTTCTCACAGCAGGGTGATCGCACTACAAGGCTGCAATTTTTATTTGCCCATCAAGTGGGCTTTTGGTGGAAATGACACACCACGAGCAGCATGTTGTCCTCGAGATGGGGGGGGGGGGGGGGGGGGGGGGGAGGGAGCGGAAGAGGACAAGTTGTTGTTTTATTGGTATGTACTCAGGCTTTATAGTGTTTTAAAGAATGTTCATTCAAGTTCATATAAGAACGTAGCATTTTATTTCCAAAGTATAGTAAATCTTTGTTTTCTCACAGCAGGGTGATCGCACTACAAGGCTGCACTCTTTATTTGCCCTTCAAGTGGGCTTTTGGTGGAATTGACACACCACCAGCAGAATGTTGTCAACGAGATTTGGTGGGAGGGGGGAAGGGGGGCGAGCGGAAGAGGACAAATTGTTCTTCAATTGGTATGTACTCAGGCCTTATAGTGTTTTGAAGAATGTTCATTCAAGTTCATATAAGAACGAAGCATTTTATTTCCAACGTGTAGTAAATCTTTGTTTTCTCACAGCAGGGTGATCGCACTACAAGGCTGCAATTTTTACTTGCCCATCAAGTGGGCTTTTGGTGGAGTTGACACATCACCAGTAGCACGTTGTCCACGAGATTTGGTGGGAGGGGGGAACGGGGCAAGCGGAGGAGGACAAATTGTTCTTCTATTGGTAAGTACTCAGGCCTTATAGTGTTTTAAAGAATGTTCATTCAAATTCATATAAGAACGAAGCAATTTACATCCAACGTATACTAAATCTTTGTTTTCTCACAGCAGGGTGATCGCACTACAAGGCTGCAATTTTTATTTGCCCATCAAGTGGGCCTTTGGTGGAAGTGACACACCACGAGCAGCATGTTGTCCTCGAGATGGGGGGGCGGAGTGGAAGAGGACAAGTTGTTCTTCTATTGGTATGTACTCAGGTTTTATAGTGTTTTAATGAATGTGCGTTCAAGTTCATATAAGAACGTAGCATTTTATTTCCAAAGTGTAGTAAATCTGTGTTTTCTCACAGCAGGGTGATCGCACTACAAGGCTGCAATTTTTATTTGTCCATCTAGTGGGCTTTTGGTGGAAATGACACACCACCAGCAGCATGTTGTCCACGAGATTTGGTGGGAGGGGGGAAGTGGGGCGAGCGGAAGAGGACCAATTTATCTTCTATTGGTATGTACTCAGGCCTCATAGTCTTTTAAAGACTGTTCATTAAAGTTCATATAAGAACGAAGCATTTCATTTCCAACGTGTATTAAATCTATGTTTGCACACAGGAGAGTGATCGCACTACAAGGCTGCACTTTTTATTTGCCCTCCAAGTGGGCTTTTGTTGGAATTGACACACCACCAGCAGCATGTTGTCCACGAGAGATGATGGGGGGGGGGGGGGGGGGGGCAAGCGGAAAAGGAGAAGTTGTTCTTCTATTGGTATGTACTCAGGTTTTATAGTGTTTTAAAGAATGTGCGTTCAAGTTCATATAAGAACGTAGCATTTTAATTCCAAAGTATAGTATATTTTTGTTTTCTCACAGCAGGGTGGTCGCACAACAAGGCTGCACTTTTTATTTGCCCTTCAAGTGCGCTTTTGGTGGAATTGACACACCACCAGCAGCATGTTGTCCACGAGATATGGTGGGAGGGGGGAAGAGGGGCGAGCGGAAGAGGACAAATTTTTCTGCTATTTGTATGTACTCAGGCCTTATAGTGTTTTAGATAATGTTCATTCAAGTTCATATAAGAACGGAGCACTTTACTTCCAAAGTGTAGTAAATCTTTGTTTTCTCACAGCAGGGTGATCGCACTACAAGGCTGCAATTTTTATTTGCCCTTCAAGTGGCCTTTTGGTGGCATTAACACACCACCAGCAGCATATTGTCCACGAGAGATGAAGGGGGGGGGGGGGGGGGGGGCAAGCGGAAAAGGACAAGTTGTTCTTCTATTGGTATGTACTCAAACTTTATAATGTTTTAAAGAATGTTCGTTCAAGCTCATACAAGAACGTAGCATTTTAATTCCAAAGTATAGTAAATCTTTGTTTTCCCACAGCAGGGTGATTGCACTACAAGGCTGCACTTTTTATTTGCCCTTCAAGTGGGCTTTTGGTGGAATTGACACACACCAGCAGCATGTTGTCCACGAGATTTGGCGGGAGGGGGGAAGAGGGGCGAGCGGAAGAGGACAAATTATTCTTCTATTGGTATGTACTCAGGCCTTATAGTGTTTTAAAGAATGTTCATTCAAGTTCATATAAGAACGAAGCATTTTATTTCCAAAGTGTAGTAAATTTTTGTTTTCTCACAGCAGGGTGATCGCACTATTAGGCTGCACTTTTTATTTGCCCTTCAAGTGGGCTTTTGGTGGAATTGACACACCACCAGCAGCATATTGTCCACGAGAGATGAAGGGGGGGGGGGGGGGGCAAGCGGAAAAGGACAAGTTGTTCTTCTATTGGTATGTACTCAAACTTTATAATGTTTTAAAGAATGTTCGTTCAAGCTCATACAAGAACGTAGCATTTTAATTCCAAAGTATAGTAAATCTTTGTTTTCTCACAGCAGGGTGATTGCACTACAAGGCTGCACTTTTTATTTGCCCTTCAAGTGGGCTTTTGGTGGAATTGACACACACCAGCAGCATGTTGTCCCCGAGATTTGGTGGGAGGGGGGAAGAGGGGCGAGCAGAAGAGGACAAATTTTTCTTCTATTGGTATGTACTCAGGCCGTATAGTGTTTTAAAGAATGTTCATTCAAGTTCATATAAGAACGTAGCATTTTATATCCAAAGTGTAGTAAATCTTTGTTTTCTCACAGCAGGGTGATCACACTACAAGGCTGCAATTTTCATTTGCCCTTCAAGTGGGCTTTTGGTGGAATTGACACACAACCAGCAGCATGTTGAACACGAGATTTGGTGTGAGGGGGGAAGGGGGGCGAGCGGAAGAGGATAAATTGTTATTCTATTGGTATGTACTCAGGCCTTATAGTGTTTTAAAGAATGTTCATTCAAGTTCATATAAGAACGAAGCATTTTAGTTCCAACGTATAGTAAATCTTTGTTTTCTCACAGCAGGGTGATCGCACTACAAGGCTGCAATTTTTATATGCCCATCAAGTGGGCCTTTGGTGGAAATGACACACCACCAGCTGCATGTTGTCCACGAGATTAGGTGGGAGGGGCGAAGAGGGGCGAGCGGAAGAGGACAAATTTTTCTTCTATTGGTATGTACCCAGGCCTTATAGTGTTTTAAAGAATGTTAATTCAAGTTCATATTAGAACGAAGCATTTTATTTCCAACGTGTATTAAATCTTTGTTTTCACACAGGAGGGTGATCGCACTACAAGGCTGCAATTTTCATTTGTCCATCAAGTGGGCTTTTGGTGGAAATGACACACCACGAGCAGCATGTTGTCCTCGAGATGGGGGGGGGGGGGGGCGGGGTGGGAGTGGAAGAGGACAAGTTGTTCTTCTATTGGTATGTACTCAGACTTTAAAGTGTTTTAAAGAATGTTAATTCAAGATCGTATAAGAACGTAGCATTTTATTTCCAACGTGTAGTAAATCTTTGTTTTCT
Organism: Schistocerca serialis cubense; assembly: GCF_023864345.2. Classification (NCBI taxonomy): domain Eukaryota; kingdom Metazoa; phylum Arthropoda; class Insecta; order Orthoptera; family Acrididae; genus Schistocerca; species Schistocerca serialis. The sequence goes on along the minus strand of NC_064649.1, from coordinate 155,211,221 downwards.
CACAGCAGGGTGATCGCACTACAAGGCTGCTATTTTTATTTGCCCTTCAAATAGGCTTTTGGTGGAATTGACACACCACCAGCAGCATGTTGTCCACGACATTTGGTGTGAGGGGGGAAGGGCGGCGAGCGGAAGAGGACAAATTGTTCTTCCATTGGTATGTACTCAGGCCTTATAGTGTTTTAAAGAATGTTTATTCAAGTTCATATAAGAACGATGCATTTTATTTCCAACGTGTAGTAAATCTTTGTTTTCTCACAGCAGGGTGATCGCACTACAAGGCTGCAATTTTTATTTGCCCATCAAGTGGGCTTTTGGTGGAAATGACACGACACGAACAGCATGTTGCCATCGAGGTAGGGCGGTGGGGGGGGGGGGAGGGGAGCGGAAGAGGACAAGTTGTTCTTCTATTGGTATGAACTCAGACTTTATAGTGTCTTAAAGAATGTTCATTCAAGTTCATATAAACACGTAGCATTTTATTTCCAAAGTATAGTAAATCTTTGTTTTCTCACAGCAGGGTGATCGCACTACAAGGCTGCACTCTTTATTTGCCCTTCAAGTGGGCTTTTGGTGGAATTGACACACCACCAGCAGCATGTTGTCCACGAGATTTGGTGGGAGGGGGGAAGAGGGGCGAGCGGAGGAGGACAAATTTTTCTTCTATTGGTATGTACTCAGGCCTTATAGTGTTTTAAAGAATGTTCATTCAAGTTCATATAAGAGGAAGCATTTTATTTCAAAAGTGTAGTAAATTTTTGTTTTCTCACAGCAGTGTGATCGCACTACAAGGCTGCAATTTTTATTTGCCCTTCAAGTGGGCTTTTGGCGGAATTGACACACCACCTGCTGCATGTTGTCCACGAGACTTGGTGGGAGGGGGGAAGAGGGACGAGCGGAAGAGGACAAATTGTTCTTCTATTGGTATGTACTCAGGCCTCATAGTGTTTTAAAGAATGTTCATTCAAGTTCATATAAGAACGAAGCATTTTATTTCGAACGTGTAGTAAATCTTTGTTTTCTCACAGCAGGGTGATCGCACTACAAGGCAGCAATTTTTAATTGCCCATCAAGTGGGCTTTTGGTGGAATTGACACACCACCAGCAGCATGTTGTCCACGAGATTTGGTGGGAGGGGGGAAGAGGGGCGAGCAGAAGAGGACAAATTTTTCTTCTATTGGTATGTACTCAGGCCTTATAGTGTTTTAAAGAATGTTCATTCAAATTCATATTAGAACGTAGCATTTTATTTCCAAAGTATAGTAAATCTTTGTTTTCTCACAGCAGGGTGATCGCACTACAAGTCTGCACTTTTTATTTGCCCTTCAAGTGGGCTTTTGGTGGAATTGACACACCACCAGCAACATGTCATCCACGAGATTTGGTGGGAGGGGGGAAGAGGGGCGAGCGGAAGATGACAAATTTTTCTTGTATCGGTATGTACTCAGGGCTTTTAGTGTTTTAAAGAATGTTCATTCAAGTTCATATAAGAACGAAGCATTTTAATTCCAAAGTGTTGTAAATTTTTGTTTTCTCACAACAGGGTGATCGCACTACAAGGCTGCAATTTTTATTTGCCCATCAAGTGGAATTTTGGTGGAAATGACACACCACGAGCAGCATGTTGTCCTCGAGATGGGGGGGCCGAGCGGAAGAGGACAAGCTGTTCTTCTATTGGTATGTACTCAGGTTTTATAGAGTTTTAAAGAACGTGCGTTCAAGTCATATAAGAACGTAGCATTTTATTTCCAAAGTGTAGTAAATCTTTGTTTTCTCACAGCAGGTTGATCGCACTACAAGGCTGCAATTTTTACTTGTCCATCAAGTGGGCTTTTGGTGGAAATGACACACCACCAGCAGCATGTTGTCCACGAGATTTGGTGGGAGGGGGGTAGGGAGGCGAGCGGAAGAGGACAAATTTTTCATCTATTGGTATGTACTCAGGCCTTATAGTGTTTTAAAGAATGTTCATTCAAGTTCATATAAGAACGAAGCATTTTACTTCCAACGTGTATTAAATCTTTGTTTTCACACAGGAGGGTGATCGCACTACAAGGCTGCAATTTTTATTTGCCCATCAAAAGGGCTTTAGGTGGAAATGACGCACCACGAGCAGCATGTTGTCCTCGTGATGGGGGGGGGGGGGGGGGGGCGGGGTGGGAGCGGGAGAGGACAACTTGTTCTTCTATTTGTATGTACTTAGGTTTTATAGTGTTTTAAAGAATGTGCGTTCAAGTTCATATAAGAACGTAGCATTTTATTTCCAAAGTGTAGTAAATCGTTGTTTTCTCACAGCAGGGTGATCGCACTACAAGGCTGCAATTTTTTATTTGCCCTTCAAGTGGGATTTTGGTGGAATTGACACACCACCAGCAGCATGTTGTCCATGAGATTTGGTGTGAGGGGGGAAGGGGGGCGAGCGGAAGAGGACAAATTGTTCTTCCATTGGTATGTACTTAGGCCTTATAGTGTTTCAAAGAATGTTTATTCAAGTTCATATAAGAACGAAGCATTTTATTTCCAACGTGTAGTAAATCTTTGTTTTCTCACAGCAGGGTGATCGCACTACAAGGCTGCAATTTTTATTTGCCCATCAAGTGGGCTTTTGGTGGAAATGACACACCACGAGCAGCATGTTGTCCTCGAGATGGGGGGGGGGGGGGGGGGGGGGGGGAGGGAGCGGAAGAGGACAAGTTGTTGTTTTATTGGTATGTACTCAGGCTTTATAGTGTTTTAAAGAATGTTCATTCAAGTTCATATAAGAACGTAGCATTTTATTTCCAAAGTATAGTAAATCTTTGTTTTCTCACAGCAGGGTGATCGCACTACAAGGCTGCACTCTTTATTTGCCCTTCAAGTGGGCTTTTGGTGGAATTGACACACCACCAGCAGAATGTTGTCAACGAGATTTGGTGGGAGGGGGGAAGGGGGGCGAGCGGAAGAGGACAAATTGTTCTTCAATTGGTATGTACTCAGGCCTTATAGTGTTTTGAAGAATGTTCATTCAAGTTCATATAAGAACGAAGCATTTTATTTCCAACGTGTAGTAAATCTTTGTTTTCTCACAGCAGGGTGATCGCACTACAAGGCTGCAATTTTTACTTGCCCATCAAGTGGGCTTTTGGTGGAGTTGACACATCACCAGTAGCACGTTGTCCACGAGATTTGGTGGGAGGGGGGAAGGGGGCGAGCGGAGGAGGACAAATTGTTCTTCTATTGGTAAGTACTCAGGCCTTATAGTGTTTTAAAGAATGTTCATTCAAATTCATATAAGAACGAAGCAATTTACATCCAACGTATACTAAATCTTTGTTTTCTCACAGCAGGGTGATCGCACTACAAGGCTGCAATTTTTATTTGCCCATCAAGTGGGCCTTTGGTGGAAGTGACACACCACGAGCAGCATGTTGTCCTCGAGATGGGGGGGCGGAGCGGAAGAGGACAAGTTGTTCCTCTATTGGTATGTACTCAGGTTTTATAGTGTTTTAATGAATGTGCGTTCAAGTTCATATAAGAACGTAGCATTTTATTTCCAAAGTGTAGTAAATCTGTGTTTTCTCACAGCAGGGTGATCGCACTACAAGGCTGCAATTTTTATTTGTCCATCTAGTGGGCTTTTGGTGGAAATGACACACCACCAGCAGCATGTTGTCCACGAGATTTGGTGGGAGGGGGGAAGTGGGGCGAGCGGAAGAGGACCAATTTATCTTCTATTGGTATGTACTCAGGCCTCATAGTCTTTTAAAGATTGTTCATTAAAGTTCATATAAGAACGAAGCATTTCATTTCCAACGTGTATTAAATCTATGTTTGCACACAGGAGAGTGATCGCACTACAAGGCTGCACTTTTTATTTGCCCTCCAAGTGGGCTTTTGTTGGAATTGACACACCACCAGCAGCATGTTGTCCACGAGAGATGATGGGGGGGGGGGGGGCAAGCGGAAAAGGAGAAGTTGTTCTTCTATTGGTATGTACTCAGGTTTTATAGTGTTTTAAAGAATGTGCGTTCAAGTTCATATAAGAACGTAGCATTTTAATTCCAAAGTATAGTATATTTTTGTTTTCTCACAGCAGGGTGGTCGCACAACAAGGCTGCACTTTTTATTTGCCCTTCAAGTGCGCTTTTGGTGGAATTGACACACCACCAGCAGCATGTTGTCCACGAGATATGGTGGGAGGGGGGAAGAGGGGCGAGCGGAAGAGGACAAATTTTTCTGCTATTTGTATGTACTCAGGCCTTATAGTGTTTTAGATGATGTTCATTCAAGTTCATATAAGAACGGAGCACTTTACTTCCAAAGTGTAGTAAATCTTTGTTTTCTCACAGCAGGGTGATCGCACTACAAGGCTGCAATTTTTATTTGCCCTTCAAGTGGCCTTTTGGTGGCATTAACACACCACCGGCAGCATGTTGTCCACGAGATTTGGTGTGAGGGGGGAAGGGGGGCGAGCAGAAGAGGACAAATTGTTCTTCTATTGGTATGTATTCAGGCCTTATAGTGTTTTAAAGAATGTTCATTCAAGTTCATATAAGAACGAAGCATTTTACTTCCAACGTGTAGTGAACCTTTGTTTTCTCGCAGCAGGGTGATCGCACTACAAGGCTGCAATTTTTATTTGCCCATCAAGTGGGTCTTTGGTGGAAATGACACACCACGAGCAGCATGTTGTCCTCGAGATGGAAGGGGGGTGGGGGGGTGTGGGGGGGGGGGGGGGGGAGCGGAAGAGGAGAAGTTGTTCTTCTATTGGTATGTACTCATGTTTTATAGTGTTTTAAAGAATTTGCGTTCAAGTTCATATAAGAACGTAGCATTTTATTTCCAAAGTATAGTAAATCTTTGTTTTCCCACAGCAGGGTGATTGCACTACAAGGCTGCACTTTTTATTTGCCCTTCAAGTGGGCTTTTGGTGGAATTGACACACACCAGCAGCATGTTGTCCACGAGATTTGGCGGGAGGGGGGAAGAGGGGCGAGCGGAAGAGGACAAATTATTCTTCTATTGGTATGTACTCAGGCCTTATAGTGTTTTAAAGAATGTTCATTCAAGTTCATATAAGAACGAAGCATTTTATTTCCAAAGTGTAGTAAATTTTTGTTTTCTCACAGCAGGGTGATCGCACTATTAGGCTGCACTTTTTATTTGCCCTTCAAGTGGGCTTTTGGTGGAATTGACACACCACCAGCAGCATATTGTCCACGAGAGATGAAGGGGGGGGGGGGGGGGGCAAGCGGAAAAGGACAAGTTGTTCTTCTATTGGTATGTACTCAAACTTTATAATGTTTTAAAGAATGTTCGTTCAAGCTCATACAAGAACGTAGCATTTTAATTCCAAAGTATAGTAAATCTTTGTTTTCTCACAGCAGGGTGATCGCACTACAAGGCTGCTATTTTTATTTGCCCTTCAAGTGGGCTTTTGGTGGAATTGACACACAACCAGCAGCATGTTGAACACGAGATTTGGTGTGAGGGGGGAAGGGGGGCGAGCGGAAGAGGATAAATTGTTATTCTGTTGGAATGTACTCAGGCCTTATAGTGTTTTAAAGAATGTTCATTCAAGTTCATATAAGAACGAAGCATTTTAGTTCCAACGTATAGTAAATCTTTGTTTTCTCACAGCAGGGTGATCGCACTACAAGGCTGCAATTTTTATATGCCCATCAAGTGGGCCTTTGGTGGAAATGACACACCACCAGCTGCATGTTGTCCACGAGATTAGGTGGGAGGGGCGAAGAGGGGCGAGCGGAAGAGGACAAATTTTTCTTCTATTGGTATGTACCCAGGCCTTATAGTGTTTTAAAGAATGTTAATTCAAGTTCATATTAGAACGAAGCATTTTATTTCCAACGTGTATTAAATCTTTGTTTTCACACAGGAGGGTGATCGCACTACAAGGCTGCAATTTTCATTTGTCCATCAAGTGGGCTTTTGGTGGAAATGACACACCACGAGCAGCATGTTGTCCTCGAGATGGGGGGGGGGGGCGGGGTGGGAGTGGAAGAGGACAAGTTGTTCTTCTATTGGTATGTACTCAGACTTTAAAGTGTTTTAAAGAATGTTAATTCAAGATCGTATAAGAACGTAGCATTTTATTTCCAACGTGTAGTAAATCTTTGTTTTCTCACAGCAGGGTGATCGCACTACAAGGCTGCTATTTTTATTTGCCCTTCAAATAGGCTTTTGGTGGAATTGACACACCACCAGCAGCATGTTGTCCACGAGATTTGGTGTGAGGGGGGAAGGGCGGCGAGCGGAAGAGGACAAATTGTTCTTCCATTGGTATGTACTCAGGCCTTATAGTGTTTTAAAGAATGTTTATTCAAGTTCATATAAGAACGATGCATTTTATTTCCAACGTGTAGTAAATCTTTGTTTTCTCACAGCAGGGTGATCGCACTACAAGGCTGCAATTTTTATTTGCCCATCAAGTGGGCTTTTGGTGGAAATGACACGACACGAACAGCATGTTGCCATCGAGGTAGGGCGGTGGGGGGGGGGGAGGGGAGCGGAAGAGGACAAGTTGTTCTTCTATTGGTATGAACTCAGACTTTATAGTGTCTTAAAGAATGTTCATTCAAGTTCATATAAACACGTAGCATTTTATTTCCAAAGTATAGTAAATCTTTGTTTTCTCACAGCAGGGTGATCGCACTACAAGGCTGCACTCTTTATTTGCCCTTCAAGTGGGCTTTTGGTGGAATTGACACACCACCAGCAGCATGTTGTCCACGAGATTTGGTGGGAGGGGGGAAGAGGGGCGAGCAGAAGAGGACAAATTTTTCTTCTATTGGTATGTACTCAGGCCTTATAGTGTTTTAAAGAATGTTTATTCAAGTTCATATAAGAACGATGCATTTTATTTCCAACGTGTAGTAAATCTTTGTTTCCTCACAGCAGGGTGATCGCACTACAACGCTGCAATTTTTATTTGCCCATCAAGTGGGCTTTTGGTGGAAATGACACACCACGAGCAGCATGTTGTCCTCGAGATGGGGGGGCGGAGCGGAAGAGGACAAGCTGTTCTTCTATTGGTATGTACTCAGGTTTTATAGTGTTGTAAAGAAAGTGCGTTCAAGTTCATATAAGAACGTAGCATTTTATTTCCAAAGTGTAGTTAATCTGTGATTTCTCACAGCAGGTTGATCGCACTACAAGGCTGCAATTTTTATTTGTCCATCAAGTGGGCTTTTGGTGGAAATGACACACCACCATCAGCATGTTGTCCACGAGATTTGGTGGGAGGGGGAAGGGGGGCGAGCGGAAGAGGACAAATTTTTCTTCTATTGGTATGTACTCAGGCCTTATAGTGTTTTAAAGAATGTTCATTCAAGTTCATATAAGAGGAAGCATTTTATTTCAAAAGTGTAGTAAATTTTTGTTTTCTCACAGCAGTGTGATCGCACTACAAGGCTGCAATTTTTATTTGCCCTTCAAGTGGGCTTTTGGCGGAATTCACACACCACCTGCTGCATGTTGTCCACGAGACTTGGTGGGAGGGGGGAAGAGGGACGAGCGGAAGAGGACAAATTGTTCTTCTATTGGTATGTACTCAGGCCTCATAGTGTTTTAAAGAATGTTCATTCAAGTTCATATAAGAACGAAGCATTTTATTTCGAACGTGTAGTAAATCTTTGTTTTCTCACAGCAGGGTGATCGCACTACAAGGCAGCAATTTTTAATTGCCCATCAAGTGGGCTTTTGGTGGAATTGACACACCACCAGCAGCATGTTGTCCACGAGATTTGGTGGGAGGGGGGAAGAGGGGCGAGCAGAAGAGGACAAATTTTTCTTCTATTGGTATGTACTCAGGCCTTATAGTGTTTTAAAGAATGTTTATTCAAGTTCATATAAGAACGATGCATTTTATTTCCAACGTGTAGTAAATCTTTGTTTCCTCACAGCAGGGTGATCGCACTACAACGCTGCAATTTTTATTTGCCCATCAAGTGGGCTTTTGGTGGAAATGACACACCACGAGCAGCATGTTGTCCTCGAGATGGGGGGGCGGAGCGGAAGAGGACAAGCTGTTCTTCTATTGGTATGTACTCAGGTTTTATAGTGTTGTAAAGAAAGTGCGTTCAAGTTCATATAAGAACGTAGCATTTTATTTCCAAAGTGTAGTTAATCTGTGATTTCTCACAGCAGGTTGATCGCACTACAAGGCTGCAATTTTTATTTGTCCATCAAGTGGGCTTTTGGTGGAAATGACACACCACCATCAGCATGTTGTCCACGAGATTTGGTGGGAGGGGGAAGGGGGGCGAGCGGAAGAGGACAAATTTTTCTTCTATTGGTATGTACTCAGGCCTTATAGTATTTTAAAGAATGTTCATTCAAGTTCATATAAGAACGAAGCATTTTATTTCCAACGTGTATTAAATCTTTGTTTTCACACAGGAGGGTGATCGCACTACAAGGCTGCAATTTTTATTTGCCCATCAAGTAGGCTTTTGGTGGAAATGACACACCACGAGCAGCATGTTGTCCTCGAGATGGAGGGGTGGGGGAGGGGGGCGGGATGGGAGCAGAAGAGGACAAGTTTTTCTTCTATTGGTATGTACTCAGGCCTTATAGTGTTTTAAGGAATGTTCATTCAAATTCAGATAAGAACGAAGCAAATTACTTCCAACGTATAGTAAATTTTTGTTTTCTCACAGCAGGGTGATCGCACTACAAGGCTGCAATTTTTATTTGCCCATCAAGTGGGCCTTTGGTGGAAATGACACACCACGAGCAGCATGTTGTCCTCGAGATGGGGGGGCGGAGTGGAAGAGGACAAGTTGTTCTTCTATTGGTATGTACTCAGACTTTATAGTGTTTTAAAGAATGTTCATTCAAGTTCATATAAAAACGTAGCATTTTATTTCCAAAGTATAGTATATCTTTGTTTTCTCAAAGCAGGGTGATCGCACTACAAGGCTGCACCTTTTTTTTGCCCTTCAAGTAGGCTTTTGGTGGAATTGACACACCACCAGCAGCATGTTGTCCACGAGATTTGGTGGGAGGGGGGAAGAGGGGCGAGCGGAAGATGACAAATTTTTCTTGTATCGTTATGTACTCAGGGCTTTTAGTGTTTTAAAGAATGTTCATTCAAGTTCATATAAGAACGAAGCATTTTGTTTCCAAAGTGTTGTAAATTTTTGTTTTCTCACAACAGGGTGATCGCACTACAAGGCAGCAATTTTTATTTGCCCATCAAGTGGGATTTTGGTGGAAATGACACACCACGAGCAGCATGTTGTCCTCGAGATGGGGCGGCGGAGCGGAAGAGGACAAGCTGTTCTTCTATTGGTATGTACTCAGGTTTTATAGTGTTGTAAAGAATGTGCGTTCAAGTTCATATAAGAACGTATCATTTTATTTCCAAAGTGTAGTAAATCTGTGATTTCTCACAGCAGGTTGATCGCACTACAAGGCTGCAATTATTATTTGTCCATCAAGTGGGCTTTTGGTGGAAATGACACACCACCATCAGCATGTTGTCCACGAGATTTGGTGGGAGGGGGAAGGGGGGCGAGCGGAAGAGGACAAATTTTTCTTCTATTGGTATGTACTCAGACATTATAGTGTTTTAAAGAATGTTCATTCAAGTTCATATAAGAACGTAGCACTTTATTTCCAAAGTGTAGTAAATATTTGTTTTCTCACAGCAGGGTGATCGCACTACAAGGCTGCAATTTTTATTTCCCCTTCTAGTGGGCTTTTGGTGGAATTGACACACCACCAGCAGCATGTTGTCCTCGAGATGGGAAGGGGGGGGAGCGGAAGAGGACAAGTTGTTCTTCTATTGGTATGTACTCAGGTTTTATAGTGTTTTAAAGAATGTGCGTTCAAGTTCATATAAGAACGTAGCATTTTATTTCCAAAGTATAGTAAATCTTTGTTTTCTCACAGCAGGGTGATTGCACTACAAGGCTGCACTCTTTATTTGCCCTTCAAGTGGGCTTTTGGTGGAATTGACACACCACCAGCAGCATGTTGTCCACGAGAGATGACGGGGGGGGGGGGGGGGGGGGCAAGCGGAAAAGGACAAGTTGTTCTTCTATTGGTATGTACTCAAACTTTATAATGTTTTAAAGAATGTTCGTTCAAGCTCATACAAGAACGTAGCATTTTAATTCCAAAGTATAGTAAATCTTTGTTTTCTCACAGCAGGGTGATTGCACTACAAGGCTGCACTTTTTATTTGCCCTTCAAGTGGGCTTTTGGTGGAATTGACACACACCAGCAGCATGTTGTCCACGAGATTTGGTGGGAGGGGGGAAGAGGGGCGAGCAGAAGAGGACAAATTTTTCTTCTATTGGTATGTACTCAGGCCGTATAGTGTTTTAAAGAATGTTCATTCAAGTTCATATAAGAACGTAGCATTTTATATCCAAAGTGTAGTAAATCTTTGTTTTCTCACAGCAGGGTGATCACACTACAAGGCTGCAATTTTTATTTGCCCTTCAAGTGGGCTTTTGGTGGAATTGACACACAACCAGCAGCATGTTGTCCACGAGATTTGGTGTGAGGGGGGAAGGGGGGCGAGCGGAAGAGGATAAATTGTTCTTCTATTGGTATGTACTCAGGCCTTATAGTGTTTTAAAGAATGTTCATTCAAGTTCATATAAGAACGAAGCATTTTAGTTCCAACGTATAGTAAATCTTTGTTTTCTCACAGCAGGGTGATCGCACTACAAGGCTGCACTTTTTATTTGCCCTTCAAGTGGGCTTTTGGTGGAATTGACACACACCTGCTGCATGTTGTCCACGAGATTTGGTGGGAGGGGCGAAGGGGGGCGAGTGGAAGAGGACAAATTTTTCTTCTATTGGTATGTACTCAGGCCTTATAGTGTTTTAAAGAATGTTAATTCAAGTTCATATTAGAACGAAGCATTTTATTTCCAACGTGTATTAAATCTTTGTTTTCACACAGGAGGGTGATCGCACTACAAGGCTGCAATTTCCATTTGCCCATCAAGTGGGCTTTTGGTGGAAATGACACACCACGAGCAGCATGTTGTCCTCGAGATGGGGGGGGGGGGGGGGGGTGGGAGCGGAAGAGGACAAGTTGTTCTTCTATTGGTATGTACTCAGACTTTAAAGTGTTTTAAAGAATGTTAATTCAAGATCGTATAAGAACGTAGCATTTTATTTCCAACGTGTAGTAAATCTTTGTTTTCTCACAGCAGGGTGATCGCACTACAAGGCTGCAATTTTTATTTGCCCTTCAAATAGGCTTTTGGTGGAATTGACACACCACCAGCAGCATGTTGTCCACGAGATTTGGTGTGAGGGGGGAAGGGGGGCGAGCGGAAGAGGACAAATTGTTCTTCCATTGATATGTACTCAGGCCTTATAGTGTTTTAAAGAATGTTTATTCAAGTTCATATAAGAACGATGCATTTTATTTCCAACGTGTAGTAAATCTTTGTTTTCTCACAGCAGGGTGATCGCACTACAAGGCTGCAATTTTTATTTGCCCATCAAGTGGGCTTTTGGTGGAAATGACACGACACGAACAGCATGTTGCCCTCGAGGTAGGGGGGTGGGGGGGGGGGGGGGGAGCGGAAGAGGACAAGTTGTTCTTCTATTGGTATGAACTCAGACTTTATAGTGTTTTAAAGAATGTTCATTCAAGTTCATATAAACACGTAGCATTTTATTTCCAAAGTATAGTAAATCTTTGTTTTCTCACAGCAGGGTGATCGCACTACAAGGCTGCAATTTTTATTTGCCCTTCAAATAGGCTTTTGGTGGAATTGACACACCACCAGCAGCAAGTTGTCCACTAGATTTGGTGGGAGGGGGGAAGAGGGGCGAGCGGAGGAGGACAAATTGTTCTTCTATTGGTATGTACTCAGGCCTTATAGTGTTTTAAAGAATGTTCATTCAAGTTCATATAAGAGGAAGCATTTTATTTCAAAAGTGTAGTAAATTTTTGTTTTCTCACAGCAGTGTGATCGCACTACAAGGCTGCAATTTTTATTTGCCCTTCAAGTGGGCTTTTGGCGGAATTGACACACCACCAGCTGCATGTTGTCCACGAGACTTGGTGGGAGGGGGGAAGAGGGACGAGCGGAAGAGGACAAATTGTTCTTCTATTGGTATGTACTCAGGCCTCATAGTGTTTTAAAGAATGTTCATTCAAGTTCATATAAGAACGAAGCATTTTATTTCGAACGTGTAGTAAATCTTTGTTTTCTCACAGCAGGGTGATCGCACTACAAGGCTGCAATTTTTAATTGCCCATCAAGTGGGCTTTTGGTGGATTTGACACACCACGAGCAGCATGTTGTCCACGAGATTTGGTGGGAGGGGGGAAGAGGGGCGAGCAGAAGAGGACAAATTTTTCTTCTATTGGTATGTACTCAAGCCTTATAGTGTTTTAAAGAATGTTCATTCAAGTTCATATAAGAACGAAGCATTTTAGTTCCAACGTATAGTAAATCTTTGTTTTCTCACAGCAGGGTGATCGCACTACAAGGCTGCAATTTTTATTTGCCCACCAAGTGGGCCTTTGGTGGAAATGACACACCACGAGCAGGATGTTGTCCTCGAGATGGGGGGGGCGGAGCGGAAGAGGACAAGTTGTTCTTCTATTGGTATGTACTCAGGTTTTATAGTGTTTTAAAGAATGTGCGTTCAAGTTCATATAAGAACGTAGTATTTTATTTCCAAAGTGTAGTAAATCTGTGTTTTCTCACAGCAGGTTGATCGCACTACAAGGCTGCAATTTTTATTTGTCCATCAAGTGGGCTTTTGGTGGAAATGACACACCACCAGCTGCATGTTGTCCACGAGATTTGGTGGGAGGGGCGAAGGGGGGCGAGCGGAAGAGGACAAATTTTTCTTCTATTGGTATGTACTCAGGCCTTATAGTGTTTTAAAGAATGTTCATTCAAGTTCATATTAAAACGAAGCATTTTATTTCCAATGTGTATTAAATCTTTGTTTTCTCACAGCAGGGTGATCGCACTACAAGGCTGCAATTTTTATTTCTCCTTCAAGTTGGCTTTTGGTGGAATTGACACACCACCAGCAGCATGTTGTCCTCGAGATGGGAAGGGGGGGGGGGGAGCGGAAGAGGACAAGTTGTTCTTCTATTTGTATGTACTCAGGTTTTATAGTGTTTTAAAGAATGTGCGTTCAAGTTCATATAGGAACGTAGCATTTTATTTCGAAAGTGTAGTAAATCTGTGTTTTCGGCAGCAGGGTGATCGCACTACAAGGCTGCAATTTTAATTTGTCCATCAAGTGGGCTTTTGGTTGAAATGACACACCACGAGCAGCATGTTGTCCTCGCGATGGGGGGGGGGGGGGGGGGGGGGGGAAGGTGGGAGCAGAAGAGGACAAAATGTTCTTCTATTGGTATGTACTCAGACTTTATAGTGTTTTAAAGAATGTTCATTGAAGTTCATATAAGAACGTAGCACTTTATTTCCAAAGTGTAGTAAATCTTTGTTTTCTCACAGCAGGGTGATCGCACTACAAGGCTGCAATTTTTATTTGCCCATCAAGTGGGTCTTTGGTGGAAATGACACACCACGAGCAGCATGTTGTCCTCGAGATGGAAGGGTGGGTGGGGGGGGGGGGGGGGAAGCGGAAGAGGAGAAGTTGTTCTTCTATTGGTATGTACTCATGTTTTATAGTGTTTTAAAGAATGTGCGTTCAAGTTCATATAAGAACGTAGCATTTTATTTCCAAAGTATAGTAAATCTTTGTTTTCTCACAGCAGGGTGATTGCACTACAAGGCTGCACCTTTTTTTTTGCCCTTCAAGTGGGCTTTTGGTGGAATTGACACACCACCAGCAGCATGTTGCCCTCGAGGTAGGGGGGGGGGGGGGGGCGGAAGAGGACAAGTTGTTCTTCTATTGGTATGAACTCAGACTTTATAGTGTTTTAAAGAATGTTCATTCAAGTTCATATAAACACGTAGCATTTTATTTCCAAAGTATAGTAAATCTTTGTTTTCTCACAGCAGGGTGATCGCACTACAAGGCTGCACTCTTTATTTGCCCTTCAAGTGGGCTTTTGGTGGAATTGACACACCACCAGCAGCATGTTGTCCACGAGATTTGGCGGGATGGGGGAAGAGGGGCGAGCGGAAGAGGACAAATTTTTCTTCTATTGTTATGTACTCAGGCCTTATAGTTTTTTAAAGAATGTTCATTCAATTTCATATAAGAGGACGCATTTTATTTCAAAAGTGTGGTAAATTTTTGTTTTCTCACAGCAGTGTGATCGCACTACAAGGCTGCAATTTTTATTTGCCCTTCAAGTAGGCTTTTGGTGGAAATGTCACACCACGAACAGCATGTTGTCCTCGAGAGGGGGGGGGGGGGGGGAGCGGAAGAGGACAAGTTATTCTTCTATTGGTATGTACTCAGACTTTATACTGTTTTAAAGAATGTTCATTCAAGTTCATATAATAACGTAGCATTTTATTTCCAACGTGTAGTAAATCTTTGTTTTCTCACAGCAGGGTGATCGCACTACAAGGCTGCAATTTTTATTTGCCCTTCAAGTAGGCTGTTGGTGGAATTGACACACCACCAGCAGCATGTTGTCCACGAGATTTGGTGTGAGGGGGGAAGGGGGGGCGAGCGGAAGAGGACAAATTGTTCTTCAATTGGTATGTACTCAGGCCTTATAGTGTTTTAAAGAATGTTTATTCAAGTTCATATAAGAACGATGCATTTTATTTCCAACGTGTAGTAAATCTTTGTTTTCTCACAGCAGGGTGAACGCACTACAACGCTGCAATTTTTATTTGCCCATCAAGTGGACTTTGGGTGGAAATGACACACCACGAACAGCATATTGCCCTCGAGGTAGGGGGGGGGGGGGGGGGGGGGGGGGGAGCGGAAGAGGACAAGTTGTTCTTTTATTGGTATGAACTCAGACTTTATACTCTTTTAAAGAATGTGCGTTCAAGTTCGTATAAGAACGTAGCATGTTATTTCCAAAGTACAGTAAATCTTTGTTTTCTCACAGCAAGGTGATCGCACTACAAGGCTGCAATTTTTATTTGCCCTTCAAGTGGGCTTTTGGTGAAATTGACACACCACCAGCAGCATGTTGTCCACGAGAGATGATTGGGGGGGAGGGGGGGGGGGCAAGCAGAAAAGGACAAGTTGTTCTTCTATTGGTATGTACTCAAACTTTACAATGTTTTAAAGAATGTTCGTTCAAGTTCATATAAGAATGTTGCATTTTAATTCCAAAGTATAGTAAATCTTTGTTTTCTCACAGCAGGGTGATTGCACTACAAGGCTGCACTTTTTATTTGCCCTTCAAGTGGGCTTTTGGTGGAATTGACACACCACCAGCAGCATGTTGTCCACGAGATTTGGCGGGATGGGGGAAGAGGGGCGAGCGGAAGAGGACAAATTTTTCTTCTATTGGTATGTACTCAGGCCTTATAGTGTTTTAAAGAATGTTCATTCAAGTTCATATAAGAACGAAGCATTTTATTTCCAAAGTGTAGTATATTTTTGTTTTCTCACAGCAGGGTGATCGCACTACAAGGCTGCACTTTTTATTTGCCCTTCAAGTGGGCTTTTGGTGGAATTGAAACACCACCAACTGCATGTTGTCCACGAGATTTGGTGGGAGGGGGGAAGAGGGGCGAGCGGAGGAGGACAAATTTTTCTTCTATTAGTATGTACTCAGGCCTTATAGTGTTTTAAAGAATGTTCATTCAAGTTCATATAAGAACGAAGCATTTTAATTCCAACGTGTAGTAAATCTTTGTTTTCTCACAGCAGGGTGATCGCACTACAAGGCTGCAATTTTTATTTGCCCATCAAGTGGGATTTTGGTGGAAATGACACACCACGAGCAGCATGTTGTCCTCGCGACGGGGGGAGGGGGGGGGGGGGCGGAAGAGGACAAGTTGTTCTTCTATTGGTATGTACTCAGGCCTTATAGTGTTTTAAAGAATGTTCATTCAAGTTCATATAAGAACGAAGCATTTTATTTCCAACGTGTAGTAAATCTTTGTTTTCTCACAGCAGGGTGATCGCACTACAAGGCTGCAATTTTTATTTGCCCATCAAGTGGGCCTTTGGTGGAAACGACACACCACGAGCAGCACGTTGTCCTCGAGATGGGGCGGCGGAGCGGAAGAGGACAAGTTGTTCTTCTATTGGTATGTACTCAGGTTTTATAGTGTTTTAAAGAATGTGAGTTCAAGTTCATATAAGAACGTAGCATTTTATTTCCAAAGTATAGTAAATCTTTGTTTTCTCACAGCAGGGTGATCGCACTACAAGGCTGCAATTTTTATTTGCCCATCAAGTGGGATTTTGGTGGAAATGACACACCACGAGCAGCATGTTGTCCTCGTGATGGGGGGGGGGGGGGGGGGGGGGGGGGGAGCGAAAGAGGACAAGTTGTTCTTCTATTGGTATGTACTCAGGTTTTATAGTGTTTTAAAGAATGTGCGTTCAAGTTCATATAAGAAAGTAGCATTTTATTTCCAAAGTATAGTAAATCTTTGTTTTCCCACAGCAGGGTGATCGCACTACAAGGCTGCAATTTTTATTTGCCCTTCAAGTGGGCTTTTGGTGGAATTGACACACAACCAGCAGCATGTTGACCACGAGATTTGGTGTGAGGGGTGAAGGGGGGCGAACGGAAGAGGACAAATTGTTCTTCTATTGGTATGTACTCAGGCCTTATAGTGTTTTAAAGAATGTTCATTCAAGTTCATATAAGAACGAAGCATTTTACTTCCAACGTATGGTAAATCTTTGTTTTCTCACAGCAGGGTGATCGCACTACAAGGCTGCAATTTTTATTTGCCCATCAAGTGGGCCTTTGGTGGAAATGACACACCACGAGCAGCATGTTGTCCTCGAGATGGGGGGGCGGAGCGGAAGAGGACAAGTTGTTCTTCTATTGGTATGTACTCAGGCTTTATAGTGTATTAAAGAATGTTCATTCAAGTTCATATAAGAACGTAGCATTTTATTTCCAAAGTGTATTAAATCTTTGTTTTCTCACAGCAGGGTGATTGCACTACAAGGCTGCAATTCTTATTTGCCCTTCAAGTGGGCTTTTGGTGGAATTGACACACCACCAGCAGCTTGTAGTCCACAAGATTTGGCGGGAGGGGGGATGGGGGGCGAGCGGAAGAGGGCAAATTGTTGTTCTATTGGTATGTACTCAGGCCTTATAGTGTTTTAAAGTACGTTCATTCAAGTTCCCTAAAGAACGAAGCATTTTATTTCCAAAGTGTAGTAAATCTTTGTTTTCTCACAGCAGGGTGATCGCACTACAAGGCTGCAATTTTTATATGACCTTCAAGTGGGCTTTTGGTGGAAATGACACACCTCCAGCAGCATGTTGTCCACACGATTTGGTGGGAGGGGGGAAGGGGGGCGAGCAGTAGAGGACAAATTGTTGTTCTATTGGTATGTACTCAGGCCTTATAGTGTTTTAAAGAATGTTCATTCAGGTTCATATAAGAACGAAGCATTTTACTTCCAACGTATAGTAAATCTTTGTTTTCTCACAGCAGGGTGATCGCACTACAAGGATGCAATTTTTATTTGCCCATCAAGTGGGCTTCGTGTGGAAATGAACTACCACCAGCAGCATGTTGTCCACGAGAGACAGTGGGGGAGGGGGGGGGGGGCAAACGGAAGAGGACAAGTTGTTCTTCTATTGGTATGTGCTCAGGTTTATAGTGTTTTAAAGAATGTTCGTTCAAGTTCGTATAAGAACGTTGCATTTTATTTCCAAACTATAGTAAATCTTTGTTTTCTAACAGCCGGGTGATCGCACTACAAGGCTGCAATTTTTATTTGCCCATCAAGTGGGCTTTTGGTGGAATTGACACACCACCAGCTGCATTTTGTCCATGAGATTTGGTGGGAGGGGGGAAGGGGGGCGAGCGGAAGAGGACAAATTATTCTTCTATTAGTATGTACTCAGGCCTTATAGTGTTTTAAAGTATGTTCATTCAAGTTCATTAAAGAACGAAGCATTTTATTTCCAAAGTGTAGTAAATCTTTGTTTTCTCACAGCAGGGTGATCGCACTACAAGGCTGCAATTTTTATTTGCCCATCAAGTGGGCTTTTGGTGGAAATGACACACCACCAGCAGCATGTGGTCCACAAGAGAGGGGGGGGGGGGGGGGCGAGCGCAAGAGGACAAGTTGCACTTCTATTGGTATGTACTCAGGCTTTATATTGTTTTAAAGAATGTTCATTGAAGTTCGTATAAGAACGTTGTATTTTATTTCCAAACTATAGTAAATCTTTGTTTTCTAACAGCCGGGTGATCCTACTACAAGGCTGCAATTTTTATTTGCCCTTCAAGTGGGCTTTTGGTGGAATTGGCACACCACCAGCAGCATGTTATCCACGAGAGATGGTGGAGGAAGGGGGGGGGGGGGGGGGGGGGGCGAGCGGAAGAGGACAAGTTGTTCATCTATTGGTATGTGCTCAGGTATATAGTGTTTAAAAAATATTCGTTCAAGTTCATATAAGAACTTAGCATCTTATTTCCAAAGTGTAGTAAATCTTTGTTCTCTCACAGCAGGGTGATCGCACTACAAGGCTGCAATTTTTATTTGCCCATCAAGTGGGCTTTTGGTGGTAATGACACACCACCAGCAGCATGTTGTCCACGAGATAGGCTGCGGGTTGGGTGGCGTGGGGGGAAGGTGGGGGGAGCGAGCTGAAGAGGACAAGTTGTTCTAAGTTGTTCTTCTATTGGTACGTACACAGGCTTTACAGTATTTTAAAGAATGTTCGTTCAAGTTCATATAAGAACGTAGCATTTTATTTCCAAAGTGAAGTAAATCTTTGTTTTCTCACAGCAGGGGGATAGCACTACAAGGCTGCAATTTTTATTTGCCCATCAAGTGAGCTTTTATTTGAAATGACACACCACCAGCAGCATGTTGTCCATTGGTATGTACTCAGGCTTTCTAGTGTTTTAAAGAATGTTCATTCAAGTTCATATAAGAACATAGCATTTTATTTCCAAAGTGTAGAAAATCTTGGTTTTCTCACAGCAGGGTGATCGCACGTCAAGGCTGCAATTTTTATTTGCCCATCAAGTTGGCTTTTGGTGGAAATGACACACCATCAGCAGCATGTTGTCCACGAGATATAGGTTGATGGGGGGGGAGGGGGAGGGGGGCAGGAGGAAGAGGACAAGTTGTTCTTCTATTGGTATGTACTCTGGTTTATAGTGTTTTAAAGAATGTTCATTCAAGTTCATATAAGAGCGTAGCATTTTATTTCCAGAGTGTAGCAAATCTTTGTTTTCTCACAGCAGGGTGATCGCACAACAAGGCTGCAATTTTTATTTGCCCATCAAGTGGGCTATTGGTGGATGTGACACACCACCAGCAGCTTGTTGTCCACGAAAGAGGGAGGGGGGGGGGGAGGGGGTGGGGGGGAAACCGGGCGAACGGAAGAGGACAAGTTGTTCTACTATTGGTATGAACTCCGGCTTTATAGTGTTTTAAAGAATGTTCGTATCATTGTTTTCTCACAGCAGGGTGATCGCACTACAAGGCTGCAATTTTTAATTGCCCATCACATGGGCTTTTGGTGGAAACGACGCACCACTAGCAGCATGTTGTCCACGAGAGAGGGGGGGGGAGGAGGGGGGAGGGCGAGCGGAAGATACAGTTTGTCTTCTATTGGTATGTACTCAGGCTTTATAGTGTTTTAAAGAGTGTTCGTTCAAGTTCATATAAGAACGCAGCATTTTATTTCCATAGTGTAGTAAATCTTTGATTTCTCACAGCAGGGTGATCGCACTACAAGGCTGCAATTTTTATTTGCCCAGCATGTGGGCTTTTGGTGGAAATGACACATTAACAGCAGCATGTTGTCCACGAGAGAGGGGGGGGGGGGGGGCGAGCGGAAGAGGACAAGTTGTTCTACTATTGGTATGTACTCAGGCTTTATAGTGTTTTAAAGAATGTTCGTTCAAGTTCATATAATAACGTAGCATTTTATTTCCAAAGTGTAGTAAATCTTTGTTTTCTCACAGCAGGGTGATCGCACTGCAGGGCTGCAATTTTTATTTGTCCATCAAGTGGGCTTTTGTTGGAAATGACACACCACCACCAGCATGTTGTACACGAGAGGGGGGGTGGGGGCGGGGGGTGAACGAAAGAGGTCAAGTTGTTCTTCTATTGGTATGTACTCCGGCTTTATAGCGTTTTACAGAATGTTCGTTCAAGTTCATATAAGAATGTGTCATTTTATTTCCAAAGTGTAGTAAATCTTTGTTTTCTCACAGCAGGGTGATCGCACTACAAGGCTGCAATTTTTATTTGCCCATCAAGTGGGCTTTTGGTGGAAATGACACACCACCAGCAGCATGTTGTCCACGAGAGGTGTTGGGGGGGGGGGGGGGGGGTCGAGCAGAAGGGCACAAGTTGTTCTTCTATTGGTATGTACTCAGGCATTATAGTGTTTTAAAGAATGTTCGTTCAAGTTCATACAAGAATGTAGCATTTTATTTCCAATGTGTAGTAAATCTTTGTTTTCTCACAGCAGGGTGATCGCACTACTAGGCTGCAATTTTTATTTGCCCATCAAGTGGGCTTTTGGTGGAAATGACACACCACAAGACGCATGTTGTCCACGAGAGGTGTTGGGGGGGGGGGGGGGGGTCGAGCAGAAGGGCACAAGTTGTTCTTCTATTGGTATGTACTCAGGCATTATAGTGTTTTAAAGAATGTTCGTTCAAGTTCATATAAGAATGCAGCATTTTATTTCCAAAGTGTAGTAAATCTTTGTTTTCTCACAGCAGGGTGATCGCACTACAAGGCTGCAATTTTTATTTGCCCATCAAGTGGGCTTTTCGTGGAAATGACACACCACCAGCAGCATGTTGTCGACTAGAGAAGGTGGGGGATGGGGAAGGGGGGGGGGGGGGAGGAGAGGCGAGCGGAAGATATAAGTTGTTCTTCTATTGGTATGTACTCTGGCTTTCTAGTGTTTTAGAGAATGTTCGTTCAAGTTCACACGAGAACGTAGCATTTTAATCCAACTTGTAGTAAATCTTTGTTATCTCACAGCAAGGTGAACGCACTACAAGGCTGCAATTCTTATTTGCCCATCAAGGGGGCTTTTGGTTGAAATGACACACCACCAGCAGCATGTTGTACATGACAGAGGGTGGGGGGTGGGGCGAGCAAAGGAGGACAAGTTGTTCTTCTATTAGTTTGTACTCAGGCTTTATAGTGTTTTAAAGAATGTTCGTTCAAGTTCATATAAGTACGTAGCATTTTATTTCCAAAGTGTAGTAAATCTTTGTTTACTCACAGCAGTGTGATCGCACTATAAGGCTGTAATTTTTATTTTCCCATAAAGAGGGCTTATGGTGGAAATGACACACCACCAGCAGCATGTTGTCCATGACAGAGAGGGGGGCGGGGTTGGGGGGGGGGGGGGGTAAGGAGGAGGACAAGTTGTTCTTCTATTGGTATGTACTCAGGCATTATAGTGTTTTAATGAATGTTTGTTCAAGTTCATATAAGAACATAGCATTTTACTTCCAAAATGTAGTAAATCTATGTTTTCTCACAGCAGGGTGATCGCACTACAAGGCTGCAACTTTTATTTGCCCATGAAGTGGGCTTTTGGTGGAAATGACACACCACCAGCAGCATAATGCCCACGAGAGAGGGTGGGGGGGAGGGGGCGAGCGGAAGAGGACAAGTTATTCTTCTGTTGGTATGTACTCAGGCTTTATAGTATTTTAAAGAATGTTCGTTTAAGTTCATATAAGAATGTAGCATTTTATTTCCAAAGTGTAGTAAATCTTTGTTTTCTGATGGCAGGGTGATCGCACTACAATGCTGCAATTTCTATTTGCCCATCAACTGGGCTTTTTGTGGAAATGACACACCACCAACAGCATGTTGTCCATGAGTAGGGGGGGGGAGATGGGGGGGGGGAAATGGGGGGGCGGATAGAAGAGAACAGGTTGTTCTTCTATTGGTATGTACTCAGGCTTTATAGTGTATTAATGAATGTTCGTTCAAGTTCATATAAGAATGTAGCTTTTCATTTCCAACGTGTAGTAAACCTTTGTTTTCTCACAGCAGTGTGATCGCACTACTGGGCTGCAATTTTTATTAGCCCATCAAGTGGGCTTTTTGTTGAAATGACACACCACCAGCAGTATGTTGTCCACGAGAGGGGGGTGTGGGGGGAGGGGGGCGAACGGAAGAGGACACGTTGTTCTTCTAATGATATGTACTCAGGCTTTATAGTGCTTTCATGAATGTTCGTTCAAGTTCATATGAGAACGTAGCATTTTATTTGTAACGTGTAGTAAATCTTTGTTTTCTCACAGCAGGGTGATCGCACTACAAGGCTGCAATTTTTATTTGCCCATCAAGTGGGCTTTTGGTGGAAATGACACACCACCAGCAGTATGTTGTCCACGAGAGGGGCGGTGAGGAGGGGGGGGGGGGGGGGGCGAACGGAAGAGGACAAGTTGTTCTTCTATTGTTATGTACTCAGGCTTTATATTGTTTTAAAGAATGTCCTTCAAGTTCATATAAGAACATAGCATGATATTTCCAATGTGTAGTAAATCTGTTTATTCTCACAACAGGGTGATCGCACTACAAGGCTGCAATTTTTATTTGCCCATCAAGTGGGCTTATGGTCGAAATGACACACCACCAGCAGTATGTTGTCCACGAGAGGGGGGGTGGGGGGGTGGTGAACGGAAGAGGACAAGTTGTTCTTCTATTGGTATGTACTCAGGCTTTATATTGTTTTAAAGGATGTCCTTCAAGTTCATATAACAACGTAGCATTTTATTTCCAAAGTGTAGTAAATGTTTGTTTTCTCACAGCAGTGTGATCGCACTACAAGGCTGCAATTTTTATTTCATCATCAAGTGGGCTTTTGGTGGAAATGACACACCACCAGCAGCATGTTGTACTTGACAGAGGGTGGGGGGGTGAGGCGAGCGGAAGAGGACAAGTTGTTCTTCTATTGGTTTGTACTCAAGCTTTATGGTGTCTTAAAGAATGTTCGATGAAGATCATATAAGAACATAGCATTTTATCTCCAACGTGTGGTAAATCTTTGTTTTCTCACAGCAGGGTGATCGCACTACAAGGCTGCCATTTTTATTTGCCCATTAAGTGGGTCTTTGGTGGAAATGACACACCACCAGAAGCATGTTGTCCACAAGGGAAGGTGGGGCGGGGTGGGGGGGGGGGAGCTCGAACGGGAGAGGACAAGTTGTTGTTCTATTGGCATGTACTCAGGCATTATAGTATTTTAATGAATGCTCGTTCAATTCCATATAAGAACGTAGCATTTTATTTGAAACGTGGAGTAAATTTTTGTTTTCTCACAGCAGGGTGATCGCACTACAAGGCTGCAATTTTTATTTGCCCATCAAGTGGGCTTTTGGTGGAAATGACACACCACGATCAGCAAGGTGTCTACGAGAGGGGGGGGGTTGGGGAGGGGGGGGAGCGGAAGAGGACAAGTTGTTCTTCTATTGGTATGTATTCAGGCATTCTAGTGTTTTCAAATATGTTCGTTCAAGTTCATAAAAGAATGTAGCATTTTATTTCCAAAGTGTAGTAAATCTTTGTTTTCTCACAGCAGGGCTATCGCACTACAAGGCTGCAATATTTATTTGCCCATCAAGTGGGCTTTTGGTGGAAATGACACACCACCAGCAGCATAGTGTCCACGAGAGGTGGGGTGGAAGGGGAGGGCGAGCGGAAGAGGACAATTTGTTCTCCTATTGGTGTGTACTCAGGCTTTATAGTGTTTCAAAGAATGTTCGGTCATGTTCATATAATTACGTAGCATTTTTTTTCCAAAGTGTGGGAAAGCTTTGTTTTGTCACACCAGGGTGTGCGCATTACAAGGCTGCAATTTTTATTTGCCCTTCAAGTGGGCTTTTGGTGGAAATGACACGCCACCAGCAGCATGGTGTCCACGAGACAGGGTGGGGGAGAGGGGGGGGAGGATGGGGAAGGGGGGTGGGGGGAGGGGGAGCAAGCGGAATAGGACAAGTTGTTCTTCTATTGGTATTGACTCAGGCTTTATAGTGTTTTAAAGAAAGTTCGTTCAAGTTCGATAAGAACATAGCATTTCATTCCCGAAGTGTACTAAATCTTTGTTTTCTCACAGCAGGGTGATCACACTACAAGGGTGTAGTTTTTATTTGCCCATCAAGTGGGCTTCTGGTGGAAATGACCCACCAGCAGCATGTTGTCCACGAGAGGGCTGGGAAAGAGGGGGCGGGGTGGGGGGGGGGGGGGGGGCGACCGGAAGAGGACAAGTTGTTCTTCTATTGGTATGTACTCAGGCTTTATAGTGTTTCAGAGAATGTTCGTTCAAGTTCATAAAGGAATGTAGCATATTATTTCCAAAGTGTAGTAAATCATTGTTTTCTCACAGCAGGGCTATCGCACTACAACGCTGCAATTTTTATTTGCCCATCAAGTGGGCTTTTGGTGGAAATGACACACCACCAGCAGCATGTTGTCCACGAGAGGGGGGGTGGGAGGAGAGGGTGAGCGGAAGAGGACAAGTTGTTTTTCTATTGGTATGTACTCCGGCTATATAGTGTTTTAAAGAATGTTCGTCCAAGTTCATATAAGAATGTAGCATTTTATTTCCAAAGTGTAGTAATTCTATGTTTTCTGACAGCAGGGTGATCGCACTACAAGGCTGCAATTTTTATTTGCCCATCAACTGGGCTTTTTGTGGAAATGACACACCAAAAAACAGCATGTTGTCCATGAGAAGGGGGGGGAGATGGGGGGGGGGGGGGGGAACAGAAGAGGACACGTTGTTCTTCTATTGGTATGTACTCAGGCTTTATAGTGTTTTAATGAATGTTCGTTCAAGTTCTATAAGAATGTAGCATTTCATTTCTAACGTGTAGTAAATCTTTGTTTTCTCATGGCATTGTGATCGCACTACTGCGCTGCAATTTTTATTTGCCCATCAAGTTGGCTTTTGGGTGAAATGACACACGACCAGCAGTATATTGTACATGACAGAGGGTGGGGGGTGGGGCGAGCGGAAGAGGACAAGTTGTTCTTCTATTGGTATGTACTCAGGCTTTCTAGTGTTTTAATGAATGTTCGTTCAAGTTCATACGAGAACGTAGCATTTTAAGTCAAACGTGTAGTAAATCTTTGTTATCTCACAGCTGGGTGATCGCACTACAAGGCTGATATTTTCATTTGCCTATCAAGCGGGCTCTTGGTGGAAATGACACACCACCAGCAGCATGTTGTCCTCGAGAGGTGTGGCGGCGGGAGGGGGGGGGGGCGAATGGCAGAGGACAAGTTGTTCTTCTATTGGTAAGTACTCAGGCTTTATATTGTTTTAAAGAATGTCCTTCAAGTTCATATAAGAACATAGCATGATATTTCCAATGTGTAGTAAATCTGTGTTTTCTCACAGCAGGGTGATCGCACTACAAAGCTGCAATTTTTATTTGCCCTTCAAGTGGGCTTTTGGTGGAAATGACACACCACCAGCAGCATGTTGTCCTCGAGAGGTGTGGCGGCGGGAGGGGGGGGGGGGCGAATGGCAGAGGACAAGTTGTTCTCCTATTGGTGTGTACTCAGGCTTTATAGTGTTTCAAAGAATGTTCGTTCATGTTCATATAATTACGTAGCATTTTATTTCCAAAGTGTGGGAAAGCTTTCTTTTGTCACACCAGGGTGTGCGCATTACAAGGCTGCAATTTTTATTTGCCCTTCAAGTGGGCTTTTGGTGGAAATGACACACCACCAGCAGCATGTTGTCCACGAGAGTGGGTGGGGGTGGGGGGGGGGGGTGGGGAAGGTTGGGGAGCGAGCGGAAGAGGACAAGTTGTTCTTCTATTGGTATTTACTCAGGCATTATAGTGTTTTAATGAATGTTCGTTCAAGTTCATAAAGGAATGTAGCATTTTATATCCAAAGTGTAGTAAATCATTGTTTTCTCACAGCAGGGCTATCGCACTACAAGGCTGCAATTTTTATTTGGTGGAAATGACACACCACCAGCAGCATGTTGTCCACGAGAGGGGAGGGGTGGGAGGGGAGGGTGAGCGGAAGACGACAAGTTGTTTTTCTATTGGTATGTACTCCGGGTTTATAGTGTTTTAAAGAATGTTCGTCCGAGTTCATATAAGAATGTAGCATTTTATTTCCAAAGTGTAGTAATTCTTTGTTTTCTGACAGCAGGGTGATCGCACTACAAGGCTGCAATTTTTATTTGCCCATCAACTGGGCTTTTTGTGGAAATGACACACCAAAAAACAGCATGTTGTCCATGAGAAGGGGGGGGGGGGGAGATGGGGGGGGGGGGGGGCGAACAGAAAAGGACAAGTTGTTCTTCTATTGGTATGTACTCAGGCTTTATAGTGTTTTAATGAATGTTCGTTCAAGTTCTATAAGAATGTAGCATTTCATTTGTAACGTGTAGTAAATCTTCGTTTTCTCACAGCATTGTGATTGCACTACTGGGCTGCAATTTTTATTTGCCCATCAAGTTGGCTTTTGGGTGAAATGACACACGACCAGCAGTATGTTGTACATGACAGAGGGTGGGGGGTGGGGCGAGAGGAAGAGGACAAGTTGTTCTTCTATTGGTATGTACTCAGGCTTTCTAGTGTTTTAAAGAATGTTCGTTCAAGTTCATACGAGAACGTAGCATTTTAAGTCAAACGTGTAGTAAATCTTTGTTATCTCACAGCTGGGTGATCGCACTACAAGACTGCAATTTTTATTTGCCCATCAAGTGGGCTTTTGGTCGAAATGACACACCACCAGCAGTATGTTGTCCACGAAAGGGGGGGTGGGGGGTGGTGAACGGAAGAGGACAAGTTGTTCTCTATTGGTATGTACTCAGGCTTTATATTGTTTTAAAGAATGTCCTTCAAGTTCATATAAGAACGTAGCATTTTATTTCCAACGTGTAGAAAATCTTTGTTTTCTCACAGCAGGGTGATCACACTACAAAGCTGCAATTTTTATTTGCCCATCAAATGGGCTTTTGGTGGAAATGGCACACCACCAGCAGCATGTTGTCCACGAGAGTGGATGGGGAGGGGTGGGGGGTATGGAGGTGGGCAGGGGGGTAGGGGGGCGGGGGCGACCGGAAGAGGACAAGTTGTTCTTCTATTGGTATGTACTCAGGCTTTATAGTGTTTCAGAGAATGTTCGTTCAAGTTCATAAAGGAATGTAGCATATTATTTCCAAAGTGTAGTAAATCATTGTTTTCTCACAGCAGGGCTATCGCACTACAACGCTGCAATTTTTATTTGCCCATCAAGTGGGCTTTTGGTGGAAATGACACACCACCAGAAGCATGTTGTCCACGAGAGAGGGTGGGGCAGGCTGGGGGGGGGGGGGGGGGGGCGAGCGGAAGAGTACAAGTTGTTCTTCTATTGGTATGTACTCAGGCATTATTGTGTTTAAATGAATGTTCGTTCAATTTCATATAAGAACGTAGCATTTTATTTGCAACGTGGAGTAAATCTTTGTTTTCTCACAGCAGGGTGATCGCACTACAAGGCTGGAATTATTATTTGCCTATCAAGCGGGCTTTTGGTGGAAATGACACACCACCAGCAGCATGTTGTCCATTAGATTGGCGGGTTTGGGAGAGGGGGGGGGGGGGGGGGGGCGAGCGGAAGAGGACAAGTTGTTCTTCTATTGGTATGCATTCAAGCATTCTAGTGTTTTCAAATATGTTCGTTCAAGTTCATAAAAGAATGTAGCATTTTATTTCCAAAGTGTAGTAAATCTTTGTTTTCTCACAGCAGGGCTGTCGCACTACAAGGCTGCAATATTTATTTGCCCATCAAGTGGGCTTTTGGTGGAAATGACACACCACCAGCAACATAGTGTCCACGAGAGGTGGGGTGGGAGGGGAGAACTAGCGGAAGAGGACAAATTGTTCTCCTATTGGTGTGTACTCAGGCTTTATAGTGTTTCAAAGAATGTTCGTTCATGTTCATATAATTACGTAGCATTTTATTTCCAAAGTATGGGAAAGCTTTGTTTTGTCACACCAGGGTGTGCGCATTACAAGGCTGCAATTTTTATTTGCCCTTCAAGTGGGCTTTTGGTGGAAATGACACACCACCATCAGCAAGTTGTCCACGAGAGTGGGTGGAAGGGTTGGGGGGAAAGGTGTGGAGGGGGGGGGGGAGGGGGGCGGAAGAGGACAAGTTGTTCTTCTATTGGTATGTACTCAGGCTTTATAGTGTTTTAAAGAATGTTCGTTCTAGTTCATTTAAGAATGTAGCATTTTATCTCGAAGGTGTAGTAAGTCTTTGTTTTCTCACAGCAGGGTGATCGCACTACAAGGCTGCACTTATTTATTTGCATATCAATTGGGCTTTTGGTAGAAATGACACACCACCAGCAGCATCTAGTCCACGAGAGGGGAAGTGGGAGGGGGGGGGGGCGAGCGGAAGAGGACAGTTAATCTCCTATTGGTGTGGACTCTGGATTTATAGTGTTTTAAAGAATGTTCGATCAAGATCATATAAGAATGTAGCATTTTATTTCCAAAGTGTAGTAAATCTGTGTTTTCTCACAGCAGGGTGATCGCACTACAAGGCTGCAATTTTTATTTGCCCATCAAATGGGCTTTTGATGGAAATGACACACTACCACGAAGTTGTCCACGAGTGAGGGAGGGGGGGGGGGGGGGGGGCGAGCGGAAGAGGACAAGTTGTTCTTCGATTGGTATGTACTCAGGCTTTATAGTGTTTTAAAGAATGTTCGTTCAAGTTCATATAAGAACGTAGCATTTTATTGACAAAGTGTAGTAAATCTTTGTTTTCTCACAGCAGTGTGATCGCACTACAAGGCTGCAATTATTATTTGCCCATCATGTGGGCTTTTGGTGGAAATGGCACACCACCAGCAGCATGTTGTCCACGAGCGAGTGTGGGGGGGGGGGGGGGGGGTCAAGCGGAAAAGGACAAAGTATTCTTCTATTGGTATATACTCAGGCTTTATAGTGTTTTATAGAATGTTCGTTCAAGTAAATATAAGAACAAAGCATTTTATTTCCATAGTGTAGTAGATCTTTGTTTTCTCACAACAGGGTGTTCGCACTAAAAGGCTGCAATTTTTATTTGCCCATCAAGTGGGCTTTTGGTGGAAATGACACACCACCAGCAGCATGTTGTCCACGAGAAGGGAATTGGGAAGGGGGGCAAGCAGAAGAGGACAAGTTGTTCTTCAATTGGTATGTACTCAGGCTTTATAGTATTTTAAAGAATGTTCGTTCAAGTTCAAATAAGAACGTAGCATTTTATTGACAAAGTGTAGTAAATCTTTGTTTTCTCACAGCAGTGTGATCGCACTACAAGGCTGCAATTTTTATTTGCCCATCAAGTTGTCTTTTGTTGGAAATGACACACCACCAGCAGCATGTTGTCCACGAGAAGGGGGTAGGGAGGTGGGCAAGCAGAAGAGGACAAGTTGTTCTTCTATTGGTATGTACTCAGGCTTTATAGTGTTATAAAGAATGTTCGTTCAAGTTCATATAAGAATGTAGCATTTTATTTCCAAAGTGTAGTAAATCTTTGTTTCTTCACAGCAGGGTGATCGCACTACAAGGCTGCAATTCTTATTTGCTCATCAAGTGGGCTTTTGGTGGAAATGACACACCACCCGCAGAATGTTGTCCATGAGAGTGGTTAGGAGGGGGGGGGGGGGGGGGGGGCGAGCGGAAGAGGACAAGTTGTTCTTCTATTGGTATGAACTCAGGCTTTATAGTGTTTTAAAGAATGTTCGTTCAAGTTCATATAAGAACGTAGCATTTTATTGACAAAGTGTAGTAAATCTTTGTTTTCTCACAGCAGTGTGATCGCACTACAAGGCTGCAATTATTATTTGCCCATCAAGTGGGTTTTTGTTGGAAATGACACACCACCATCAGCATGTTGTCCAAGAGAGCGGGCGTTGGGAGGGGGCGGGCGAGCGGAAGAGAACAAGTTGTTCTTCTAATGGTATGTACTCAGGCTTTATAGTGTTATAAAGAATGTTCGTTCAAGTTCATATAAGAATGTAGCATTTTCTTTTCCAAAGTGTAGTAAATCTTTGTTTTCTCACAGCAGGGTGATCGCACTACAAGGCTGCAATTTTTATTTGCCCATCAAGTGGGCTTATGGTGGAAATGACACACCACCAGCAGCATGTTGTCCACGTGAGGGAGGGTTGGGGGGGGGGGGGCGAATGGAAGAGGACAAGTTGTT